>NC_025995.2:19120111-19274735 GCF_000442705.2 Elaeis guineensis
ATTACGTTCTTTTTGGCTACTCTTAAAAAGACAATACCTGTTGCATAATGCGGTGGCCTGTCATAGAAAAAAGAATAATATGTTCTACAAAAGCATTGGCAATTAGATATTTCAATGGTAGCAGTATACTGCACCGAAGAATTGAAGCTAAGTTGATGCATGAACTCTGCAATTTACTTTTCTTCTTTACAGATAAAATTTCTTTTCAACCTATTGTAAATCTCATTTTAAATATTATTCTTGTTGTTTGAAATGTGTAGAGTTTACTATTTCAAAAGTCATCATGGATCATAGTCTGTATCATTTTTTTTTTTAAATCTTATTTTCTTAAAATAGATTTGCTAACTTTTTATTTTTCAATTTTTTCTCTTTTTTTTGTAGAGTCTGAATTTCTTTTTTTGTTATTTTTAAGCTTTATGCTACAATTTTATATGCTAGAATTGTCAAGATAAAATTCAGAAAGACAGCTCTTTTTTCTAGATATCAAACAACCTATATTTTATTTTTGATATTTATAAAATATATTCTACAAACCTATCTTATAGCATTCTTGATTTTTAGATTTATTAACATTAATAGCATAAAAAAATTACTATTATTATTATTATTATTATCAATTAAACTCTCACAATGCGAGGATTGAGTGCTAGTTTCAATTCATTGCAGTTCTGATTTTAATTTTGATTATGAACTAAACGCACTCTAACACTTTTACCAAGAGAATGCATGGTCAAAATAAGCATCAACTGTATCTTAAATAAGTACAAAGAGAACAACTTACATCCAACCTGAGTATAGACAGATCAGATATAAAAGTATACTCATATGCATCTAAGGAAGCCATGCAAAATTCTAAAAAATCTTGACATAACCCTTTTCACACCTTTGCAAGCCTTGACATTAGTTAGCAAATCCATCAGTATTTCAATAACTTTTCTGAATTTTTTTCATTCAGTAGCTTAAAAATAAAAATAAAAAACTGAATAATAAATATTTCTGAATTTTGCATATTTTTCTATAATAAAAATATAAGAAATGTTTTGGATGTTTCCTATAAAGCTTTGAATATTTCGTGTTCAATATAATCTGCATATAGTCTATATAAAGCATCCAGAATAGATATAAGAACCATTGCATTTTTTTTTTTTTTTAATGAATGGCTGCTGTTGCACTCGATTGCAATGAGATTATTGGATTTGAGGGCAAAAAATAATATCTGATGCCAGAAGTGCTTCACAATAACAAAATATTAAGTGACCTTCCCTGATATAGTCAAAATACAAAACTCAACAGTATTATTTGGATGCAGCTATGAAAATGTAATAAATCCATCCATATAAAAAATATAGGTGGATTTATTAGAAATGAAATAAAGATAGATTCTTAGTCCGCTCCAAGATCAGCTTAGCTTGACAGGCCTCAGGACAGCCCAGGCCCACTCCAGCCCTAGGCATATAAACAAAATCCTATATTACGAATATAATTTACTTCTAAAGTATCTTAGATTTCTATTCCTCAAATGCAAAAATATTTGTATTCTTTGTTGGACTCATCAAGTGAAAATACCAAGCCTTTCATCAAGTGGAAAATAATGATATGCTATAACCAAGAGAAAGCATATGGGGGAAAAACCAAATAATCATTTTATCAATAACTAAATTTGATTTGATCAAGTTTTAAATTCTAACATACATAGTTCACTAACCAACACGCTATTCTTTGAGAAAATTAATAGTAGAAAATATAGAATACTGTAAAATGGTCAAATGATGAGCTATTTCAAAGTAGGGTTGATTATATTGAGCTTGCTGTAGCTTTATTGGATTAGCAAACAAGCCGAACACAAGCCAACCTTTTAAGCTTGTAAATAAATAAAGCAAACATGATCAAATCTAGCTTGCTTGTAGTCAGCTTAATATAGTATAAATGTAATTAAATATAATATTTATGTTATCAATTTATCATTTAAACTAATCAATATATAGATATACATCAAATAATTTGCATAAAACTGCAAAGCGTGTATGTCAATCATTGGATCTAATCAGAAGGCCGTGCTACTTAATTACAACAACCACCATAGACTTGTAAATGACCTTATGGTAACTAGTGACGGCTATTTAATGCAGGACCAACTAGGTGTGGAAATGAGCTCAACGTGAGCAAAGCTATGCCAAGCTCTAACTTAGCTCATTTTTTATGCAAGCAGAGGCCTAGCTCTAGCTTATTCATGGTTTGTTACCTCCTTGTATCCAAATGCCGAAAGTAGGATAACTGCAATGATTACACAAGATAACCTTTTTTTTTTTTCTTCCAAATTAGCAGATAAGGTTTACACAAAGTAAACCACCGGGAATAAATTCTCTCTTGTCCTTGCTTTGCTTATCTCGCTTCCAAATAGGGCCGGCTTAAGTCCCAACCCTTCTCTTATTTAAAATAAATAAAAATAAATCTAAAGAAAAATACTAACTGATGACCAGACTGTTGGCCGGATCGATATCCATATAAGTTGAATAACTATAAATCTAGACCGTAGTTATTTGTATATCCCGTGCAATTTGGATATTGAATTCCATTTTCATCCCTTATGCCTATATTATTTAGTTTGGTTTTCGTTATTAAAATGCTAAAAAAGTCTGGTTTGTATTCAAATAATATCCAATTTATAACTATATTTGAATAGAGAAAATATGGGTAAACTAATATCTCATTAGTATCTCTTTTCGTTCGTACAAATATAAATATGATTAATATCTCATTCATATATATTTTTGTTTAAGTTAAATACAGATCTCAATTTTGTGATTCAATTAATATTTTATATTCTTACTTATAAAAAATATGGATCTGGAAATGGTAAATCAATGTACAATTTGCATCATATCCATTTTTAGCCCTCTTAGATTATAGATTTGGTGCTTCTGTTGGTTGACATCTCTTAACAGTTTCCATTGGCAAAGATTTAGAATTCAAATTAGATATTGTTCTGAATAAGGAAAAACATTCTTTGCCTATATAAATAAAAAAAATTCTCTTTCCTAAGCCAATTTTTCCATCAGTCCAATATAATCAAGCTGGCCCTTCGAGCAAACATAAAATCAGATCAAGACTCTGATCCATATAAAATAATAAGTCATTTTAAGTCACCTATTTGACTCTGACGTAATATATTTTGCAAGACTCAGTCCTTTATCGATCTAATCAAACCTATCAAATCTAATCCTTCAATCCTTATAATTAATTTTAAAATAATATAAATAACTAAAATCAAGAAAAATGATAAACAACTCAAAACTCGATCTAAACTATTTCAATCCCATAAAACTTTATCCTCATGTCCAAAGTTAGATCAAAGCTGAATAAATATGTGCTTGCTGTATCTTATCCTCTTGCTTAAAAGACCACGAACAAAATATGTAGGATGTGAATAAAAAAGAAAAAAACAAGAGGGTATGTTTATCATCCACTCCACTGTAAAATAAAAGATCTCAAACCTAATCACAACCATCCACTGTTTAAAGTAAATTAGTTAACCCAAAGCTCCAACTTTCGTGACATGGGCCACGTCAGGTCCAGCCGGACCAGCCCGGTGTCTGAGAAACGAGTTCTTGGGGAAACGGAAAAACGAGAGAAACGCCATTGGACTGCCCTGTAGCTGTGTTATCTTTTTTTTAAGAATGCCGACGGGCAACTTACCTACATCTTTCGCCTTGGTTCTTTTCTTTTCGACGAAGGTATCTTTGTCTGACGCATCGGCGACGGCACTAGGGTTTTCTTTTCGATTTCCGTTACTTTTCCGGCTACCGACGGCCGGAGAAGCTCGCCGGAACGAGATTTCTTACGTCTCTCCGCGGGATCCTTCCTTCATGATCAATTTCGGGCCGTCTTCGTCTCTCTTCGCTTGATGGAGTATTTGAAGAACGATAGCAGCGGTATCTCTTGTCTTCAAGTCTCGAGAATCTTGCTGTTCTATCCTTTTTACGTTGATTACTTCGTTTTTTTGTCGTACTCATTTCTCTTTTTTAGAGTTCTTGTGTGATTTTGATTGTTTTTAGGGTTTTTCGGTAAGGGTTTTGGGATTCTTTAAAGCCGAAGTAGGATTCTTTGATGCTTCCTCTTAGGGATTGAAGGATTAGGGTTTTGATGATGGAGGAGGGTTCGAGATAGCGTTTGCGAGGTTTGTAGTTGTCTTTGGGTTTCTTGAATCGTAAGCGAGCTAGAATGGATGATAATGTGATTAAGTTTTCTTTTTATTATATCTTGATACAGGAGTTCAAGGGTTTTGAAGATGTGATAGTGGTTCCCATGATTTATAATAGCACAAAAGTGTTAATAAATCGAAACTGAAGGTTTGGATGCATCGGACTGGACTTTGTAGCTACTTTCTATCCAGTTTTTCTGTTAAGAATAATCATCGGAGAAGCAATGATACCATTCCAATGGATAATTTATCTTCATGAAGTTGGACCTTAGCGCAACTCATGCACCAAATGCAAGTTTGAGTGGATTAATGGTTTTATCTAGACCAGTCGTCAAAAGCTTGATCAAATTATTTTAAGACGATGGTTCATATGCATACTATATAGCACTATGATTGTATTTGGTTTTTCACTATTTGTTCGGGGTTTTAATTAGTCCCAGATATGCTATGGATACCAGTTTCTGTGTGTACTTTTGACTTGCACTCTTAGTGGTACCTTCATGAACATTGTGTAATTTTTTTTTCAGCAAACATTCTTTGTTTTTCTCATCCGAAGATTTTCGGTGTAATTATTTTCTCCCCCCTCCAAAGCTTACCAGCCATTTCTGTAAGGATCTATCATGATTGTGTATACTTCATAGTTTATGGTTAGAGATGGACCATCTTTCCTCTTATGAGCTCTTGATAAATTTGTATTGAACTTCTGGAGATACAAGTAATTCATAAATTAAAGCAACTCATTGTGGTAGATTCAAGTTTTGATGGTATGTTTCTTGCATGTAAATTGTAATACTGATATTGACACATGGCAATCCATATGGAGGGGAGCAGACATATTTTGCTTTGGCATGGTGTGAGTTGTTATCTCAAATATGGTAAGTGGTCTTAGATTAATTGAGTTTCTAAAGCTAGGATTGTTCGACTTTTTCAGTTATGTATGGATGTGTATTGACCAATATGTATGTAGTTTTGAACTTTTATTGATAGTTAAGAATGTTAAGTGATGATGTTTGTGTTGTAAAGTTTTGATAGTGGAAACAGACTGATATACTACATGTGGCCAATGGCGCATTTGTCATAGATAAAGGTAAATTCTAAATAAGTATTGAGATATGATCTTAATGACTGAGTGTAGTTTTGAATTCTTATTGAGTTAAAAACGTTAAGTGATGATGTTTGTGTTGTAAAGTTATGATAGTGAAAGGAGACTGATATTCTACATCTGATCAATGGCACATTTGTCATAGATAAAAGTAAATCATGAATGAGTTAAGTATTGAGAGGTGATCTTAATGACGACTGTCAAGTGGAAAAGTCTGCTATCATGTCAGGTTTGGAGAAAAGAAATGGTGCAGATCCGGGTCAAATGAGTGATTGTCAGGGCAGAATCTTAAGCTTGAGTTCCAAAATATGAGGTGTAGAGTCTACCTTTGCATTAAGTGAAAAATAAAAAGAACCAGAAATTTGTTTTAAGTCCTATCTATTCTTTTATAACGATAATGATAAAGGCGAAGTCTATCAAAATATGTCTGGGCATTTTAGTCCTTTTATTTAGAAAAGGATCATTCTTATCTGATTGATGTGTGGAGGGGCCTTTGAATTTTATTTTCTGGGAAAGCTGAAATTCTGTTCAAATGGGTGACAAGCAAGTAGTTTGCAAGAAGTTATTTGTAATTTAAGTGAAAGAGTCAGGTAAGGTGCTCCTAGGATCTAGATTGATGTTAGCTAGGATGTTGTATGAATCTAGCTTTGAGGGGAGGAGGGGACAGATAAGTACTTAATAGAATATAATGTGTGAAAGGGTAAAGTAGATTATTTTTGTGGGCCACAAAGGGCCTAAGAAATCATTGCTGGTGTTGATGGAACCAGCACCTAAGTTATGATGCCACACTATCGAGAGAGAGAGAGAGAGAGAGAGAGAGAGAGAGAGAGAGAGAGAGAGTATCTAATATTTCAAAGTTCGACTGCAAATCTGAAACAAATCCACTACCCTGATTGTGTTTGCATATATTTATATATCGATACGGTCTCTTAAAATAAATCCAAACTTAGTTATTAAACTGATCTTCTTCTAGAATTTCCTACTTAAAAGAAAAACTATAACCCTATTGGAGATAAAATACTTGCATGGCTCACTTACTGTTCACATGGTTATGAAAAGCCATATCAGTGACTCAACATAGTATATAAGATACTAAATATATTTTAAAAAGGATCTGCAAAAATAAGTTGTCATTAGTTATGTCTATCAAGTTTATATAATAGAATAAAAATTTGAAAAATGGGTCTTGATGAAATAGTTGACACGTGTATATTGAAATGCAATTTGAATCTAAAGAAATTAAAATCTGGTTAATTGGTGATCTTCGATACAAGGATTTGTAAATACAGTAATAATAGATGAAAAATTAACTGATAATTAGTAAATTGATTTCTGAAACCATGTCTTCCCATGGAAATTGGATTAATTTCATTGTAAAATTTTGAGATCGAGCTTGAACATTTATCACTCATTTTTCATTTCATAAACTAAAAAGATTCCATGTATTAAAGATATAAACTGGGTTCACTCATACTGAATATTCTTATGAGCCTAGCATCTTGTTTATGTAAAGCCTTGAAAAGCTGAAATTTTTGATTATAATCACCTGAGGATTAGGATTTAGGCTTCTTCATTTGATAACTTGTCATCGGTCAATGGGAAGGCTTTTGTGGAACATGTTGATTTTAACTAGTTATAAATTTTTTACTGGGCAGTTCAAGGAGTAACATAGTCAAGGTTGACCATACTTACAAGATTGGCTCTCCCGAACAATTTTGCTGGTGAGAAACATTTGGAGTTGGAAAATATCTTGCAAATTTAGCAAAAGTTTGGATGACATCTTTTGCTTATGAAAGAAAGGTACCAAACGGTAGGTCTTACTATTTCTACTTGTTCCATTAGGAGCATTCCTATGCCATTTCCAAATAAAAGGTGTGTATATCGAGGAATCACTCGTTCGTGTGACACCCCATCACTCAGGTTGACTTTCTCTCTTGAAAGCATTTAAGAGAATTGGGATAACAAAAAGATATTTCTAAGATAAGATGTTTAATTTGTTTTTGAGTTATTGATCATTGTTAGTAGCATACACGGCTACTTATTGGATCACCAATAGAGCTTGTGGAGAACTACTTGAGTTGGCCTTTTCTTCTTGTGGGAAATCTTGCTTTCCATTAACATGCCAGATAGGTGTTTGACTGCATAATAACTTCATGCAAAATAAGGTTTCTCTGGGAACTTGCTTGATATAGTTTGATTTTTCAATTTGTTACCTGAATTGCAGGAAATCTTCATCCAGTGGTATGCTTCAATTGTATCACAACATGTTCATGGAAAAAAAAAGATCATTGTTCTTTTTAGTTAAATGATAAAGAAATTTAATTGCAAGTACAGGATGCCATTTACATGTTGAGTTGTTTTTATGTTTAAATATAGTCTGATGGTTGCAATAGTGTTTATGCATATGCCTTGATTAGAAAATTATCAGTGTGGAGTTTTCTCAAACAATGATTCTGTGGTTACCTATTTATTAGACATTATGCCTTGGGATTTATGGATAACCTTCTTTGCTATTATAAGATTCTTGCATCTTCAAAGCATCAGTTCTTTTGTATGCATTTGAAGTTTCGATGTTTATGGTCACATTCTATCTTATGATCCATTTCATTTCTGGTGCCACCATGTTAAAGACAACTTATGTGCACAACTTCATCATTTTGCTTACATATGTGTAACAGGAACTGATGATGATCTTCCCAATTACCGCATCATTCGGAATTCTAGGGGCGTTCTTTTGTCAGGACCTATGAGGATCCCTTCTGGACCAATATCTCATCAGACAGATCTAGCAGACATGGAAGTTCAAATTCACTGCATAGAAACTGAGGCATATGATGCTGTTTTAAGAGCCTTTAATGCTCAGTCTGACGTTCTTTCATGGGTACTTCCCACCACCTTGATATGCTTCTTTAACATCATACTTTTAAAAGTTCCTTATACATAAATAGAGATATTTACATGATTATTGCTAAATTCTATTCCTTATATTTCAATTAAATGTTTGATTATGGTTTCTGTACGATTTATTCTGTGACTGGATTTTTCCCATTATTGTATTTGTTTCTAGATTCATCTCCTGCATATCTCTTTGTAGGGCAAGGAAGGACTCATAACAGATCTCAGGAAAGAACTCAGGGTTTCTGATGCTGAGCACAGAGAAATTCTGGCGAAAATCAATTCAGATGATTCAATCAAGTCCATAAGGTGGGTTATTTTTTTTTTGTTTCATTGTTCCATCAATATGACTGATTTATGGACTTCCAAGTAATGATGGCTTCTGCATGTTGGTTTGTTGGATAAATTTTTCAATTGAACTGAACCAGGGAATGGCATAAGAATACTGATGCTGAAATGACAGCAGTGAATCTTCCTGGTTTTGAACCGAATTCCATCGGTCAGGTATCTCGTAAAAAGTTAAAACCTGGGCAAATTTGCGCAGCTGGATTTAATTACAAGAACATCTGTAAGAAGAAACATGATCTAAAATGAGGATTTATATATGCAAATAATATTTAGAGGGGACATGTATGAGAAAAAAATTGGCAATGTATAACAAATTTGCTCCAATTAAGTCCCATGGTATCAAAGCAGTATTAGGTTAGGAGCTTAGTGAAGCTCGACTGTTGCTCAATAACTGCAAGCATGAAACAAAGAGCAGCATCCAGACTTCTACACATTTATTCCGTTCTTGGTCATTGCAAGTTAGACGAACTTACAATGGAACACCGTTAACCATACTTACACACTGGATTAACATAGAAATATACAATGTACCTTGGAATGTAATTTAAAAACAAATCACAATCTGTTTTATTCTAGTGATATGATGCCATTGTTGTGAACCATGTACAGTGTTTTGCAGCACTTCGGCAAATAATAAACACAAAAATAAGACAGTGAAGGTGCAAAGCTTAGGACATGTGCCAAATCAAAGTGAAGAAGGGAAGAAGAATCGCAAAGCAATATTTTCAAATCAAGAGGGGCATAATAGAGTAATTGTGAAGATTTAAATTATGAAGGACATTATGGTTGACTGGATAACTTAAGGATGCACGAGACTCTTGATTATCGGAGCCATATACTTTCCCTGATGTTCAGCAAAAGCAAGCTCCATTTCGCAAGGTTCCCTCGTGCCATCACTGGCGAAAACAGCAGCACCATACGGAGAATCCCGTCTGATGTCATCCAACTTGAACAGGCCTACTCCGAAAGTGTAACTGATGGGAACATATAACATTTCATGGTGGGCTTATTGGGTGATTGCAGTCCATTTGTAAAAATAAAAACAGAGGTGTAATTTAGCTGCTGACAACATCAATTTTTTATTTTTTTTTAAAAAAAAAAGAGAAAAGAAAAGGAAGCTATAGCTCATTGAGCAAATTATGGATCTCCTTAAGATGTTGGAGTTACTATAGTTTAACCCAATTTTGAGAAAGGTTTTAAGTTTTTTTTAAGCATCAACAACAGTTGATGGAATCAAAGCCACAATTAAAAATATCGCCTCAAGGATAAGAACATGCAATATGTGCACTACTAAAATGTCAGAAATTTGTTAGGCCCTTTCATCATTAAGCAATTTAGCATTAATAATTAGCAAATAGCTCATCCACTTGATCTTGGAGACTCGCAATTAACTCATCTGTTCTAAATAACCTAGTAACATTCACAAGAGTCAAGGTACAGCAGTCTTGGAAAGTCAGAAGATAGATAATTTTATGTTTGACAATCCAAAGTATCTCTTTTTTTTCGTGACTTTCATAAAACCAATAAGCGGCTCAAAATCAAGACTTTTAATGGACAGATTCTCATTTTTATTAAAAAAAATAGATATGCAGAGAAAAAGAACCTTGCCGAGACCACCGAGTTTCTCAGCATAAATGCATCAAATCCCAATGGACTTAGAATTTCTCTTAAAAAAGCGAAAACAGAAAATCCCAATATATTCTTATAGTGAAATAGATTTTCTTTTTATAAACATATGTATATTATTGCCATTGTATAGCAATTTTTTTGACTGAATCTTCCAACAATATGTAATAATCATGTGATTTCACTAAACAAATCATTATTTTTTAAAAAATAATGGATAGACAGAGAAGAAAAATCTTTAGTAGATTACTCACCAAATGTTTCACTAGAGATGTGTGAAAATCAATAGACTCATACCTCCTAGAAAAGTAAAAACACCAAATTCAAAAATATTGTTATGGGTGATCATTATAAATAAATAATAAATTATTACCATCCATAATTTTTTGCTCGGTATCTTCAAACAAATGTAAAAATGACCATGTGATTTCAAAATTAATCCAGCCAATTCAACCACAACTACATAAGAACTAATTTAACAGAAATCTTTATGCCAAGAGCTGAGCGATCCAACACAAAATATAAGCAATGGAAGCATGACGTGCTCTTTCTAAGAAATAAACAAAGATCTGTTTTTGCCTCTCAAACATTCATTTAGTAAGCCAAAATAGTGTCTCCCTGACATTTGATTATCCTCACTTGCATCAATTTACCGAAGTTAGGCACCTAAGAGACATTGCACAGTGGAGGCCATTAGAACCAAATATGATCCTAGATGCTAGGCTTTAAGGTGGGTGCTATTTATGCAATGGGAACCTCAAGCTAGCATCAAGCTCAATTGGCCACAAGCCAAATGCCACCAGCCACATGCCAAGGACAGTCCTTGTCTGTACCAAAATCCAAAATCTAAAGTCTTTCAAAAAAAATTATCCAGGATCAAAATCGTCATTAATCTCAACTGTTTAAATAATTATATTATAGATAAAATATAAATAATAAATATATCACCATTTTAAACTTTAATTAGTATATATCCATGAGTATCATTTTCAACAATATTGGAGGCAGTGCTATCAATCTATCCATGTCATCCAATCACGAAAGACCTTGTTAGCTTTGAACATGAAGCCTACCATGAAAGAAGTGTAAGCATGTCTTAGCACCAGTATTTGCTCCTTCAATCTCATCTTAGTTCTGAATTTGCACACGTAGATCAAGTAATATTGGCATCACTATTATTAGAAGAAATGTTTCAAATCCTGGACTCTTCATCAAACTGAGAAGTGCCCAAGTTAAGGGTTACTGGTTCTACCATAATATGTATTAATTAAACATGACATAATAAATATATCAAGTATTAATTAAACATCAATATAAATAAAATAGAAATTAAAATTTATATAAAAGCATCAAAATTCTATTTGTTGAATAAATTTCTACCAATTTCAGCACTTTTTATTTTAAAAAAGAATTATAATATATAAAATATTTCAAACTTTCTGATTGATTTTTAGGACATACCTAACAACTTTAAACACTTTTTATGTTCACATGATACAATTATAATGCATATTATCATGATATCATCTTATACAATTCCAAATTGCTCCAACCCCCTCTTCCCTCATCCCCCCTTGAAAAAAGAAAAAAGAAACATGAAGTAACATGTAAAATATCATACATGATCATTCAACGAAAGAACAAATTTTATTTAAAATAAAAATATATCTATCGGTTCTACCATTGTGTCAACTAAAATAAACAATGATAACAACATGACATAATAAATATATCAAGTATTAATTAAATATCAATATAAATAGAATAAAAATTACAAATTTATATAAAAGCATAAAATTTTTATTTGTTGAGTAAATTTCTATCAATTTTGATATTTTTTATTTTAAAAAAATTATAATATTTAAAAATATTTCAAACTTTCTAGTTTATTTTTAGGACATACCTAACAACTTTAAATACTTCTTACGTTCACATGATACAATTATAATGCATATTATCATGGTATCTTCTTATACAATTCAAAATTCCATCTCCTATCAGAACTCCAGGACCCTCTGAGCCATCTGATCACTATCGCAAACTCCCACAGCTATTGGATCGTGCATTCGTACGAAAATCAAAGTGAAACAGGGTGTGGACCGCAGTAGATCGTGAGAAACAGGCCTGGAAATGGCCCCCATCCATGGTAGACCGTGGAAAACGTGCAGGAAAACCAGGTAGTGGTCCACGCCTCCTCGTGTGGACCAACGGTCCATGATGGACCATGTGAAGAGCTGCGGTCAGCACCCCGCATGCGCGCATGCACTGGGCCCGCCTACGCACTGGGCCGCAATCTCTTGCGTGCGCTCGTGCGTCCGTGAGCCTTGACTGCGCCGCCAACCTACCGACAGCCTCCGCCGCTCTGTGGGTCGTGCTAGCTTCTCTCGTATGTAATTTCGCTATCTAGACTTCATTTGGGTTGATCTTAGATTCGTTAGACTTCGGTATTCGTCGCAGACCTCGCTGTAGGCTCGATATGGATCGAATCTCGAAGCATCAAATCTTAATAATCTCCATCTCAATTCAACATTCGGTCTCCTCCTAACTCTGAGAGCTTCAGGATCTCCTCGCTCCCATGTCCTGGGACAAACATCTGCTAATCATGGATGGACAAACATGGGAGTCAAACCAGTCCGCTCGATCTCATCTCCATCATATACTATGCTTTTCCTGACCTGAGACTTGCTCGGGATATCCTCTTGCAGCAATAGGAATCTCACCCTGAAATATCTCCTCTCATCCTTCTGAGTCTCGCATCTCGTACCCGATCCACCTCCACCTAGAGCTCTATCTTGCTCTGGACTCCTCTTGGCTCCTGAAGCTCCATCTCGCACTGAGCTCCCCACTAAGTAGTAATATTCTTTCATCCTCTTCTTTCCCTCCAAAATAATCTTATTGCCGTGCATGACCTTCAGGATTTCTTCACCAGCTTCTGTTCTGTAGCCTTTTGAATCTAGTTTGCTCAATAAGATATGATTCCATCTGAAATTGGATATGTATCGTACCTCCTCCAATCTCCTCACTATACCATCATGTGTCCTCCAACTGATCATTCCAATACCTCTGATCGCATAGCTCGATCCATTCAACAAATAAACAGTGCCCACACTGCTCTCCAGAGAGTCAAACTGCTCCTCTCTGTAACATACATGACAGATATATGCAGAATCTAAAATCCATTACTGAAAAAAAGATATTTTGTCAGATATCTTCAAGACATCATCGTCTGACTTGCTACTGATGTCACTGCAGTAGCCTTCGTCCGATCCCTAAGTTGAGAGCAATCTCTGACTAGATGCCCTTACTCCTTACACTGGTAACATCTGATCTTGCTCAAGTCCTCATCCTAGACTTGGACCGCCCTCATTGCGATCTCTTATCGCTCCGTCTGCCGCCTCTTGCTCCTTCAGAAATCACCAAAGCTGAGCTGCCGCCTAAGCTCGAAGCCAGATTCTTCCATCTGAGAATCTTGTTTTGGAGAATCACCACGGTGTCCTCGTCCATGTTGATAGTGCTTTTTCTGACTAAAAGAGTAGTCATTAAGAACTCATACGAAGGAGGAAGCGATATTAGCAAGATCAGTGCCCTGGTATTCCCCTTAATTTGCTCGTCAATGCTGAGGAGATCAATGAGGATCTTCTGAAAGTGACCGAGATGCTCCTGTATGCTCTATCCCTCAATCATCCATAACTGATAGAACTGCCTCTGAAGGAAGAGAGTATTGGTGAGAGACTTCATCATGTACAATTCTTTGAACTTCGACCACAGCATCGTTAAAAAAAACTCGCCAAGTATATGGATCACCACCTCATCCATTGGGTACAAGCAGATCATACTCACTGCCTGCATCTAGAGCCACCTCCAATTCTGTACCTCTATGATAGTCGGCTTCTCCTCGCACAAGAAAGCATCGATCAACCCTTACTGATGAGCACATCCTTCACTTTCACTTGCCACAAAAAAAATTACTCTTTCCATCAAATCTGTTAATCTCTATCTTGATTGAGCCTATCTTCTCCATCTTCAATCTTGCTCACCACCACCACAACCTGCGTCTTAGTATGCCTCACTCTGATGCCACTTGTTGGAGATGTCTGGTCAAGACACCATCTCCACAGAAATACAATCAAATACGTGGATCAGCCAAAAGACTTGCCTCCATGGGACATGCAAGCTTTACTATGAGAAAATAAAAAATTATAAGAGAAGATCATACCTTCAACCTTCGTACACCCAATTTCTCTTTCACAAGAAGCTCTCTTTCATAAAAACTATCTCTAGGAAGATCTCCTAAACCTCTGAAGTGATCGCTGTCTGCTGTCTGATAGTCTGTCTGAAGCTCCTACTCCTACCCTCTATCGGTGCCTCTCTAGGACCTACTGCTGCTGTCTATCGAACTACTTCTCTCGACTGCGCTCAGGTCTCTATCGATCACCATGCCATAGTTCTTCTTAAAGATTTCAGATCGTCTCTGCACAGGAGTTCCAAAACGAGTCCAACGCAAATTCCATCTCCTATTAGAACTCCAGGACCCTCTGAGCCATCTGATCACTACTGTAAACTCCCACAGCCATTGGATCACTTACCCGCACGAAAATCAAAGCAAAATAGGGTGTGGACCATGGTACGTGAGAAATGAGCCTGGAAACAATCTCGGTCCACGATAGACTATGGAAAATGCACGAGGAAACCAGGTAGCGGTCCATGCCTCCTCTTGTGGACCGACGATCCACGATGGATCGCATGAAGAGTTGCGGGATACACCCCATATGCGCATCTGCACTGGGCCCACCCGCATGTTAGGCCGCACTCTCCTATGCACCGGGCTATGCTCTCCTGCGCACTCACGCATTCATGGGGCCTGACTGCGCTGCTGGCCCACCACAGACCTCTGTCGCTCCGTGGGCTGTGCTAACTTCTCTTGTACATAACTTCATTGTTTGGACTCCATTTGGACTGATCTTGGATTTGTTGACTCCGTTCGTCGTCACGGACCTCATTGTAGGCTCAGTATGAATCGAATTTCAAGACATCAAATTTTAATAATCTCCATCTCGACTCGACATTTGGCCTCCTCCTAACTCTGAAAGCTTTTGGATCTTATCGCCCTCATGCCCTGGGGCAAACACCTGCGGATCATGGATGGACAAATATGAGAGTTGAGCTAGGCCGCTCGATCCTATCTCCGTCGTATGCTATGTTCTTCCTGACATGAGACCTGCTCTGAGAATCCTCCTGCGGCAATAGAAATCTCACCCTGTGATAACGCCTCTCATCTTTTCGAGTCTCGCATCTTGTGTCCGATCCACCTTCACCTAGAGCTTCACCTTGTTTTGGGCTCCTTCTGGCTCTTGAAGCTCCACCTTGTATTGAGCTCTCCATCAGGTAGTAATGTCCTCATCCTTTTCTTCTCCTCTAGAATAACTCTATCATCATGCATGACCTTCAAGATTCCTCCACTAGCTACCGTCCTGTAGCTTCTCAAATATAGTTTGCTCAGTAAGATAAGATTCCACCTGAAATTGGATATATATCAGACCTCTCCCAATCTTCTCATTACACCATCATGTGTCCTCCAGTTGACCATCCCGATGCCTCTGATCATACAGCTCGATTCATCTGGCAGATAAATAATGTCCTCACTACTCTCCAAGGAGTCAAACTACTCCTCTTTACAACATACATGATAGGTGCATTCAGAATCTAAAATCCACTGTTAGAAAAAATAGATACGTCATCAGATATCTCCAGGACATTATCCTTTGACTCGCTACTAACTGTCACTACAGTAGTCCTCGTCCGATTCCTGAGTTGAGAGCAATCTCTTGCTAGATGCCATATCTCGTCACACCGGTAACATTTGGTCTTGCTCAAGTCCCTCGTCCTGTACTTGGACCACCCTCGTCGCGATCTCCTATTGCTCCATCTGCCGCCTCCTACTCCTTTAGATATCGCCAAAGCTGAGCTACTACTTGAGTTCAAAGTCAGATTCTCCCACCTGAGAACTTCATTCTGGAGAATCACCGTAGTGATCTCGTCTATTTTGATGATGCTCTTCTCTATTAGAAAAGTAATCATCAAGGACTCATACGAAGGGATAAACGATGCTAGCAAGACCAGTGCCCTGGACTTCTCCTCAACTTTCTCGCCAATGTTGAAGAGGTCGGTGAGAATCTTCTGGAAGTGGCTGAGATGCTCCTACATACTCTTTCCCTCAGTCATCCGTAGTTAGTAGAACCATCTTCAGAGGAAAAAAATATTGGTGAGAGATTTCATCATGTATAACTCTTCGAGCTTCAACTACAACACCATCGGAGAATACTCGTCAAGCACATGGATCACTATCTCATCTACTGGTATAAGTGGATCGTACTCACGATGGTGTTTCTGCTATAGTGCTTCAAAGTTCTTTTCGGTCTTTATCAAGAAAAAAAAGAATTTTTTTAAATCTTTCTGGTGCTGATTTTTTTTTGATCATTCGATTCAATATAGATGGCACTGATTTATCCATCAGTTCAAATCGGTCATGTTGCCGCAGATGCGGTTAATATATAATTCACCTTGCGGGGGTGCTTTGAAAACGAAAAGGGTTGGCTGGTGCGGTACATAAATCGGGTAGTCCTTGAGAGTTCTACCCTATCCCTTCATTGTTGCTCCTAGCATTCATGACTTAATGAGTGCTCCTTTCGGAAATTAAAAAAAATCCTACCAGTAGACCATCAATTAGATCGGTGACTTCGGGCTCGGCAACCTCCACAAGTACAAGCCAACCCAAGCACCACCCGCATGATGGGCACCCTGGGTACCTCGCCCTCGAGCTCACCTAGACAAGCAAGACCACCACTAGTTGCGACGGGTTCACCTTCGGCACCCTCGCCTTGAGGTGGTCTGCGGCCATTGCCCTGTTGAGCCCAAGGCACTATTGGAGGAGCTCATGCTGGTGGATTGGGTGTGGGAGCCGTGGAGCTTTGGACGATGGGTGGTGGACCTGTGGCTGGAGCACAGGTCTGGTTTACCTACACTTTTTATTTTTTTTGGGTATATGTCTCACCGCTGTTCGATGAAATGCCCTAGGATCTGTTAGATGTTTGATTCTCATCGGACATTAATGGGGATGGTGGACATCTAAATGAACGCCTGGTTACAATCTCTAGTGAAGAGCATAGTTTCGGTTTGTCTGTATAGCCTTTGTGTTAGATGCCGTACCACTGTTTGATGAAATGTCTTTTGAATCTGTTGGATGTTGGTTTTAACCATGTCTATATTTTTCTAGAGGAAGTATATCTATATCAATTCTGGATGGATAACTGTGCATAGGTGGAAGTGATTTTCGTACGATCCGGCTTGCTCCAGCAAATGTTGAGTTTGGGCTTATATATCACATTTAGCCTTATGAAGATATGATATAAATTTGGCCTGGTCGAGCAACAGCTCTACCAACAAATATGATATAGATTTGGCTATGCTTATCTTTTGCTTATTCTGTATTTTGTTTCTACTTTGAGCAGGAGAAGTGGAAAAGAGAGCTTCTGACCTCTTGAACGTGTATCCATGCAGCTTCAAACAGCAACACTCAAACAAACATGAAAATGAATCTTTCATCTAAGACTTGTTCAACCTAGTCAAGGGTCCTTAATAATTTTGACATGGTGACGCGGTGGTGTTTGTGGTATCCTTGTGGCTGCTTTCTGAATTCCATGTCATGCGACTTGGTCATGCATCATATATCTATATGAAGTATGGCAATTGTAATTATGTGAATAGCCATATGATAAAGTGCAGAATATAAATACTTAATATGTATCTTTCAAGTGTTGTTGCATTGAACTGCTGAAATAAAAATTTCTTAATTAATCATGTCTAATGAGTGGTTAGGATATTTCCTATCTTTGTATAAAAAATATTTTAGGAGCACCGTAGAACTCCCATAGAGACATACATGTGGTGACATTCGGATTTCCTGTTAGGAGGTATTTATGTTATTTTATCATTTGTTTGGGATTATTTTCATCATTATGAATGGGATATTTTTTTATTTGGTGGTTTGATGCCGGATTCGAAGAAAATAATTATCATAATTAAACTAATTCTTAAATATTCTTAAATAATTAAATGTTTTCTTTCTCCACCTCACAACTAGGGTGCAACCGAGCCAAGTTGAGTCGAGTAGCTGAAATTTGAGGTCAACTCGACTCAAAATATTCGGATTCAAAACTCGGCTCGAGATCGATCAAGTCTTAATATCCTAAGTTCGAGCTCGGTTCAATGAAAAAATAAGCAAAACTGATATTGACTTAACTCAACTTGAATATCAACTAAGTGTACTTGAACTTTAGTTCGAGCTCAAAATCGAGTTTAGTCTACTAATAATATATATATTAATATATATTATAAATAAAAATAATATATTAAAAATATATATAAATTCGAGTAGGCTTGGAGCTTTTAGGAGTATCTTCCTGATTCGAAAAACTATTTGAGCTACTTGACTGATATAATAATCAAGTCGAGTCGAGCTCGGACTCCGAGTAGCTCTCTAGCGGCTCGACTTCGTTTGCACCTCTACTCACAACTACTCTTCTGAATTAAATTTACTCTCTTCAGCCCCCCTTCCAGTGGTTTCTCTACCCTCCCTTTTCTTTCTTGGAGGGTTTTGGGATGTCTCTTCTCCACCCTAACCCTAGTGCTTCCAAGAGAAATCCCTATCCTTCCATCTCACTTTCCTCTTTGGTCTTGTCTGTGGGTTTGTTGGGGGAATCACTTCTCGCTATCGCCATTGAAGACTTCCCACTGAATTTCATGTCATGCGAACTTGGTCATGCATCATATATCTATATGAAGTATGGCAATTGTAATTATGTGAATACCCATATGATAAAGTGCAGAATATAAATACTTAATATGTATCTTTCAGAGTGTTGTTGCATTGAGCTGCTGAAATAAAAATTTCTTAATTAATCATGTCTGATGAGTGGTTAGGATATTTTCTATCTTTGTATAAACAATATTTTAGGAGCACTGTAGAACTCCCACAAAGACAAACATGTGGTGACTTTCGGATTTCCTATTAGGAGGTATTTATGTTATTCTATCATTTGTTTGGGATTATTTTCATCATTATGAATGGGATAATTTTATGTGGCAGTTTGATGCCGGATGCGAAGAAAAATAATTATCATAATTAACACTAATTCTTAAATATTCTTAAATAATGATTTAAAATCATTTTCTTTCTCCACCTCACTACTAGGGGTGCAATTGAGTCAAGTCAAGTCGCGTAGCTGGAAGCTTAAGCTCGATTCGATTCAAAATATTTAGACTCAAAATTCGGCTCGAAATCGATCGAGTCTTAATATCCTCAGCTTTAGTTCGGCTCGATGAAAAATAAGCCAAACTCAAGATCGACTTGACTTGACTCGAACATCAACCGAGCCATACTTGAACTCAAGTTCGAGTTCAAAATTGAGCCTATGTCTACTAATAATATATATATATATATTAATATATATTATAAATAAAAATAATATTATTAAAAGTATATATAAATTCGAGTAGGTTCACGAGATTTTGAGCTAAGTATTTGTTACTCGAGCTCAATTTGAAAAACTATTCGAGCTACTCGAGCTCGACTTGAACTCGATAATAATCAAGTCGAGTCTGGACTCAAGTCGAGCTTGGACTCGAGTCGAGCTCGGACTCGAGTCAAGCTCGAGTAGCTCTCAAGTGGCTCGACTCGTTTGCACCTCTACTCACAACTACTTTTTCGCATCAAATTTACTCTCTCAACCCCGCTTCCAGTGGTTTCTCTGCCCTCCCTTTTCTTTCTTGGAGGACTTTGGACGTCTCCTCTCCACCCTAACCCTAATGCTTCCAAGAGAAAACCCTATCCCTCCATTTCACTTTCCCTCTTTGGTCTTGTCTGCGGGCTCGTTGGATGGAATCACTTCTAGCTATCACCATTGAAGACTTCCCAATGTCTCTTTGCTTGCTCTATTCAACATGGAGGAGGTATTAAGAGACTTTGGAAGCTAGCATAGCAGAGTAATCAAAGATCTCTCTCTCGCTTGTTAGGTTTTTGGAAGTATTTTAAAAGATCATTAGAGGCTCTATTTCCTTCATGGTTTTGCAGGTCCGAGAAGCTGTACGAACAATGCCATCCCAATGAGCTTCGAACTTATATATTTGTTCACCAATGCTAGGTTTCCATTTCAGAATTTGAACAGTTCTGCCTACTTTATTGGTTGCTATTTCTTCGGGAACCGGAGAAAAGGTGATATATGATCTGATTGCTGTTATGCGTGATCTTTATATGTAACCTGTATCTTGATCTCTTTACTTTTATAGGTGCAGATTTAAGCTAGTGTCTCAATTTGGCCGAGAGAAATACCACCGTTGAAACCGTGATCTCTGCGGTTGCACCTCAAAAAAGGTTTTGTTTCTATGTGTAAAACTTTATTGTTACTTAAATTTGATGTCTTAGACACTAAAGATAGTTTATGATCATAGCACCTTCATACAGTGTTTATACTTATAGGAAAAAAAAGATTTGTGCTTCTGCTTATTTTAAGGATCTACTATCCCTTGATTTCGCTCTAATTAGTGTTTAAAAGAGATGGATCTGATATCAGTTTGATGATAAATATGCTTATTAAGCATAACGCTGAAGCTATTTAGGAAAAACATTACTTTAAAATGTTGGCTTTATTTAAATTACTGATCATATATTGTTAAAATGTGATTAGCAGATCCCAACTAGTTTGGGATTAAGACTGAGTTGAGTTGTATATTGTTAAAATGAGATGGGACTATATGTTGTTTTAAAGGAAGTATATTATTATTTTGACTTTTATTTTAATGGTTGAAATCAAGGTTTTCGAAGCTAGAATCGGGACTCGTGCCTACGGCTGGCGGTATAAGTTGGTGTGCTCTGTATCAGATCGGATCGGTGCAAACCGATATGGCAGATAAGGGAAGAGGGAGAAGAAATAAAGGAAGAGAGAGGGGGGAGAAGGAGAGGAAGAGAGGGAGAGGGAGAGAGGAGGGGAAGAGGGAGAGAAAGAGAGGACCTTCGGCTATCATTAGAGGACGTTGGAGCTCTTTTCGAGCTTGATAAGATCGAAGGAAGGGAAGAAGAGAGAGGTGGAGAATTCATCGGATCACCATAAGCCCTTAGAGGCCTCTGGATGGGTGGCGATGCTATTGTGAGCTCTCCGACGGATGGTGAGCCAGCTCTGAGAGAGCAGAAGGCAACTGAGGCCGAAGGAGGGCAGAGGAGACCGGATTCGAAATAGGGGTTCGCCCCTGTTTTGACTTTTTTTGCTTATAACGAATGAAGTGGGCAACTACATTGCTGACTTTATCTTATTTAGTTAGTTTTTTTTTAAAAAAATTCCTACTTCAACCATTTTTTTTTTTGAAAAATTTGGTGAAGTCAGCAATCAAGTTGCCTACTTCACTTGTTAAAAACAAAAAAAAAACATGGAAGAGGGGCGAACCTCTATTTTGCATGGGAGGAGGGCGGAGGCCGTCCTTAACTTATTCGGCCTCGCCACCCTTGATGCTTGCTCGCCGGTCGTGGGAGAAGTCATGTTAGAATCGGCATTCCTCCGGTGATCCGGTAATCTCGATCTCTGTCTCCCCCTCTCTCCCCCCTTCCTCCACCATTACCAAGCTCAATCGAGCTCAGATGGCCTCCAATGGCCTTTGGCGGTCGTTGGAGACCGTTTTTTGCTTTCTCTCCTCCTCTTTCTTCCTCTATTTCTTCTCCCTTCTTCCAAGACTCCGCCATGTCATTTTGTATGTCGGAACCAAATCAATTTTCCATCGGTACAGTTCGGCACAGCCTGAACCATTTGGTTCAAGGCGGTTCAAAAAATCCTGATTAAAATAAAAAAAAGGAGGATGACCGTTCATGTTGTATTGGAATTATTTTTTTTTGAAAATTATGGTTTAATATTCTATCTTACACCATGGGGGGTGGTGTTGTGAGTCTCCGAATTGACATCGGTAGCCCACTGACGTGGAGTTCAGATCTGCCTTGAGGGCACTTCCTCCTTCAAGAACCTACAATGAAAGTCCACACATGCTGGAGATGCTGCAATAGGGGATCTTCCTATACTTAAATTAGCCGAAGCTTGAGAATAGAGAAGAAGAGAAAAGATGGGAGAGCGAGAGAGTGCAAGTATTGTTCTCCTTTTTCTTGCTTACCTTAAGTTCCCCTCATTATCTCTTTATATAGAGATGGAGCTATAGACTGTTATGCGTGGATCTGGTAGGCCGTTAAGCCCGAATCTAGTAGGTTGTTAGGCCTTAGTCTGTTATGCCATTAGGATATGGATTATGCTGACTAACTTGCAAGTTAGGGTTGTTAATCGTAGCATTAGTCATGGATTCTATCCATATTCTAGAAGTCGTAGGAGATCGTGCAATATCGTGGGAGATTCCAGTGAGTTATTCCTGTCGTTGAATGGCTTGGTGTGTTGAGGTCGGAGTTGCACCGAGGTGCCACCTCAACGTGAATCTGGGGCCGATCGAGTATGTATGAGGTCCTCAGCCTCAGGGCAGCGTTATTGGCATTCATTAGATCGGCATCTGTCTGGTGAGTAGATCGGTCATTGTCTAAGGTCATAGACCTGCTGCTATTTCTCCTTGGCCTACGGTTATATCATGGTCCAAGTCATCTCGGTCTTAAGCCGAAGTGTCCTGGTTGGTAAAAAATGGCTCACACAAATGACTTATACCCCAATAGGTAGAATGGGCTTCGTTGATATACTTTTATGATTTTAAGGACTATGATCGAGGGATGCTTCTTATTATCCCTATTGGTACTTCTTGCAAATCATTATCTACTTTACTATATTTGTATGTAGAGAAGTTGAAGTCAAGTTATTTATAAATATCCTCATCTATGTTGCAGATAGTTGTTTGATCTAGGCACATGAACCACTTGTGTCTAATTTATTTGTGCTTTGTTATGGTAGATTTGATTTTTATACTTAATATATTCAATATAAACAGGAAATAGGGAATTAAGTCAACCAAAATGCCTTGTGTCAGAATCGGGATCCTCTATGGTGGATCTTTTGCACCATAGAGGGCTGTGCATCCTTGGATTGCCATCATGTCATCCATCTCAAAATGGAGGGCTCTTGCACAATCTCCTTATCCAATGAGTTTGGTAACTACTCATGTGTTTGGCATTCCAATGCGACGGTCTCTGTGAGAACCTTCCATTTATGGGATTGATGACATGGCAGCGATCCGTGTATTCGTAGCTGTCTGTGGTGCGAACAATGCATTGCAGAGGATCAACTCCTCGTGACAATGCCAGAAACTGTGGAATTAGCAGCAAGGATTTAGCAACAGCAAATGCTGCAGTGAAAAGCCTCTTTTCCTGTAGTGTTCTGATGTTGAATTTCTAATAACTCTTTCTATTATGGCGTACTACATGTTAATACTGTTACTTGGTAGGACCATTATCTTTCCCTTGCATGTAGATGAAGATGGATCTTCAAAGGTGAATAAGAAAGAGGGGATACAAGTCAGATTTTTGTCCAAGCAAAGATTTATTCTGGAATGCATGCTCCATCATAAAAAGAACTATAAATATTTTTGTACTTGTTTTTTTTCTCGTTTATTTTTTCATTAGGGTAATGCAGACTTCATTTCCAATTTGGCATAAATTATGACTTTATCCAATGTTTATAGTGTGTCCTTTCTAGAGAAGGATCATAAGACATGACTCATCAAATGTAGGTGGAATCTCAGCGAGCTAGAGCAAGTAGAAAATGATTGTAGTCTTGCATTGCTATTAAGCACAATAGTGAAGTTCTCAAGTAACAGAGGAAGGGCGGCAATAGTTTGTGGCTTTCTTTAGCTTTCTTTACTTTGAGCACATCAATCCTTATTTTCCATTAGATTGTAGTTAGGACAATCCATGTGATTTTAAGTTGATTGTGTAAAATAATCTATATTCAGATTCCTTTGTGCACTGGAGATGCTTAAGTGATTTGTTCAGGTAATCTGATTTTCAGATCTAAAAAATATATTTAATATGATGATTAGAGATGTTGTGATTTATTAAAACAATGGGTTTTCTCCTTTCCATCTTCGGTCTGATGTTTAAAGCAAAGAAGTGCCTTTCATGATCTGTTCCCAATATATCCAGTAGCAAAGTGGGCAGATTGAAATGTATAGATTGGTTCTTCACCATATATGTTATTCTCTTAATCATTACATTATTGTCATGTCTATCACAATTTTGCACTATAGGTGCACATGGTTTTTTTCTTATGCAATGTCAGGAATTAATTGGCTGATGGAAATTTAGAATTTCAATAATGTAAATATTATTAGTTATATTACTTTGTCTCCAACTAGGATGATAATGCTATAATCCCAAAAATCAGTAATCTATTTCATTGCACAACTATGCCCAAGTTCTTTGATTACCCAAAGCACTCCTTAGGGCTGCGAATTGGCTCGGTTGACACAGTCCCAAACCAAATTAGACCTCATCTGATGCATTTTTGAAGACACATTGGTTGAATTGGGGTCAAAAAATGGACCTGGTAAGAAAACCATGTCAGATTTGGGTTGTGTTTTCCAAATTGACCTACCACAGCCCATATATTATCCAGTCTAATTTGGATCAACAAAAAATGTACCCAGCCTGAACTGACCTATTTGGCATATACGGCCCACTTCGAAAATCTGAATCAAAATTCTTCTTCTTCATCCTAATTATCTATCTTAATTTGGCGATCACTTTCTTATTATTTTTGCTTTCCTTTGCTCTCTCAATATCCCTAAATAAGTAAAAAGAAATATGTGCTAAATTGTTCACGCAATTAAAAAGGCCTATACACATACACAGAGATACATAACTGGAGAAGGAGAATTGATTGTACTTTCAATATCTTGTCAATGATTGAGGACTTAATGATGATTCAAATAATTTGAAGACCAAGATTGATGCATGACATCAGAAGATACAATTAAAAGGAAACGATGTACTGCTGCTTCCTGATAGAGTACCTCAGTAAAGTGTATCAACCATGGTCTGTTTTTACATGTTCAATTTTTGTTCCATAAGAAAACTTCTAAAGTAAAGCAACTTTAGGCCTCAAACCTTCCTGCTACACCTAGGGATGAAGGCCATATAATGGTAAATAAGCTTAAATACAGGACTTTAAATAATTGCGATAAGCTTAGCTTTAGACTGGCTGTTTTAATTGTATGTTTTCTTTAAAATCTGGGCTGGGTGCTGGGGTGGAGTTTTTTGGTCAATCTTATTCATATGATCTTCTAGGTACAATTTTTTTCCTTGGAGGCAATCAAAGGGTAATAAGAACATGGAATCAGTTTTTGTATGGGAGCTATACCACAGACTGACCATGATTTACCACCTTTACTATATCTTTGTTTTTCTGAAGGATTAAAGAGTCCACATGATATTATTGGTTAAACTTGATCAGTTCTCTTCATAAATGTGGAGGTAAGCTGTGGATCTAGTGCTTGGCTATAATCCCTTCTACTCTACTTGCCACGCATGGTATGTTTGGCAAGGTACAACTGAGCTTGGCTCATCTCATTGATCTTCTGATGTTGGTGCTGGAGCATCGAACAAACTCAATTCAAGCTTGTTAGATCAGGATTTTGGAACTCCAGAACCTGCAGTGATGTGTTTATTTTCCTTTTTATTGTTTTTTTAATTCATATTAGTTAATATACACTTGTCAGTTTGATGTCGATGTGATTTTCATTCTAATAAGTGATAACGAAGGAAAATTTTGGTACTGGCAACATGTCTTTATATGAATTGCTTTCATATGTAGTTTCCAAAAATATGCCACAAACTGTAAATAATTAAAGTTTTTGGTCTTTATATGTAACTTCTAATTGGTCTTATTTTCTCTTTTTTTTTTTTTTTCCTCTTGCCCTTGTATTTACTAAGCAAGCTATATCTAGTTTCATGGCCTCCATATTGTAAAATTCAAAACCAAGTAATTGAGCTGTGGGTCCAATTTTAATTAACTATATACATGTACTCTACTTTTATTATTTTTTGTGCTGTCACTGGACTCATGGGTACCTCTGGTGCCATTTGCAAACTGTGTTAGGAAGTGGTCTTTCTAAATATTTGATTAACACTTGGGAATTCATCCTGGTCCTGTTCTGCGAAGTTGTGACCTTTACTTCTTGTTGGACATCAAGTTTCAGTCGCATCTATATCGGCAGGTACTGTTTCCTTGTGTTGTCATATTTTATTTCTATTGTCATACTTTGTTTCTATTTCTTTTTTCTGGAAAACTGGCCATTATTGATACTTCATTGGATTGTGCAACAACCTTTTTCTTGTGTTACGCATGCAAAAGAGATGCATTGGTTCTGAATTTAATACCTATTTCTTTTTCTGACGAGACAGGGCCTAGAAATTCTCCATATTTGAAATTCTGTAAACATCCAACCAACTAAAAGCATGAGACCTAACTGAAATTGTTTTCAACCATGTGATGTACTTCAAACGTTTCTTTACGCATGGTCTGGACTTCACAAAGTTTAGCTCACTATAGGAATCAATTCACTTTTGCCACCCTTTTTTGCTTTCCAAGGTATTACTTTTTTGGAATCTTCAAGCTGCAAATTGTTGGCACACAGAGATGGGAAAGAGGGATAGAAGAAGAGAGGAAGATGGAGATTTCAGTGGGAGAAGGAATGAACACCCTCTAAGACCTATAGGGTCCTTTTATTAATCTTCAGAATCTCAATTTAGGAATTATACAACCATATTTTCCTCTAATTACAACCATATTTCCCTTTAATTAGGAAGATTGTATTCCTGATTAGAGAGATCCAGCTCATTTCAACACTTCCCCTCAAGATGGGTTATAGATATCATAAAGACCCATCTTGTCACGAATAAATAAAAAAGAGTGCAAACTAAGACCTTTTGTTAGAATGTCTGCCAGCTGACTAGCAGATCGCACATAAGGCATACAAATGATTCTGGTATCAAGCTTTTCCTTGATAAAATATCAATCGATCTCGATGTGTTTTGTCTGATCATGCTGAACTGGATTATTAGCAATATTGATCGCTGTCTTGTTGTCACAATACAGCATAAGGGGCGATGACTGATAAAGACCTAAATCCAATAACAAGATCTACAATCATAGAATTTCACATACACCATGTGCTATAGCTTGATACTCTGCTTTTACAGTAGATCGAGCAACCACATTTTGTTTCTTGCTTCATCGAGTAATTAGGTTACCTCCAACAAAAGTGCAGTAACCTGAAGCAGAGCAACAGTCATCAAGTGACTCAGCCCAGTCAGCATCTGTATAACATTCCACCTGTAGGTTGTCATGACAAGAATAAAGCAAACCACGGCCAGGACAGCCTTTGAGATATCGAAGTATCTATGTCACAGCATCCATATGAACTGAACATGGGTTGTTGTGCAAAACTGACTTATCACACTAACGACGAATGCAATATCAGGCCGTGTATGGGACAGATAAATCAAATGCCTTACCAATCGTTGGTAACATTCTCGATCAATAGAAACACCAGTATTAGCTACTAGTCGATGATTTTGCTCAATAGGAGTGACAATAGGTCGACATCCCAATATACCGATCTCTGTAAGATCCAGAATGTATTTCCTTTTGGAAAGGAAAATCTCTTTTGAAGAACGGGCAAACTCTATCCCAAGAAAATATCGAAGATGTCCAAGATCCTTTACCTTAAACATCTGTGCCAACTGAGCCTTAAAATGAGCTATGTTTTCAGAATCATCTTCTGTGACCATAATATCATCAATATAGACAATCAAACTATAAAAAGATCGCCGTAACTTGCATACTTTGTCCACTATCTGAGCAGTAGCAAACCCTGATGGAATATCCATATATACGTCTTCCTGAAGTTCTCCATGAAGAAAAGCATTCTTTACATCATGTTGGAACAGATCCCATCTAAAGTTAGCAGCACATGATATAAGGGTTCGTACAGAGTTTATTTTTGCAATGGGTGTAAAAGTTTTATCATAGTTGATGCCATAAGTCTGTGTATATCCTTTTACTACCAAACGAGCTTTGTAACGTTCAACAGTACCCTTAGGTATCCGCTTGACTATGAAAATCCATTTACATCCTACAATTTGTTTACTAGCTGGCAAAGATACAAGTTCCCATGTATTATCTTTTTCTAATGCTCGCATCTCCTTAAGCATGGTGGCTTTTCACTTGGAGTCTTCCTTAGCAACCTTCCAGTTCTCGGGTATGGAGATAGAGGACAGACAAGCTATAAAACTCTGATAAGATGGGGAGAGAGACTCATAGGATCCCAAGTTATTTGTACTCCACTCCATCCTTAAGTCGAGCGGGAATGCCAGCATGACGAGTAGGCTTACGTAAAGTAATAGGAATATTCAGATCATCATTATCTAATGTAAAATGAATGGGAGACACAAGGGAATTACCATTCATCTTGGAAGGGGACATATAAGATGAAGCCGTTGGGACAGAAGAGGAAGACCTGGAGACTGGAGAATGCACAATAGGCCCTGAGAGGGGAGTGAAACAGGTGAAACTGAAGCAACAAGCTGTGACTGGGACTTAGACGCTTCTCCTTGAGTGTCAGAACTAGCATTAACAAAAATAGACTCCCCCTGAGTGTTAGAACCACCATCCGTAGTCTCCCCCTGAGTGTCAGAACCACCATCTGTAGTCTCCCTTTGAGTGTCAGAACCACCATCTGTAATAGTAGAGCTGCCAACATCCATAGCAGTAGGATCCTCTCCAGTAAAAAACTCCCCCTTTTGACCAGTACCAGAGGTGACGGGAGAAGAAGAGGACACAAAAGATATATAGAATGGCTCAGACTCCCAAAATGTTACATCCATGCTGATAAACAATTTTCGCTCGGTTGGACACCAACATTTGTACCCTTTTTGAGTGGAAGAATAGCCTACAAAAATGCACTTGAGGGCACGTGTGTCAAGGTTGCCAATCGAAGGTCGATGATCTCGAACAAAATAAACACAACCAAATATCTTGGGGGGAAATATGAAAGAATTAGTTTCCTACATGCATTCAAGATGTGTCTTATAGTCTAGAGTTTGAAGTGGCATTCGGTTAATCAGATATGCTACAGTTAACACTACTTCTCCCCATAAAAACTTGGAAACATTCATAGAAAATATCAAACACCTTGTCACTTCAAGCAAGTGCCTATTCTTTCTTTTAGTAATTTCATTTTGAGCCGGTATGTCAACAGAAGTCGTTTGATATATAATACCATTATTATGTGTATACTCTTCAAATTCTTTATTAAGATACTGTCCCATTATCAGAGTGAAAAATCTTAAGAGTTGCTCTATATTGAGTACCAATCATTTTATAAAAATCTCTAAATGATTGAAATACTTCATTCTTATTTTTCAATAAATAAACCTAAGTGCAACGACTGAAATAATCAATAAAAGTAATGAACCACTGATGATCAGAAATAGCTGTGGTCCCACAGGATCCCCACACATCAGAATGAACTACCTCAAATATTATTTTACTATGCAGGCCTGAGCTTGGATAAGCATTTCTAGTGTGTTTAGCTAGTTCACAGGCATCATAGACTAGCTTCTCTTTATTATATGATTCAAAAATAGTTGGAAACATACGAGCTAAGAGAGTAAATGGAAGATGACTAAGTCTACGGTCCTGAAGCAACAAGTCTTCCTCTCGTGAAGATGATACTGCCAAATTAGTCTCTGAGTAGCCTCCGGACACTCCTCCCTCCAAATAATAGAGCCCATTACGCATTACATCAGTCCTAAGTTTCCTCCCTGTCCTTGGCTCCTGAAAGACAATGTATTTTGAAAAAAATTATGGCACAATCAAGATCATTCGTAATAGCACTAATGGATTGGAGATTGATAGAGAATCTAGGGACATGTAGAATAGATGATTAGGATAATTCGAAAGTGCATTTGATAGATCCTTTTTCAGAAATAAAGACAAAAGAACTATCAGCAAGACAAACTTTATCACGATCGGAACATGGAATATAAGACAATCTCTAAAGGATCTAGTCATATGATTGGATGCTCTAGAGTCAACTATCCATGGAGAAAAATTACTACAGTTATGAGCATGAACTTGATCACCGATACCTGTTTGGGCAAAATTACCCGGATAGAGAGAATTGGCTGGTTGATTCGGAGAATCTTCTATGGAAGTGCTGCTTTCAGAAATATTTACACCAGATCTGAATTTTTTCAAAAATTGTATTTTTTCGACCGATAATTTTCCCACAGAAAGAAAATGGGCATGATTATACTGACCTCGGCCTCTACCAAAATAACCACCTCCACGACCACGGCCTCTAGTCGGACGACTATACAGCTCATAGCAGTAAGCTTTGATGTGGCCCAGCTTATGACAGTGGTCACAAATCTTGACCTCACGAGGTCGAAACTGAGTCTCTTGAGCAGAATTGATAGGAGAAGAGCTCTGAAAGTAGTTGGCTGTATCACAAGTGCAGAGCATATAGCTGTGTTCGTAGAAAAAGACAGTGGCTAATCGAGTTTCTTCACTAAGAATCAAAGAAATAGCTTCATCTAGAGTTGGCCACTCCTGTGTACTAAGAATAGAAGAGTGTTGATACTCAATCTCCGGGTTTAGCCCATCCAAAAGATCCACAAGGCATTGATGCTCTATCCATTTGCGGAACACATCAACATCACCAGGATGAGTAGGGTTAAAGGGACTATAAAAATTAAAATCATTTCACAACTTCTTTAACTCTCCAACATACTTTGTTATAGATCGGACACCTGAGTAAGTCCTCGAAGCTCTCGCTGGATCTTATGGGCATGCATATTATTGCCTTTATAGGAATAAGTTGTGGCCACAGTCTGTCACAACTCATAAGCATTCGTCAGTGCCCTACCGTGAGCAATACTTGGTACCATAGAGGCAAGGAGCCATGCTACCACCCCAGAGTTATTAGAATTCCACTGCCTTACAGCTATCCCATCTCCTTCTAGCTTTTTTGCAGTACCACTTATGAACCTCTTAAGATTGTGAGAATCTAAAATTAGATGAACATGTGGCATCCAACTCAAGTAGGTACTCGGCCTATCCAATTTGACCAGGGTAGCTTCCAGGGTGATCTTTGAAAACTCATCACCCAAGATACGAGACCATCATCCTAACCATCAATTTTTTCAAATCCTCCATGGTTAAAGGAGTTTTATCACCCATTGCCAAAGAACACTCAAATGATTAAATAAACAAGTGCAATCTTGAGAGAAGAAAAGGTATTTGAAGTTTCCTCACCAGATCTGAGATAAACTCAGATGACGAATAAAAACTGTCGAATGCCTACTCGCATAAAGGGTACCTCGACAAAATTCGAAAACCCCCAAAGAAGATGCTCCATCGTTGCTCCAAAACAAAACTAAGCATCTTGGGATTGGAGGCACAAGTGGTAGTAGAATAGACTGCAATGTAAGTGCTCCAGCCTCTTGCTGCCTTTTTTTTTTTGGAAAAAAAAGGAAATCAACTAAATATTAGTAAAGAAGTAAGGGGCTGACCTCTTCCGTTCTTGATCCCGTGGTTCACGGGTGAGGGCCATCGGCAAGGGCTATGGCTTCTGTGCTTAACATTTGAATGTTTTAATATTTAAAAATCCATCACCCACTAAGAAAAAATGTTCCATGTTGGGTTCGTCCACTTTGCCACTCCATATACAAGGCTTATTATATCCAGAGGTGTCACAGGCCTATCAAATATTATATGTATCTTGACATTTAGTATGACCTATCAAAATATATCTTCACATTGGTTTGGTTCACTAGGTTATATTTGCTCTTTTACTTATATGTTGTCTCCAGGAGATGAATACAACTCACTTTGTGAAACCTTGTAGTCTTACTTTCTCATCAATATCTATCCTAGTCCATGAATAATCATAGAGTTGCTCCCTAATTTTGTCGATTTACATCTTATAACTAATTTGATAGTCATAACTAGTTTGGTAGTTTTCCTACTTGCCAACACATGTTATAAGGCTCTTGATATCCTTAATAAATGGAGTTATCCTGATAACCCGAGTAGGTTACCCTCTTGTTCTAGAAAAAAAAAAATATTTTTCATGATAGGACCATCTATGTCCCAAAGTTGTTTTTGCTAGGTTTTGGCACCAATTTATAGAAAATTGAAAATCGGTTGAACGTGAGTCTTGGCATACCTAAAGTCCTCCACGGGAACGATAGTATTCACTTTAGGAGAAGCTGTTTGGACTAAGGTTTGCCTTACCGGTGCATACTTTCTCATACCGAGCAATGCATACTTTACCCATATCGAGTTGTCAGCTTGTGTTAGGTTGTGCTCTTTGCTGTCATGAGCCTAGCTCCAACATTTCCTCCAAGACTCCCACCCTTGATGTTGACATTGTCGGCCATCAACAACATCCATATTCTTATCCTCCCTCCCTCTCTCTCTCTCATTCGCCTCTCACCTTCCCTCATCTTCCTACTGACCACTACATCCCACCACTTCACCTCCACATTCTACCCCTCCTTACGTGACCTTGCCCCACTGCTTGAAAAGCAAGGAAAAAAATTAATCCAAACAGGGACTACAGAGTGAGGTTTTCCCTGCTTATGGCATTTATGTTGGTATCTTGCAGGATGAAATCTAGCTTCCTTTTGAACCACAAACCGTGGCTTCCTGATTGGTTGATTCATTCGGTGATCACTGTCATAGAATTTATTGACCTGGTATCCAAGTTTCCCAAAGACCTTATGGACAGATATAGTTTTGCTAGTTCTCCTCTAGTTTTTCTTCAGCATAACTGTAACAGAAAATGACACTCAAATACACTCCAAATGACTGCCGTTATTCATCTGGTATAATATTACAGGATGTAACCTTGTGATCCCAAGCAGCATGCATTTGCACCATCAAATTTTGTTGTCCTTGAGGTTTAATTGGTCCCCATTGATTTGTGCTCTCAGCCATTTTATTGTACCATGGATATGTTGATGTGTAACCTATTCATTTTTTATATCCAAATCTTTGATATTCTTTAAAGAATGTGTTTGGTATCTTGCAGTAGTTGAGGACTCTCGATATTTTTGCCAGTTGTCTGGATGTCTCAACTCTCAACTTTTAGTAAGATCAGGATTTGGAACGTTTTCCTACTTTTGCTTACAAAAAAAGGACATGATTTTTACAAGCTTTATGCTCATATTCATGGAATGTTGTTGAAAAAAAAATGTGTTTCTTAAAATACAGGACTGATTTAGAAGTTGCATGTTACAGATGACTGAGGTGAAGTACATTGGGCCTTTCAAAGTTTCTCACCTGCTTGAGTGAAAAAGAGGTGGTCTGCAGATGTTCATCAAAGCTTATGCTTGAAATTATTTTGTTAATAAAATCGGGGTGGGTTAGAAATGGTGTATCAGAAGCTGTTAAGATTGTTCTTATGTCTTTTTTTTGATGTAAAAAGATTATTCCTACATGTCTTGTGACTATTGGCAGACATTGGATTGCAGTTTGGAGATATATTTGCAAGAGAATCATTTAAGGTGGTTTGGATTGTGCAACAGATGAAGGTAAAAACTGGAGGTCTGTGCTTCATCAAATGGAACGGGCTTGAGTAATGATCTTTTTCAGCCTAGGACCTGGTAGTGCACTGATACCATGAAGCCTAGCTACTGAGTAGCAGCTGCTACTTCATGAATTTTCCTCTTAAATTTGTCTGTAATCAATCTTTATGCCTAAAATGGTTTTCCTAAAAGACTTAATGCATATGAATGAGGTTTTCAATTAACAAGTTTCAGTGGGAAATTAAATGTCATACCTTGTGTTCTATAACCTAACATGGAGTTTTGAATTTTTCTTCTTTCATCCATCCTGTTTCAGGGCCATCTCATCTTTATTTTTGTTTTTGAAGATTATGAGAATCATAATCTATTTAATAATATTAATCTTACATTTGGTACGGAGAATCGATTGGAAGAAGGATTGATGAGGGAGAGAATGGATGAAAGATTTCTCTCTTCATTTGGTATAGAAGGAACGGAAGAAAAGAAGATAATATTTATATGATATTTTAAATAAATTATTTTTGATTAAAAAGAAATTATTATGAATTTAATATATTTATTTATTATATAAATTTATAATCTTTATAAAATATAATTATATTAAAAATTAATAAATATTTAATTTTAATTTTAATTTAATTTAATAAATAATTTTAATTTAATCTAATGTAATAATAATTTAATTTTAATTTTGTTTATATATATTGGTTATATAAGTAACTAATTAATATGTAATTTAATTTAAATAGTTATCTAATTCTATACAAATAGCTAATTAAAAATAGCAAATATAATTAGAAAAACAAGCATGATTTTAATTATTTACTTATAGTTATATAATTATATACTGGAATTAAAATTAATAGTAATGAAATTTAATTATATAGGATTAATATTATAGATAAAATAAAAAAATATATAAAATGAATCAAAATGTAAAAAAGTATTCAGTCTTATCAAAAAATTAATAAGGAATAATTTTATTAATGTAGATTTCTACTTCTTATATATTCTATTTATTTTTCTTTACATCTTTGTAAATTAGATGATGCAAATTAGTAGACTAGGATAGATGAACAATCTCTTTTTTGTCATTCATTCTTTTTAAAATTTTTTAAACCAAATGATGGATAGAGGATATCTATCCTTCCAATACTATCCATCATCTCCCATAACCTAAATACAGGAAGGATAGTGTAGCTCAACACATGCCATGCCTTCCCATATCTTTGTTAGCAACATGAAAAAAGATGTATGCTCTCTCTTGATCCCTTATCACACTTTATCAGCTTTGCATACCTTAGGAAATTATTAGGTGGACTAGATGGATCTAGAGTAAAATCACTCAGATGGATTCATTTTTTTTAGGATGAAATTATTATGTATTTTATTTTATCCTGAATGCATGATAGGTTTTGTCCATCTTGTTACTTTTCGTTCTACTCTTGCTCTCCATTCCTCCGTATGTAGACACCATTCGGTATGGTTGCTTGTTTGGCGAGTGTGGCTTGGAGAAGGGAGGGATACTGTTGCTTTTTATTTCTTCGTGTCTATGTCCAGCACTATCTCCCGCCTCTCCCATTTTGTGTGTCCTCCCTAACCCCTAGGATACCAACACCATCGTTGATGCTGTCATCTCCTCTCTTTCTTTGCCATCTCCACCTCAAAGTGGTGGTCAATTGCTGATAGTTGTTAGATCTAGTTGCCAGAAGGGTTCCTTTTTTTCTTGTTTTGTGGTTGAGCCCCATCTCTACACTGCCTCTAGTAAGCAGGCTCTAAGACTGGCAAAAATGCTATGTATCCCATGATGGCACTATGGTGTCCTCCACTTTCTTGTATATGTTAGAGAAACATGCTGCAGCAGGGCCACGACCGCCTCTCCTTGTCTCTCTCTCTCTCTCTTTTATCCTCCCTCTCTCTTTATCTCTCTATCTCACTCTCTAACCTTCTCTCCCTCCCCCTTTCTCCACTGTTTTGGGGATGGGGTGGGTTTTGGCTAAAGAAAGTAGGGACTCAAGGTAGTTTGTCTTCTATTTCGCTATCGACTACGAAACTTACCACCTTAAATAACCAATCATATTTGTCCACATAACATGTACCATTCTTTGTTCCACATGCCATTACACAATTTTTTTTAACTAATATGTATAGCAGATTGTAGCATTTATGGATATAATATAAAAAGGCATTATGTGAAACAGGCATTGTGATAAAAGATTATCACCTCAAGCCTGATTGCTTGCCTTATTCTCAGAAGTATCGCTTACCTTATCCTAAGGAATTTTTCTTTGACTTCCATTCTTTGTGATGCCATATGCAATCATGGTGTAAGACATTATTTGGATTAGAAGGTTTTGTAAGAGTTCCGAGGTAGAGAAAGCGAAGGCATCATCACTTATTGGTAGTATTTACTAACACATGATATTTTTATAAAAATGAAGAAATTTTAAATATTCATTTCTGAAAAATGAAAACAACTAATAATGCAACATGGTTTGAAGGTGATACAATATAATCTGGATGTTATATAATAAATAAATATGAAAGAAAATTGAGTGTTATGCTGTTTATGAAACAATACACCAATAACAGCAAAAGATCAAACAATCTATGGAATCCATTCATTCCCGAAACACAATTGAAGGAATAATGGGAATTCTTGTTTGAGAAAATGATAAATGATAAAGCAAAAGACAAGGGACATCAAAAATCTTAGATGACATTCTAACAATATAATTCTAGTGAAACTGTACATGAGTGCACTATAAAAAGAAAAGGTAGAAGAAAAAAAAGAAACTGTGACATTGTTATAATAACGATGATAGACAGCACATGACGGAAGACCAAATAAATAGAAATAGAAGCAAATATGGGTATCTTTGTTTATGAATTGAAAGCAAGCACTCTGATGCTTTTTGACTCCTTCCTTTTAGCATCATCTCTCTGGAGGCTATAAAAGATTTGCAAGCACTAAATTAAGCTCCGCAAGGCTTTAATGGTGGATCGGCATGATCATCAAGCTCCTTAAAGGTAACAATGATGGAGCTCCTTGAACCAGAGTACAATCTAGGAAGATCTGTCCATGGGCAAATAAAGGAGAACCAAATTAGAGATTCCATAACGTAGTAAAATTGTATGAACCTTCTAATCACTCTCACAGATTTTGTATAAAATGGTAAAATATATGAGAACAAGGAAGCGATCCAGTTGGTATATATTTGGATGAATCTAACAATTTTCAAGCAAAATGGCAACAGTCATATTGGATCTTAAAATGTGCATTTTAAGTTAAATTTGCATATAAAGAAATGGGAAAAAAAAAAAAATGAAGCAACAAATAGGATCCAACTTAATTTAATCAATTCTGACTATGACTCAGAGTAGATTATGTGAATCTAAAACGATAGAAAGAGAAATTTAATAAATTACCAAGTCATATGCAAGAGAAAAGCCGGTGGACAAATGGTGACGTTCTTTTTTAGGAAGAGAGAAAACTAATATAATTCAAAAGGAGAATACCTTCCACTTCTCTCCTCTGTACCAGATACCACCGATTTCTGATAACAAACAATAAGTGCAAAAATGGAGAACAATTTTGTAGAAAAAAGATTAAAAAATAAAGAAAGGAGAGCAAAAAGAAAAGTGACACACCAGAAAAGGTAGTTTGCCTGTGAATGGGATTGTTAGCACCTCAGCTATGACCCGTGCAGCGTGCAAACCCAAATCGATCAAGAAATTTTGCCGCGAAGGTGCGTCTTTCATTCATTTCTTCTCTATTTTCTTCCTCTGGGTTAATGATGATATATTTGATGTGAGTAATCTTTTGCCAGTCCTCGCCTGTCTCCCTCTTGCATCGCCTCACTAGCTGGGGACAATCTTGAATGATCAAGTATTGGAGTGCGGTGAGGTCTCGTAGGCCTTCTGGCAGCATTTTCAGGTGGGGACAGCCACTAATCCTCAAGTATTGGAGTGCGGTGAGGTGTCGTAGGCCATCTGGCAGCCTTTGCAGCAGGGGCAGGTAGGACATATGCAGCTCTTGGAGTGTGGTGAGATGTTGCAGGTTATCTGGCAGCATGAGTAGGTTGGGACAATCCTTTATTCGTAGATGTCGGAGTGAGGTGAGGCCTCCTACCCACTCTGGCAAAAAATACAACATCCTGGTTTCTTGTATATTTAAATATTGGAGTGAGGGCAAACAAGTCAGCTCATCACATTCTTGAATTTCTAGATACTCAACGGTTGCTGTTGCTTCCTTCCTTCTGTTGGGCTGCTGTTGCTTCCTTCCTTCTCCCTCTAGATTTCTGTTTCTCACTAAATCAAGGGTTTGGAGTGCGGGCAGGTACATAATGTTCTCGGGCAAACACGTTAGCTCATCACATTCTTCAATTAGTAGCTTTTCCAGGGCGGTGAGGCATTGCAGCCCATCCCACCACCCAGATGATGATGATATTCCGCAGCTAAAAATTTCCAGAGATTTGAGTTTGGACAACCTTGCAAGGCTCCCTGCTGATAACAGCATCTCATTGCTGCTTCTTATTGTAAGAGTCTCCATGGAGCATGGGATACATGGCTGTACGACTAATTTGGGGCACGAACTTATCTCCAACTTGGTGAGGCGAGGGCATGATTCTGCATGCCATTTTTCCAAATCGGGCATGTCTTCTAAAGTCAAATTCTCTAGTGACGGGAATGTGATGCCGCCACCATCCCCATAAAACTCTTCTCCGATTCTCCTCACGGCATGCATTTTACGCAATTTCAATTTCTTTAATGAGGGCCATGGACCAAGCGGAAGATGTTCACACCTCTTGAGATCCCCCATTGTAAGCTCAACTAAATTTGGGAAAGAAGGTGACATCCAATTGGGTAATCTGGTGCCTGTATAAGAATAGATATCCAACTCCTTCAGATTATGGTGAGGTTGGAGCCTTTCCAATACATCTTCTGCCACTTCCACTTCTGTTGAGTGGATGTCTGGCCAGGACACCACCTCCCAAGATCCTTTCAGTACCACGCGATGCAGCAGAAAGAAAGAAGAAACAAAATAAAAGAAAAACAATCAAAATACGTGGATCAGCCACAAAAGGGCTCGCCTCCACGGGGCATGCAAACTTCACTATGAAAAAAAAAATTTTACAAGAGGAGACCTCACCCTCAACCCTTGTACACCCAATTCTCTCTCACTTGAAGTTTCCCTCACAAAAGCTCTCTCTCTCTTGGAGACCCCTCTGAACCCCTGAAGAGCCTGGCGACCGCTGTCCAGGAGCCTCCTGCTCCTTCTCTCTCAGCGCTCTCGCCCCTCTCTCTCTTCAATCGGGTTCGTACGGCTCTGTACGGCGAGAAACCCGAACCGCTGCCTTCTCTGTTCATCTCAGGCTCTTTTAAAGGGTTAAACAGAGCTTAAAACCTAATTAGATTAGGTTTAAGAGTCTTAAACAAGCCAAATCAACGTTCCAGACTGTCGGATCAAGACCGGGATCGCTCTGGGCCGTCCAATCGCGCTCCGGTCCATGGAATAGTGCCGTGGACCGCGAGAAACGCCCACGCGGTCCACAGGCCCCGCCGTGGACCGGGGCAAGGGCGGCCAGCAGGCCGCTGGCTTGGGCCGGCCCGCGCGCGCGGGCCTGGGCTGCACCTGCGCGCGGGCCTGCGAGCGCTTGGGCCGCGCGCCCGCCTGGGCCGCGCATCCCACGCGGGCCTGGGTCGCGCGTCCCGCGTGCCGCCGCCTGCGGCCGCGCCGCTGCCGCCAGCCGCCGGTCGCCGGCGGTCCTCCGCCGCCTCAATTCTCGTGTCGACTTCAAAAGCTCGTATCTCCTCCATCCGAGCTCCATTTCGGGTGATCTTGGTCTCGTTGGACTCTGTTTTTTGCCGCGAACCTCGTTGTGGGCTCAATATGGGCTGAATCTCGAGGCATCAAATCCTAACAATCTCCACCTCGACTCGATATTCGATCTCCTCCAAACTCCGAGAGCTTCTGGATCTCCTCGCCCCCATGCCCTGGGACAATCGCCTGCTGATCATGGATGGGCAAACATGGGAGTCGAGCCAGGCTGCTCGATCCCATCTCCGTCGTATGCTGTGCTCCTCCTGACCTGAGACCTGCTCGGGGCATCATCTTGCGGCAATAGGAATCTCACCTTGCGACGTCGCCTCTCGTCCTCCCGAGTCTCCTGTCTCGTACCCGATCCACCTCCTGGAGCTCCACCTCGCTCTGGTTTCTACCTGGCTCCCGAAGCTCCACCTCGCACTGGGCTCCCTGCTAGGTAATAATGTCCTCTGCTCCCCTTCTTCCCCTCCAGCACAATCCTATCGCCGCGTAACACCCTCAGGATTCCTCCACCAGCTACCGTCCCGTAGCCTCTCGAATCCAATCTGCTAAGTGAGATAAGATTCCATCTAAAATTGGGTATGTATCGAACCTCCCCCAATCTCCTCACTGCACCGTCATGTGTCCTCCAGCTGACCGTCCCAATGCCTCTGATCGCACAGCTCGATCCATCCAGCAGATATACAGTGCTCTCACTGTTCTTCAGGGAGTCAAACTGCTCCTCTCTGCAACACACATGATAGGGGCATGCAGAATCTAATATCCACTGCTGGGAAGAAGTAGATACCTCGTCAGATATCTCCAGGACATCTCCATCTGAATCGCTGCCGGCCGTCGCTACAACAGCCACCGTCCGATTTTTCAATTGAGGGCAATCTCTGGCTAGATGCCCAAACTCTTCATACCGGTAACACCTGGTTTTGTTCAAGTCCCTCCTGGACTTAGACCGCCCTCGATGCGATCTCCTGTCGCTCCGTCTACCGCCTCCTGCTCCTCCAGAAGCCACCAAAGCTGAGCTACCGCCACCTGAGCTCGAAGCTGGGTTCTCCCTCCTGAGAACCTCGTTCTGGAGTATCGCCGCAGTGACCTCGTTCATCTTGATAGTGCTCTTCCCCACTAGAAGAGCAGTCACCAAGGACTCGTACGAAGGTGGAAGCGATGCCAGCAAAACCAGCGCCCTGGTCTTCTCCTCAACGTTCTCGCCAACGCTGAGAAGGTCGGTGAGGATCTTCTGGAAGTGACTCAAATGCTCCTGCACGCTCTGTCCCTCAGTCATCCGCAGTTGGTAAAACTGCCTCCAGAGGAAAAGTGTGTTGGTGAGAGACTTCGCCATGTACAACTCCTCGAGCTTCGACCACAGCACTGTCGGTGAAGTCTCGCTCAGCACTTAGGATCACCACCTCATCCGTCAGGTACATGCGGATGGTACTCACCGCCTGCATCTGTAGCCGTTTCCAATCCCGCACCTCCATGGTGGTCGGCTTCTCATCGCACAAGAGAGCATCGATCAACCCCTGTTGGATGAGCGCGTCCTTCACCCTTGCCTGCCACAAGGAGAAATTGCTCTTACCATCGAACTTGTTGATCTCCATCTTGATTGTTTCTGTTTTCTCCATCTTCAGTCTTGCTCACCACCGCTGCAATCTGCGTCCTTGTACCGCCTTGCTCTGATACCACTTGTTGAGTGGATGTCTGGTCAGGACACCACCTCCCAAGATCCTTTCAGTACCACGCGATGCAGCAGAAAGAAAGAAGAAACAAAACAAAAGAAAAACAATCAAAATACGTGGATCAGCCACAAAAGGGCTCGCCTCCACGGGGCATGCAAACTTCACTATGAAAAGAAAATTTTACAAGAGGAGACCTCACCCTCAACCCTTGTACACCCAATTCTCTCTCACCTGAAGTTTTCCTCACAAAAGCTCTCTCTCTCTTGGAGACCCCCCTGAACCCCTGAAGAGCCTGGCGACCGTTGTCCAGGAGCCTTCTTCTCCTTCTCTCTCAGCGCTCTCGCCCCTCTCTCTCTTCAATCGGGTTCGTACGGCTCTGTACGACGAGAAACCCGAACCGCTGCCTTCTCTGTTCGTCTCAGGCCCTTTTAAAGGGTTAAACAGAGCTTAAAACCTAATTAGATTAGGTTTAAGAGTCCTAAACAAGCCAAATCAACGTCCCAGACCGTCGGATCAAGATCGGGATCTCTCTGGGCCGTCTGATCGCGCTCCGGTCCACGAAATAGTGCCGTGGACCGCGAGAAATGCATGAGAAATGCCCACGCGGTCCACAGGCCCCGCCGTGGACCGCCCGATCCACGGTGGACCGGGGCAAGGGGGGCCAGCAGGCCGCTGGCCTGGGCCGGCCCGCGCGCGTGGGCCTGGGCCGCGCCTGCGCGCGGGCCTGCGAGCGCCTGGGCCGTGCGCCCCGCTGGGCCGCGCGTCCCATGCGGGCCTGGGTCGCGCGTCCCACGCGCCGCCGCCTGCGGCCGCGCCGCTACCGCCAACCGCCGGTCGCCGGCGATCCTACGCCGCCTCGATTCTCGTGCTGACTTCAAAAACTCGTATCTCCTCCATCCGAGCTCCGTTTCGGGTGATCTTGGTCTCGTTGGACTCCGTTTTTCGCCGCGAACCTCGCTGTGGGCTCAATGTGGATTGAATCTCGAGGCGTCAAATCCTAACAACTTCAATAGATGATGGTTCATGTTCCTCACCCCCACCTTTGTTCCACTCAAGTCTCAGGTAATTCAATCTCGTCTTTGAGGCCTTGGACGGCAGGGCAGGATCCCCTGCCAACGAGGATGGACCTTTCATTTATTTTATTTATTTATTTATTGTATTTTTATCTTAAAAAAGAGACCTTGGAGTCGCGATACCGGGATGGATCACATGGGTGCGGCGTCTACCAAATTTGAATAATGGGGAGGAAGAAGCTTTGCACGTGATGGACTGAGCTAGGCGAGAAAAATGCCAAGGCAACAGACGAAGCATAATGCCAAATAGCAAAGAAAACAAATGGTTTAGTATTAGTTAAAGGTAGATAATCTTGTATGGTTTTTTTTTTTTTGGGCAGTGTTGGAAATAGCTACAAACGGAGGACATGAGAGGTCATAGGTGATGATGGGCTGAAAGTAGATTGGAATCATGTAAATGTTTATTGTCATTTTTTTTGATGATGGATACAAGTGAATGTTGTCAGAAAAGGCTACTAAATGGAGTTGATTACCTACTTGGAGATTTTTTTACCGGAGTTTCTTCTTGGAAGAGGTTGGATTGAGCATGCTTTTCGGGGGTTGAAATGGCTCTTTCTGAAATTTGGAATGGAGAAGGACCGGTATCTGAACTTTGAGATAAATCGGGCATTTGGGATCCCACATCTTCAAACTTTTTAGTCACCTTAAAACTAAGGGTATTACTATTAAATTTTTGGGAGCCCATAAAGGTTTGGAAAACATGGGTGTCGTTAAAGACCTTTTCAACAATAGATGAAAGTATACACTGTCAGATTTTGTGTTCGTTGCAAGATTACACATTATAATATGAATCAATTGTCGAGCTAGTTTGCAAAATGTGACAAAATTAGCAGCACTAGTTTCATCTTCGATAATTGCATGTGATTTGTTCCTTTTAAAAATAAATTTACAGCAATTAATTTAGGATAAATTAAATAACTTATAAATTTTTTGTTGAGATGAAATATCTATAGGAAAATCGATACAATTTTACCCAGGCATTGGAGATTGATCAGTCATACCATATTGGTTGCACCAAAAAGTATAATTATAAGTTTTTACTATAGCTCATTAATTATAGCAGGCTTTATATCACCTATTATAGAATATGTTGATTTTTGTAAGATTTGCTTTTAGCCAGAACATTAATTTTCAGCTATGTTTAGATAAGAATAAATGTTTGAGATATGTGCCAAATATAATAGTGAAAAGTTTTAGTTTATAACCTAGCTTGGAAATCTACAATTTCTACAATTTGTAGATTTACATAATACTTTGACATAGATGATAGGGATAAATATAATTTTTTTGAATATACAAAATATATAGAAAGTCAAAGTATAAAAGTATTAATAATGATACATTAGATTAATATTCTATGTAAATATTTTTGAATGGTAAATAATGTAAATATTGAAAGGAACTTATTGGGGCAAAGTAATATAAAAGAAAAAATAACAAATAATTTACATCAGTACATTCTTACTGTCATGTCTAGAGGATAATCGGTCATTCTTTTCTTTTTTCAAGAATTATGTATTCATTAAGTTTTTTGGTAATCATTTTTTGTTCCTTATAAGTTAAACAAAATATATAATTTAACGTATTATTTACCTCGGTACATTCTTACAATCATGCCTAGATGATAACTAGTTGTTACGAGGATTGCCCCCTACCGGACCCAACCTTTGCTTTCTAAATCGCAACTGAGTACCTATAGATAGTTCGGTCGAGGGAGACCGCCTGGGACATTAGGGGGAGGCCGGAGCAATCCGAGATTAGATACCATTGTGACATCGTTCTTCATCCGATCTCCACCTTGGTTAGGTGCCGACTTTAAGGTCGGGAATCAACCGACAACATTTGGCGACTTGCATGAACATCCGAATATTCGAGGTGTGATCTCACCATAGGTTCTTAGCCCACTTGGCCATGTGGATGATCTATGAGATTCTCCAACAACCTCCAAAATATGAGCATGATGCACGACCGACACCCATGACTAACTGATCTGCACTGCAGGCATGACTAACAACCCTGATTATGAGATAGTGGGCAAATCTCAACAGCCTCTCAAATCATGGCCCTATAGGCCCTAATAGCCTATCAAATTCCAGCATAACAACCTACAACTCCCTCGCTATATAAAAGAGATAAGAAGGAGATCCTCAAGTAAGGCCGAACTCCAGACTAAAAAGCTAAACCTCACTCCTGCTTGCCTTCTCTTCCTCCTTCAATTGTTTCCTAAATTCTTATTGGCTTAAGCATTGAAAGGTCCACCACCGGATATGCTTGAGAGAATTTGCTTTGCAGGTCCTTCAGCTGTGGAGAATAGGTCGTGTCTGTTGATGCATCCAAGCAAACTTGGACTTTGCTCGGTGAAGCCCTCAATAACGTCCACATGGAGAAATCCCCTAGATGACCGTGAAGTCCTCAATGATGTCCACATGGAGAAATCTCCCTGACGGCCACTAGTCCCTACTAGAAAATATTTGGGATGGCATAATCGGTTCTCCCCTTAGAAATCTATCTACCTTCAGATATTCCTCCCAAGAGGATCGGAAAGCTAACTTGGGGGAGGCGAAAGACTGCCCTCTACAAAGATCAAAGATTTTTTTATAGAGTACAACACTGAAGAAGTCCCCAAGCGATCATCGTTGCTGCTTCGTGGCCAAAATGGTGATATTTTTAAATACCTCCCATGCCAAATCAAAATGCCTACATGCGCACCTCCTTTGGCATACCTTGTAGTTGACCAGAGGTGGGGAGAACCCTTCCAAGGAAAGACAAACACCGATGACTCTTGGGTACCTAGTGGAATGGTGCCACAGCAACATCATGGAAGGTCGATGGGATGAGATCGACCTCAGGCAGTGAACCCCTTTATTTATAAAAAGAGCGGGCAAAGGCATACCCTACCACTACCCTAACTAGATGTCATGTGTCACCATGCATCCGAGAGGTCTCAGAGACCATGTCTCCCATGAAAAGGTGCCCCAGCTATCCCTTCCAGTAGAATGTCATTTTCAGAAAACACTAGTATTAAAGGGCACACACCTCTAGGCCCCCAAGCTGTATGACTCTTCGCCGCATGATCCTTGAAGCAGACCACCTTCCGGCTACTTAGAAAGCATGACAAAAGGCCTAGTGCCCAACATGTGGTGGATGCAAACAAACATGAGATTTTCAAGGCTCCAATCGCTATATACTGCCAAATAAATGCTCCAGAAAAGAGGTTGGGGTAGTAATCAGCAACTGACTACTCCCTTCACTCAAAGCAGTGAAGCCACTTTAGACTCCAAAGTAGGAGGCAATTGTTATGAGTATTGTCCACTACTGGATCCAACCTCTACTCTTTGAATCGTAGTCGAGCACCTATAGATAGCCTAATTGGGCAAGAATGCTAGGGACATCAGGGGGAGGCCTGAGCAACTCGAGATTAGGCAATACCATGATATCGGTCTTTATTCAATCTCCACCTTGGTCAACTGCCAACTCCAAGGTCGAGAATCGGCCGACAACATCTAGCGACTTGCGTGAACACTCATACGCCTAAGGTGAAACCTTACCATAGGTTTTCGATCCGCTTCACCATATGGATGATCTCTGAGATTCTTCAGCAATCTTTGAAATATAGGCACGATCCATGACTGACATCCAAGACTAACTGATTCGATCTGCAGGCATGACTAATAATCCTAATTAGAGGATAGTGGACAAATCCTAATAGTCTGTCAGATCATGGTTTTGTAGTCCCTAGCAGCCTACTAGATTCCAGTATAACAATCTGCAACTCACTTTCTATATAAAAGAGGTAAAAAAAAATCCTCAAGTAAGGCCGAACTCTAGATCGAAAAGCTAATACCTTGCTTCTACTCACTTTCTTTTTCTCCTTCGATTGTTTTCTAAACTCTGACTAACTTAAGCATCGGAGGATCTCCTATCGAATATGCTCCAATGAGAGGATTTTCTTTGTAGATCTCTCAGCCATGGAAGGCAGCTCATGTCCGCCGACGAACCCAACTGACTTTTTGACACGGCATCATTGGAGTTCGGCAGCAACACCAGTCATTCTTTTCTATTTTCAAGAATTGTATGTTCATTACGTTTTTCAAAAATTTCTTCCGGAGTGATCAACCATTTTTATTCCTTATAAGTTAAATAAAATATATAATTTAACATATTTAAGAATATTATAATAATCAAACGAAAAAAACAAAGTAAAGCGGAAGAAGTTTAGGATCAGATAATAAGAAATGAGGATTAAAATTTGAAAAACTACACATTTATTCCTTTCTGGATCACTGCAACTTTTTTTTTTTTAATGTCACTGGATCACTGTAACTTAGACAAACTAATTGCAAATTTATACACTGGATTATCATGATAACATAAAATGAACTAGGAATGTAATAAAAAAATCAAAATCATTTTTATTCTAGTGATATGAAGCCATTGTTTTGAACCATGTACCGTTTTTTTGCAGTACTTCATATAAACAAAGGACTTTTCTTCTTCATTCTTCCACCTTTACATAACTCTTATCATCATGTTTATGTTCCAATTCCAAGTGCCTTCTTCATTAAATCTACGTCTCTACTCATCTATAATTTTCTAAGTATTTGGATCAAATACTTTGTAGGCTTTGGATCTAGCATCGTACCTGATGAAGATGTACTTGGCACTCTTATCATCAAGCTTGGTTCTCCTTTGATCTGATAGATGCTTCATAGATAAATAGGGGAACCTAGTAGATCCCCCAAAAGGGAGGAGAAGGAAACTTCTCCCCCCAGTAGAGGAGAAGGGTGAGTGAGCTCAAGGGTGTCAAAAATTAGTGCATCTTACTGGTAGCTATTTTCTTGTATTTGTTTTTCTGTTTACCAAGTTGTTTTTCTGTTTACCAAGTTAAATAATTTCGTTCCTATCTTTTGTGACCTCCATTCAAGGATGGGCAAATCAGCCTTCGGTTGAAGAATTGGAGAATTTGCTTTCCAACCAGGAGGCCTTGGCAAAGCAAATGGCAAAGAACTCTGATCTAAATGCTGCTCTCTTCTCAAAGGGAAAGCATAATAAGAGGAAAACTTCAGCAGAGAATAAGAATAATGAAAGAAGCTCAAATGAGGAAAAAGCTACTAGTGGCAGCTCACAGAATAACAACCCAATCAAGTGCTATAGACGTGGGAAACTCGGGCACATCAAGAAAAATTGTAGAGTGAAGCTTTCCAAAGCAAACGTTGCAAGTGACAATGAAGGAGGTGAACAACTCAAATTGGAGCAATGCTTCACTACTGAAGTAGTTGAAGAAAAGAATGATGCTGCTCAAGTTCTTTTCAATCATGACAATTGCAAAGAGGAGAGGATCATTGATTCGGGCTGCTCTCACCATGTAACTGAAAATGATTCACTACTCTCAGAGCTACGCCAACATAATGGAGAGTGAGTTATTGTTACAGCAGATAAGTCGACATATCCAATCACAAAAGGAGGAGTTGTAAAGATTGGCGCTAACGATACAAGGACCATCAAGCTGAATGATGTCTTTCATGTTCTAGGTTTGAAGAGAAATTTAGTTTCGGTTTCTCATGATGTACTTAACTTTGATTTAACCTGATTTTCTATTATTAAACTTCATTTCTAACTTTTTTTACAATTTAATAGGGGTTGCAACTATTTTCAATGGTTGGATCTTGAGTGGACTGGACGTGCATTGAAGATAAACAGTAAGTTGTAGAGAAAAAATGAAAAGTTAGAGGCTGACATGTGGCTGCTTCAGATTGAAAATGAAAGGGTGGAACGGGAGAAATTTGCCTTGGAAAATCAAGTTGCTGAGTTAAAAAACCAATTTAGGTTAAGGGGAGAGAGAGGAAGATGCAGCAGATTTGTAGTTGCATCTTGTTTGGTCATGGTTGCTCTCATTTTCTTAGGGTGTAGGCCAAATGCGCACATATATTTGTCAAACCTATGTACCATAATAATGTAAAGCCCATCTTGTAAAAGTAAAATTTTCTTCCGGTGAAGTTATCAGTTGCAATGCAGAAAAAAATATTTTCTTTGAAATCAAGTTCCTGTGAAGTTCTGCTTCAAATCAAGTTTTGCTTGTGTTCTTTTTGGGTTTATGTTCTTTGAAATTTCCTTCATGTGATGTCTACCTGTCTTTTTTAGGATGATGTTTATGTTGTTTTAGAAACCAAGTTCTGCACAGTATCTTGCTGATGAATTACTCCAATCTGAATTTTAGCAAACTGCTATTAGATCAGTTTATGCAAAGGAGTACGAGGTCTTTAATGCAAAACATCTTGGATGTAACCACCTAACTTTCTCTTGTTGGCTACTGCTGTTGTCAAGGGCCACTGAAAAAATCTGAAGGTGAACTGTTATTGGTTGAAAAAAATAGTATCGCTTTATTGCTATATTTTTACCACCAGGCATCTTACAGTTGTTTGTTTGCTTGTTGTTCATTAGCATTTGAGTTTGTATTCCAACATAACTTCCAAATACCCTGTACCAATTACTTTCAGATCAAGGTTTTTCTGAAATTTTTTGATCAACATGGAGGACAAGACTAGGCTCACAAACATTACTTCCAAAACAATTCATTCATCACCAAGACCTCAGGCTCACAAACATTGAAAGTCAAGTCAGTCAGTGATACATTTACAATCACCATGATACATTTACCGGTGCTTTCATAAATCAATATATGAAGCCCGAAGCATCCATACATAGTCACTATCTCCCTTAAGAATCATGCGCAGCTCCTTCTTGAAAACCTACACAGCTACCTGGACTTGGTTTGAAGCCTTGAACATCTACACTGCTATCCCTCCTGTGACCACCTCTTCCAGTAGGATACTTCTTAATCCTTTGCCTCCTAGGCTCCTACAAAACAAAGGAAGATTGTAAGACATTGCTAAATATTAAAGAGAATGATACACAAACATATGTGGCCCCACGTAATAGACAATGTCGAAGCCTTTGCTATTTTCAACATACGTGGGGCCAGAAGGAGTGATATTTCCACCGACAACCTATCACATAGCATTTTTGCACAATGGAACATATGAACTTACAAATAAATAAGATAAAATTATAAATGAACAAATAAATTTACAAGTGAACTTACATCTTCATCCCACTCTTTCCTCTTCTTGTTCTTTCTGATTTTCAAATTAGGTCTCCTTGGTTTTTCACAAGTTTTGTAATTGTGCCCAGGCTGCATACAATTTGAGCACCTTACAGAATAGTACCTAAATCTCACCCCACCCTCTTTTCTAGACTCTTCAGGACCTCTTTTTCTATTCTTTTTAAGCCATCCAGGTTGTTTCTTAACTATAGGAGGATCAAGATGTTCAAAGTTTGTTTTCACCTACTATTCCTCACTAAGAACAGGATGTATCATAGGCTCATAAGCCTTTATATATGCCTCCTTATAATAGTGGCTAATGTACATCTCGAGATCCATCTTTGAGACATATAATGCAGCAACTGCATGCTTAAAAGGAATCCTTGTCAATTCCCATTTGTAACACCCACAAGACCATTTGTTCAGATCAACACAAAAAATTCTATTAGAACAACTCACTTGGTACACGAACTTTCCAGCATATGTAGGCAAACATATATTGACTGCTTTTTTCTCATCCTCGAGCATCTTTTGTGCACTTAGTGTAATTTCCCATGACATGTTCTTAGTCCCATCTCATTTCACCTGAAATCTTTGCATAAGAATAGTTCTAATCCATTCAGCCATTGTGAGGATTGGCTTATCCCTTGCCTCCGCTATATAGAAGTTGAAAGACTTAGAGAGGTTATTCACAATCAGATCTATTTTACATCTTGAGCTAAATGTGTGTCTTGCCCATGTCTCTTTTTTTATATTAGCCACATACTCATAAGCTACCTTTGATTTCATCTTCAACTTGTCCATAGCTATGTTAAAATCAAACTCCGTATAGGAACTTGCTGCCATCCATAGATCATCTTTCAAAGACTACCTCTATGTCCTCTATCCCTAAAATTGGCATACATATGTCACATACAAATTCGTTGTTCTACATTTGGAACCACACTGTCAAAGGCCTCTATCAAACCCTACAATATAACAAAGAAGATTGTAAGACATTCATGCAATAATCATTAAATACTAGATTTGAGTACATACCTTTTGTCTATCTGACATAAATGCCCATCTATGCTGCTCCACTGGTCCAATGTAGTCTATCAAGCACTCTAAAAAAAAAACTCCCAAGAACTTCTTGTCTCACCTTCAACAATTGCATATGCTAAGGAAAAGAAATTACTGTTGCCATCCTTCCTTACTGCACTTAGAATTTGTCCACCAAAGTCATTCTTAATGAAGCATCCATCCAAACTTATGAAGAGCCTACAACCTCGTAGGAATCCCTCTTTCTGTGTTTCTAGGCATACGAACATCCTTTAAAATCTAGGATGCAATGACCTCTCAGGCTTGAGAACAACCACCTTTATCCAGCTATTTGGGTTATACTTTTTCAATGTCTCAGCATAGTCCCAAACCCTAGTGAATTGCTCCATATTATCTTCATGTACATCATCCATAGCTTACTTTTTTGCTATATATATCATATGCTTACTGACATCTACATGGTACTCTCTCCTAACTTGATCCTTGAAAGCTTTAATTTTTCAATCAGAATTAGACCTCAAGTTCTTCATATATTGCTTGCTCAACCATTTTGCTGTGATTTGTTTGTTCATAAAACTTCTTCCATATTTATGAGCTTCCTTAAAAGTTTTAATCTGGAATGACATCTCCCAGTAACTTGAGAAGCATGAAGCCTCCACGCATATCTCTACTTGCACTCAGCAATTACTCTGATCTTCTTATTCTTGATAAATGTTATATCCCTATCATCCTTGATAGTGTAACTTTTTAATGCTTCCCAAAATTGATACACATCCTTGAACAATAACCCCACTTTTAACTGAGGATCATCCATGGTATTTGCATCAAGTTTAGTACCCCTAGCAGGCCTACAAGTATCATCATTTGAAGGTGGGGGAGAGTGCAACCCATCACTTGTTCTTTCTCAGCATTTTCATGTACATCTTTCATTGCTTCTTTACCTTTATCTTTAGCTGCAGTTGATTTCTTATCCTATTGTTCCTTGATCTGATGGCCTGACCCACTTTTAGGATCATCTAAAGGTGATTTAGCTTGTTGTGTAGCCTCTACATCTAATAGATCCTCACCTTCACTTGATGCACAGTGAAGTATATCTCGTAATCATCATATTGCTGCTGATCCATTGAACCTTTTTTAGACTCCTTATTAATCACTTGTTCATCATCCTTCTCACTTTCTTCTTCTTCAATATTACCTTCTTTCTCTTGTTCATCATCCTTATTAGCCACTTGTTCTTCTTCTTGATCATTATCATCTTCTTGTTCACTATCATCTTCTTCTTCATTGTCAGCTTCATTATCAGTTACACATTCTATCCCATGTAGGCCCCTATTAGCTGTACTAGGAATTTGGGGTATAACTGATTGCCCTCCTTGACTTTGACCCATCGATTGAGTGGATTGTACACAGATATCAATCCACTTCTTACCTTCATAACAAGCTAACATCTCTATACAATCTTTATCATCTCCAAGGGGCCTAACACCAATCTGAATTGGTTTGTGTGGCAACAAGTAAAATAACTGATCCCAAATGCTATAACCAAAATTTTCTACAATACCCTCAATTTCAAAATAAGAAACATAATCTTTGTCAAAATCATAGTAAAATCCTAATTTTTCATCAATGTACCTTTTACGAGGAGTATTAACAAACTTTCCTCCAAAATGCACTCGAAAAGAAACAACACTTGGGTCTGACATATCTACATTGAATATCAAAAAACACATAAAACAAATACAAGTAATATTGTACTATATGGTAGTACAATGAGCTTAATCCCATGCTTATCAATGAGCTTCATCATCCCATTCTTAACAATGCACAACAATGAGCTTGACATTGTACTATATGCACAACAATGAGGTTAATCATCCCATGCTTAATAATGAGCTATATTGTAGTACATATGATTTTCTATCATGCTTAACAATGACCTTACTCATCCTTGGGAAATTATAAGCCTAACCCATGCATTATACCTACATGCAAGCTATGCATGCACAATTAGAAGCCTTATTTTATCTACCAAGCTAAGACTTGGGACCACAGTGGCATATCAATAAGCAAAAACAATTGGATAAACAATTGGGCAAACCACTAACTGAATATTATAAGAGCCTACTTTGCCCACAGTCCACAGTGAGTATATCATCCAGTAATTGAACATCTACAAATCCCATAATACACAATCATATGAAGTAACAAACAAAGGCATGCAAAACAAACAAACACGAAACATCCATACATAATAAAAAAATACAGATAAAAAAAACTCAATTTAGAAACCCTAACTTCAGAATTTTGTAAAAACAAACATATAAATCAGAACAAACAGATAGGTTTGCCAAATACACCTGAAAAAGGAAGCATCACTCCAAAAAATCGTGCGATTATTGAAGGATAATTCATTGGAATAATACATTTCAAAAACAAGCATACCTCAACCAAATCGGATGTTGTTGTTGAGATGGGAGGAGCTCCTCTTCCGAGCCATTCAAAGCAGTTTACACTATGAAGCAGACATCCAAACCAGTGATTTTCTTCAAGGGACTGATAGCGACGGATCGAACTCTGAGAGGGAACAAGGAAAAAAGAGCACGCATTCATAGAGACGACCACCTGCATCTCACCTGAGGGTGGGTATTTTTTCTGCCTTCGCCCCTTCCATGTCAACTCCTCTATCATCGTTAAGTTGCCATGTCGGATCATAATCCCAAGTATGTTGCCATGTAGGCCCCGACAGCGAGCACGGACTCCAATTGGAAGGCCTGTGGGTCATGTTGCAATATTTTATCAAATGTAAGGTTGACATAGATTGATTTTTTTTATGTAGGGGGTATTTACAAATAGATATAAAATGTAAGGGATTATATGCTAATTATCTTTAATTCTATTATGATATATTAATATTATATTTGAAATATCTTATATATTTATAAAAAATAATTTTATTAATATACCATGATTATCATGATCCTTAAATTTATGACCTTCGATCGAAGACATGATAGAAAGCTCCGTGAATATTTGCTCCGAACGCGTGCCTCCAGTTCCTTCATCGTCGTCGGGCACTTTCAAAGCAAAACTTCCACGGAACCATTATGCTTGGACATTAATTTGTGCACGCGTACCCACTTGTAATATTGCGTGTATTTCAGACGTTTTCCGTATCTCAAATGGCAGTAGGGGCCGGTGCTGACGGCTTTCGGCTCGTAGGCCTTCTTAGCAGATGACAAGATTTCATTTCAGGTGGCAATGCATAAATGGTGATGCTTTTTTGTCCTGGATGATTCTGCCGACGTCTAAGACCACGTCTCCGACTATTTCCCACTCGGCATCCACTACTTAATTCGTTCGATCTCTCAGATGTTTTGTGTTCAAACTCATCTGTAAGCTTCTCATCAGAATTAACGGATCTGTAGGCTGAGGCGTAGCCTGGAAGTAGGACATTTTTTTCTGATGTGCTTTGGATCTGCCACAAGAACATTTATTCTCGTTCAAATCATAGATCTGATTGAGAAAACCGGAAAAAACAAAATATCATTGTCACGTTCAAAGTGGTTTCCTCTGGAGGGCAAACTAGCCTCGGGAAACCCATTCGTCTCGTCCAATAAACAACAAATCACATGGTAACAAAAGACGGTAAGCACGGGTGCAACTAACGTGCATATCAAAAAAAAATATAAGGGTGCAACCTTCGAAAGTGAAAATAAAAAATTGGAATAAAAAAAAGAGAGAGAGAGAATCTCCGGCATTTAGACGCATGTGGCAAGGCAAGTGGTTCGATAACCGAAGAATATCAAAAGATTGTTAGTAAATCAATTTATATAATCAGAATCTAGGCTAGTGATTAGGTAACCCGAGCATTTTTCTAATATCCTTATCTTTTCACCCTTAAATTGCTAATTAGTTTATACTCTAATATTCTTTTTTCTATAGAAAAAATAAATATTCTTTTCTAGCCGGGTGGGATAAGCCTATGGCTTGCTCCTCCACTTTTTCTCTCTCTTCTATTGGATGGACTCCTGCTTATATCATATTTTAACATTCAAGAATTACTGTACATGTGGCAATTTAGAAAAAGAATTAGATAGGGTCCTGCTTATATCTTAGCTTAATAATTCAGTTGGTGCATGACCGAGAGCAAGTATTATATGGATCAAGTTTTATAAAAATCAATTCGTCTGATTCAAAAAATAACTAAAGTCACATGGTAAGAAATGAGACTAAGCATAGGTGTAACATGCATATGAAAAAAAATATAAGGGTGCAAACTTCGAGAGCTTAAATAAAAGATTGGAAGCAAAGTGGGAAAAAAGGGGGGGAATCTTTGACAGCAATATTATCGGATCAAATGGACACAAGTGAATGACAGAAATGCAAAGTTTTTTATACTAGAACTCTACTTTAAAGAAAGCAAAATGTCATCTTAACATCAAAGATAACAATCTTGATTAATTTGCTAAATAATTAATTTATACTCTAATGTTCTTTGTCTAGCCATGTTACATGAGCAGGTTCCCCTTCTCTCTAGGAGTCAGAAATTTTCGTTTGATGTGCTCCACATCTGCCTCCACCAAGAAAATATATTCTCATTCAAACCATAGATCAGATTGAGGAAAAAAAAATCTTTGGAACATTCAAAGCTATTTCCTCTGCTCTGTACATGCTATGGACCAACCAAGGAGAGGCAAACTAACCTCGAGGAGCCATTCGTCTCATCCAATATATAACAAAAATGACATGGTTAGAAAAGAGAGTAACCAATGGTGTAACGTGCATATGAAACAAAATGTAAGGGTGCAAACTACGAGAAATCAAATAAAAATTGGAAGCAAAATGGGAAAAAACAAATAAAAGGACTCTTTGACAGCAACGGTATCAGATCAAGTGGATGAAAATGGGTGATAGAAATAGAAAGCTTTTCATGCTAGAACTCTGCCTTATAGAGAATAGAGTGCCATCTTAACATCAAAGGTGGCAAGGCAAACCATCTCATGATCAAAAAATGTTAGAGAAGTAATAGTAAATCAATTTATGTAACCAGAATCTAACCTAGCGGATATGTAACCCAAGCATGTTTTCAATACCCTCAATTGCTAATTAGTTTGTACCCTAATATTTTCTTTTAGCCTAGTGGGATAAGCATAAGGTCCTATCTTTTTCTCTCTCCTCTTTTTCTCTCTCATATTAAATGGACTCATGTTTATATCATATTTTGACATCCAAGCATGACTATACAGATGGCAATTCCTAAGAAGAATAAGGTAGGACCTTATTTGAAACCTATCTTCATAATTCAGTTAGCAGTTGAGAATAAGCACCATATGGATCAAGTTTTATAAAAATAGAGCGAATAAGAGCCACATGACCTTTGCTGGATGTAGACGAATTTGGTTAAGTGTAGAACCTTGGCCAAAGAGGTAAGATTCAACCATGATATGGATAGATAGGCTGAAGGATTGATGTTCAGCCATCATTAGTCATAATATGCTAGTACAGATCGTATGTTGAATGATATAAATCGTAATCTAATTTACGATTACACTGTAAGAACCTATCCAAGTGAGCCCATTTTGAACCAAAGTCGGTGGTCCCAACCAACTTTAATTCAAATACCAAAAAAGAGAGAGAGAGAGAGAGAGAGATGAAGAGGGAAATCCATTTTTGATTGAGGTCTCACCTCCTTAGATCAAGTTCATAAACTGAATAAAGCTAAGATCGAGACCCTTGTTGGTCGACCCAATCCAAATAGGCTAGGCTCTTGATTGAACCTAAATTAAGTGGATCCAATCTAAAAACCCAATTGGCCTAGACCGAGTATCTCTCTCCTTCCCATATTGATCGAGTCGAATCATATAGATTAGACCTTAATAGAACCCAAATAGAGTTTCTCTTCCCCTTCTATGATTGATCAGATTGAGTTTAATTAGTCTAGTTTTTCTTTAGTTAATGAATTAGATTTAGAGTTTTGATTTAGATTAGGAGGAGCATGGATCTAAGGATTAGAGACTACATATCGAAGATCATGACTTTTGGATCCAATTGACTGTAAGTTTTCTTTGCTCTCTAGATTTTTTTTAATGCATGTCATATATTTCAAACTAAAATTTATTAAATAAATATATTAAAATATTTAAAAATTTAGCAAAATATTTATATTATACATGCTTTTATGAAAATGATTATTCAAAATTATAAATCAAGCATAAGATGACTGATATGGTTATTGCAAACTACAAATTTGAAATAAATTGATATCTCTGATTTAATATCATATGATATTTGGAAAGGAGATTATGCATGTTCACCTTTGTATAAATTTTTTAATAAAAAGTATTTTACTGCTTTTTGGAAATGAGATATGTGATACTTCAACTTTTAAGATTATTATGAAAATAAATATGATTATGTTATAAGTACTAGTGAGAAAAATTTTTTAGTTAAAATATGATCTAGGTCTAACCAACAGGACTGATCATTGGCCATACATCAGAAAACTAATTTCTTTTGAGTCTAGCTAGTTGAGGCTGATCACTGACAAAGTTAGTCTTTTGGATCTAATCAATCAGGGGTGATCACTAGCACACGTTGATACATCGCGTATTTATTTTCAAGACTAATTTTTTGTTTTGTCACGAGGTTAATCGTGACTGTATGAATCAGAGCTGGTTCTTTTCTGAGCCTTATCAAGAGTTAGTCTCTTCTAGGCCTTATCACAGGACTGATCATGGCTGTAGTCATCGATAATTGAGAGAGAATTTTGTACTTTACTACTATACATGGCATGTTTTGGAAAAGTTATTATATTGATACATGTATCTTATTTTTATCAAATTACTATAGTTAAAATAATAATTTAATTTATGCTTGATCCATCAGAGATATTGAAAACTTAGTCTGTAAAGCTCACCCCCTCTTTTTTATTTTTTTAAAATTTAGAAGAGCATATGGAGCTTGGGTTCGAGTAGCAAAGAGTTTAACGATTTGAAGACTTGCAATTAATATTTCTTTGGAGAAATTGATTAAATTTTTTTTATTATTATTAAGTAGTTATGGATTATTCTTTGAATCAACAAATTAGAGTATTCTATCACTGCCCGAAGTTGAAATGATGTGGATAAATCAAATAGGCAAGCCTTACATATCTAATGGGGTGAAACCCTAAGGATGTATGCTCATTTATTGCGCATCCAGCTTGAGCCGTCGAATCCGATGGTGACATACACCATATGTAGGATCATCAAAGCAAAGCATCGAACCAATGAAGATCGTGTTGATATGGGGAGTTATGGAGATCAGTGGTTATATTATAATTATTTAATTTTTTGTATGAATTATGAATCTTTATTTTATATGAAGGCCCTTCAATAAAAATTCCAATATATCTTTTTATCATAGTTAAAACTCTATCATAAGCTTTTATCCTATGAGCAGGTATATTTTAGACCTTTAACTAGCTGAGCACTATACTTTATCATAAGCCGGCACGACATGTATACCGTAGCCCAGTGCTATACCCCTATCAACCTTTGCATAGCAGTGTAATAGAGTTGGAAGTTCTTGACAAAAAAAAAAAAAAAAAAGAAGGGTAGGATTTTATACTCTGATCCCTCAACTAAGATCATGTGCAACTCTATTAGGATGAATTTCTAGATTCTATCAATTTTGATGTATAAGCACCTTTACCTTTAGTGATTTCATCATACATGTCATATAATCTGATTTTAAAATTTATATTGCTTAGTTTTATATCTACATTTTTGAAATATCCCAAATAGTTGTAATTAAAATTTATAAAAATTACTTGTGCATATTATATTTATACTTATATTAAATATTATGCATGTCTTGTATAAAAGAATAAATTTTAAAATTTTTGATCAAGCATGAAGTATTTTACTTGAGCATAATCATAATCATAATGATTGATTGTAATAATGGAGGTGTTTAAGATTAGATGTTAAACCTTGTTTTGGAACAGCATGAACATTTAAATAAAATATGCTAACTATATGTCCGAGGAAATATGTTTTAAAATGGATTTTGTTGCCACTAGTTTTCTGGCTGGTGCCAAATCGGCTAGAGAAGAGATGTAGAGTAGTGATCGGTGGCGGTGGCTCAACCTGCAAAACAAGTCCTTGACTGGAGTTGGCTCTAGTGAAGACCATCTGATGCTCAAGTCAGAAAACTAAGAAATAAAGGAAAGGAGGTATTGTTGGAAGAGAAGTGATTGCATATCTTAAGAGTCTCCTTTGGCCAAGTAAGGGTGGAAGTGCCATGAAGAATCTGAAGAATTAGGTTGCTAGCCTTATCTTATTGGGCAAAATATGTTTATTATTTTCTACTTTATCTAGAGAGATACATCATTATCTTCTTCTTTATCTGCTTATGGAAGGTTGTTACATGGATTTTAGGATTTCTTTAGCTGGCATAAATCAGGCAATGATATCAAGCATAAAATTTTTCTAAAATATCAATTTGGGTTGGCCTCAAAGATAACTTGGGTTGGTCAGAACTAATATCAGCCGACCAAGGCACCAAGTACTTCAGCTTCAACTAAGGTAAGATTTTTCTATCCTATCATATGCCCCTTACTCTTGAGTTCGAACTAGAATTAGATCGAACAAAAGGAGTATACTAAGTTGGTTTGCTCGATCCTGCAAGGGACACGTGTCGCATCCCTATTCCTTTAGATGAAGTGTCACATTTGCCTTTTCATGACAGACACATTTGCCTTTTCATGCCAGACAAAACATCAATCAACCTGATTGCCTTTTGCAAGGACTAGCATAAGTTTTTTAAGAAGCGCCAAGTGTCAGTACATCACTTGTGCCATTCAAGGGCTTAATAAATAAGCCATCTAGGGGGCTTGGTTCGGTCAACCAATTGGTGCCAAATGGGTGCCATCCATCAGGCTTGGCCTAACCGACGCTTGGTCTGAGCCATTCAAGGTTTCTATAAATGATGACCCTGTTCCTTTCATTTTCATCTTTACCATTTTATAGCTTTCGTGCTTTGAGGCAGCAGTGCTCCCCAGTGAAAGTTCAAAGCTCTTTCTGGTAGTTCTCTAGCAATCTTCTCAACTTATGCGGTTGACTTGGTGTCTTCCTCGATCTCCTAGTCCTTTTTTTTATTTCTTTTCCCCTTGTTTCCACACTTTTGCTTTCCATTTTTGTCTCTCTTTTCCCTCTCTTTTTTTTGGTCACTTTAAGATGGATGAGTCAGGGAACTGAGATAGGAATTGGTCCTCCAACTCTTCCTCCTCAGAGTGCTGTCCTCAAGAGTCCGACATCAGGGACAAGGTCGTAGAGGGGCCTTTGTGCCTAGATATTTGTAGTCAGTGCCGGACGTGGATGACCTATAACTGATTCCAAATTAGTTTTGGGTCCCATTCGAGTAGCTTCTGAAAGTCCCAAGGTCGGGTGGTCGGATTTGAGACCCTCCCCTAGGTCGACTCGAGCCTTACAAGGAATCTTTTTGAGCTAGGCTTAGGCTTCCACTTCATCCTTTCATTGTACAACTTTATCAAATTCTTAACATGTTCTTGAGTTTGGTAATACCAAATTCATGGTGCTTTGTTTGCTGCTTCATAATCCTTTGCTTCTTGGCTGAAGTTCCACCATCAATCACCCTATTCAGGGCATTTTCACCATCAAGAGACACCCCTATACAGGTGACTAGCAGTATATCTCTCCTTAGAGAGTTGCTCCTGTGGTCTGAGATACCCTCTCCTTCATCCATGGTTGGAAGGAGAGGTTTCTTTCATTTCTTTCCCTTCAATTGAAGACTAGAGATTCGCCTTTTGGGGCCGACCTAGAAGATCGGTCCTTCGAGCTCCAACTTTAGGAGATGAGGAATTTTGAAGTTTCAAGATCTTGAGCGGAAGGTTCTGCCATTGAAAGAGCTGCTGTCAGAGTAGATACTCTTCAATGTCTAACTCAATCAAGCCAACCTTTAAGGTGAGTGTTGGTTTTTAGTTGATCTAGCTCTTGTTCCATTTTTTTTTGGAACTAACTTGCATCGGTTCGATATAGATATGAGGCTGAAAGAGATCAAAAAGCTAAGTAAGGCATCTCATAAAAGAAAGAAGACCTTAGGTGCTCCTACGGTTCGACAAAAGTGGTAGCGAGGTGATGCTTTCGGGAGTAAGGCTAATCTTGGGGAGCTCATTAGTTCCAGCAAAGGTAGTCCTTGGCACCCCGATTCAAGTTCATGCACTAGGGAATATGCTGTCACACCGATCTTCATTGCTTCCCCTCCATGTGAAGCTCGGATGATCCTTGCTTCAGTTGAGGTGGGGTTGGTCATTCCCTCAATTCTTCCCTTTGACTTTGCCCTGAAACATTGGAGGGTTGCTCGTGACATCATTCATGGGTTTCTGCTATCAGTCGATGCAAAGAAATTATTAGAGTTGGGTTTCAGCTTTTGACAACAAGATGCCTTCAACTCTGATAGCTAAGTAAGTTGTACTTCATCTTTCCTTCCTCATTACCTATTTTTGCTGAATTTATGAATTGATTAACCATTTGTTTTTGCAGCTTGGCCGCCACTTGATAAACTTTATGCAAGCGATAAGTCAACAAGGTCGGAGATTGCCGAGGCCCTTCGCAGGACCGAGGCAGCAAAGAAAAGGACTTTCAAAGCTGAGGAGGCCAAAAAGAAAGCTTAGTCTAAGGTGGAGGAGGCCGAGCAGAAGGCCCGATCTAAGGTCGAGACCAAGAAGAAAGCTCAGGCCAAAATTGAGGCCGAACTGAAGCACCTAAGGGAGGCACTGCAAAAAGCCAAGGCAAAGCTTTCCTTGGAAAAAAAGAGGTGATGGGCAGGAGAAGGTCATCGAGGCTAAGAAGAAGGTTGAGGGGTAGGTCATCGAGGCAGCTTGCCAGGTGATGGAGGCTCTCCGGGCCTCAGAAGAGTTCATTAAAGAGAAGGTCAATTATGGTGCAAAGGATTTCATCGCCGGCTAGGAGGTGTGCCGCTAGAAAGTAGCTCGAGTTGGATTTGTCCTTTTTGGATGAGGAGGATGACGAGGTTGCTAAAGATCAGCCTCAGTTAAAACCCATGGCAATCGAGGAAACTACTAAACCAGTCATCGATGTAACTGCAAAACCTTCGACCAACCCTTGACCTGAGGTTGCTGTTGATGCCTCCACCGAGGCTTAATCCTTGTGTATCTTTTCTTGTCACTCACTTTCCACTTCATGCAGCTAACTTTTTGTCCATTCTGTAGATGCCTAATTAGTCATGTCTTAATTAATGCCCCACTAGAGGAGAAGGCTCAAGTGGTTGGTGTTCAAGTGGAGGTTACAGAGGAAGAGGTGGTCAAAGAGTCAAATTGGCTCAACAATGAACTTCACACTTGTATGGAATAAATGACTTCCCTTGAGCATATGATTGAGCTAAAGAATTTGGCAGCGGAAGAAATTAGAAGGAGAAAGTTGCATTGGATGTGGAGAGCGCTGCCGTCGAGAAGCATAAGGCCGTAACCGAGCTTGTTTAGGCTTGCTTGTGGGCTTACAAATTTGGCTTTGATGAATGCATAATCGTGGTCCAGCAGCTCCATTCTACAGTCAGAGCCAACTCTCAGTCTCTAGGAAGACGAGCCAACTCTCATATGTATATACATACATACGTACATACATATATATATATATATATATATATATATATATATATATATATATATATATATATATATATATATATATATATATATTAGGCTTTTATGTTGGTAGAGCCTTCATCTGCCACATGTACATGGTTTTCTTCTTTCTTGGTAAGTTCAAATCTCTCTTGATTGCATAATAAAACAAAAGTCATGGTTTTTAAGAGATAGATCCCATATAGAATGCCTCTCTTGATTGCATAATTAATCAACAGTTATAGCATTTAAGAGACAAGTCCCAAATGGAATGCTTCAATGCTATCTCATCACGTGTTAATTGGAGAGCATTTTAAAGTATACTATGATAGACATTGGTACTATAAGTCTTCGGACTAATGTTGGTCGCATGTCGACATGAAGCTTGGGTCCGATTCATGGAGTGCTTCCTTCCAGGTGAACCTACAATAAAAGCCTGCATGCACTGAAAGTACTCCAGTAGGGGACCCTCCGATACTTAAGTTAGCTGAAGCTTAAAAATGGGGATGAAAGAAAAGAAGAGATGGTAGAGAGAGTTTAGGCACTATTCTCTGTGGGTGTGGTTGCTTGCTTACCTTAAAATCCCTTAGTTATCTCTTTATATAGAGATGGAGTTGTAGGCCGCCCTACCTGAATATGGTAGCTATTAGGCTCTAGTCAGCTAGGTTATTAGGGATCAATTTGGTAGGCTGTTAAGATAGAAAATCTACCTACTGACTTACAAATCATGGTTGTTAGTCATAGGCGTTAGTTGTGGATTCCATCCATGCTCTAAAAGTCACAAGGAAGTTCTAGAGAGTTGACCTCATCATTGAGATGGCTTGTGGCTCAAGGTTGGCATCACACTAGAGTGCTACATCGATCTGAACTCGAGGTCAAGTGGGCATGAATGAGGTTAGGATCCTCTAAGCGGTGATATCAAATGACTGGGTCGGTTTCTAATGAGCTGAGATTGGCATCCACTAGATCGATATCAATTCGATGATAAGGTCGATTGTTGTTCGGGATCATTGGCTTGCACTATTTTCCCTTATGTTGGACCTTTGATGTGGTTCAGGATATCTCTAGCTCAAGTCAGATTGCATCAGTCAGGTCTACATGTTGTTCAATAAAGTAGTGATCCAGTCATAACTCTATAAACTTAGGACCCACTACTTTATCTTTTACATCTTGATCAAGCTTGCAACTTAGCTCATAGGGGTGTCAATGCCTTTGACATTCTTCATACAAATTAAATTTATTTTTTTATATATTTACTTTAGTTTATAAAGATCTCCTAATTTGATTACTTGATTTGAAGTCCAAGGAAGAAGATCAATTTTACCATCATACTCATCTCAAACTCATCCTGCATTAACTTAGTAAATTCTTCACATAGAACCTCACTAGTAGCACCAAATATTATATCATCAATATAAATTTGAATAATTAAATGATCATTTGATTTTTTTTAACAAAAAGTTATATCTATATTTCCTCTTTTAAATCATTTTCAAATAAAAATTTTCTTAAATGATCGTGCCATGCTCAGATCGCTTGTTTCAAACTATATAAAGCTTTATTCAATTTAAAAGCATGATTAAAAAATTTATGATTTTCAAAATCTAGAGATTATTCTATATAAATTTTCTTCATAATGTATCCATTTAATAATATACTTTTTACATCCATTTGAAAAAATTTAAAATTTATAAAGTACGCAAAAGCTAAAAGCAATCCAACAGCTTCAAGTCCAACAATTAGTGTAAAAATTTCATAAAAATCAATTTCTTCTTTTTGATTGTGATCTTGTGTAATCAATCTAACCTTATTTCTAATTACACTATCTTGTTTATGCAATTTGTTTCGAAAAACCTATTTTGTACTAATTACAAGATAGTTTTTAGGTCTTTCAACTAAATTCTAAATATTATTTCTTTTAAATTGATTTAGTTCTTTTTCTATAGCCATTATCCAGTTTGTATCCTTTTCAGCTTCAAGAATGGCTTTAGGTTCAACATGAGAAATAAATACAAAATGATTTAATGCTTCCCTAACAGATGCTCTACTTCTAATATCTTGAGATGGATCATCTATAATAAGTTATTTAAGGTGACTATGTGCGTACCTTCATTCTTTTGGCAAGCCATCTGTACCTTATTGAACAGAGAATGGAAAGTTCATGCGCTTCTTCATTTTCATCTTCTTGTTTTCGCTCCTTTTATTCTTGGTCTTGAGAAAAAGTATCTTCTAATGATATTTCTTTCATCTCCTTTTTAAATTTATCTGCATCATCATCTACTTCTACTTCTCTTAATTTAAGAATGTTAGTCTCATCAAATACAATATGAATTGACTCTTCTACAACCAAAATTTTTCTATTAAATACTCCACAAGTTTTGCTAAATGATGAGTAATCAAGAAAAATATCATCATCTAATTTAGTATCAAATTTATCTAGTTTGTCCTTACCATTTATCAAAATAAAACATCGACAATCAAAAATTTTTAAATAAAAAATATTTGGCTTCTTTTCTTTGTAAAGCTCATAGGAGGTTTTCTTTAAAATTGATCTAATAAATGCTCAATTAAGTATATGGCATGCAGTATTTATAGCTTCCGTCCAAAAATACTTTGGTAGGTTATTTTCACAAAGTATGGTCCATGCCATCTCTTACAAAGTCCTACTTTTTTTCTAACACCCTATTTTGTTGAGATATTTTAAGTGCTAAAAAGTTATAATCAATTCCATTTTTAGAACCAAACTTTTTAAAAGTTTGATTTTCAAATTCTATCCCATAGTCACTTCTAATTTGTAAAGCTTTGCAGTCTTTTTCAATAGTGATTTTCTTAACAGCTTTGCAAACATTTCAAATGCTTCATCTTTATAAGTAAATAGCAAAATCCAAGTGTATCGAGAAAAATCATTAATAATAATAAAACCAAAACACTTGCCACCAAGATTAGTAGTCTTGATTGGCCCAAACAAATTTATATGCAAAAGTTCCAAAGATCTAATAGTTGAAACAAAATTTTTAAGTTTAAACAATGATCTAGTTTGCTTACCTGATTGACATATATTGCAAATTTCATTCTTTTCAAAATCAAGTTTTGGTAAATCTCTAAACCAAATCATTTTTGATTAATCTAGCAATAAAGTCTATCCTTGTATGACTTAGTCTACTATACCAAATCCAACTAGCTTCATTGACTTTGATGTTTATAGCAACTAAACATTCTATGCTGTCCTTACAAAGATCATCAAGATCCATCAAATAAATATTTTCATGTCTCCTTCCTATGAATTTGATACTATTATCAGTGGAATTAATTACAATGCAATGTGATGATTTAAATAGAACATCAAATCCTAATCACATAATTGACTTATACTAAGTAAATTATATATTAAACCATCAACAAGCAATATATTTTCAATAAAGATGGTAGGAATAATTTTTATATTACTGAGATCAATAATTTTATCTTTATCATAGTCTCCAAATGTAACAACTCATCCATCTTTAGCTTTAAGAGAGATAAATTGAGATTTATCTCCTATCATATGTCTTGAGTATTTGCTATCTAAATATCATTTTTTTTTGTCTCAAAGGATGCCAAGTATACGTACAAAATATGGATCAAGTCTTCTTAGATACCCAAGCTTTTTTAGATCCTTTGAGGTTAGTTGGAATGATTTCTTTTAGAATCCAAATTTATTTAACTTTAACATTTCTGAATATACTCATATTGCAATCAATAGATTTATATCCCATTTTGTTGCATTTGAAATACGTGATAGCATTCAAAAGTGGGTTTTACAAAAATATTTTTCAAAAAGTTTTGTTTAGTTAAAGTATCAAATTTTGAGTCAGCTTTCAAAAATAATTTTCTATTTTTTTAAAAGTATTTGAAGATTTTGTGAGCTAAGAATAAATTTGTCCACAATATGCTTTAATTTATTGACTTCCTTTTGAAGACATTAATTTTTTTCAAGTAAATCATTTTACTTTTTTAAAAGATTTTCTTTTTTCGTTTCAAAATTTTTATTTTCTTTAATTAATAAATGAATTAACTTTTTAAGTTCTTTATTTTTATGAGATAGCCTTTTAAAATCATCAAGCAATTCATAAAGACATCATGCAGCTCTTGAAAAGTAAAATCATAGTTATTGGTATTTATCTTGATCACATATACCATGAGGCAAAAGTTTGCTTTTTCTTCTTTTATTTTTTCTTTTTCCTCAGAGCTAGAATCTTAATCATTTTTCTATATGGCCATCATAGCTATTTTCTTAAATCTCCTTAAGTTCTTTTGAGTAGGGGGCAGTCTGTTCTAAAGTGTCTGGATCTTTTACATTCATAACATATTACTGGTTGCTCCTTTTCTTTTCTTTCTCCTTTGCTTTGCTTCTTTTCCTCTAATATATCCTTTTTCTTAGGGCCAAACCTTTTCTTTCTTATGAATCTTCTGAATCTTCTAGTGATCATGGTGATTTCATCATCATTGTCGGATTCCTCCGACGTGTCACTCTCTATATCTTCATTAGTTATTGATTTTAAGGCAATGGATTTTCTTTTCTTTGCTTATTCTTCTATATTTTGATTCATGATCAACTCATGATCATAAGTCATGAGTAAACCAATAATCATGAGTCATGAGTAAACCAATAACTATTTCAAAGATAACTTATTCAGATCTTTAGCATTTTGGATTGTAGTCACCTTGACCTCCTAATTCTTTGACAATGACGTGAGAATTTTATGAAGTTTGCTATTAGTACAGTTCTTGCCAAGACTTTTCAAATTATTTATAATATCAATAAATCTAATGAACATATCAGTAATACTTTTACTAGATTTCATTTTACATAGTTCATATTTATGTACAAGCATGATAATTTTTAATTCTTTTACTTGATTAGTATCCTTATGGATAATTTCTAATATATCTTATATCTCTTTAGCAGACATGCATGTGAAAATTCTATTAAACTCATAGGCATCTAAAGTATCATACAAAACACTCATAGCTTTTATATTTAATTAAGCAAATCTTTTGTCTAGATCATCCCAATTCTTTTCAAGTTTGGAAGAAGGCATACCATCAATCATAATTGTTAGTGTGTGAGGACCATTTAATATAATATTTCACATATCATAATCTTATGCTTGAATGAATATTTTTATTCATGCTTTCCAATAAATGTAATTTGTGCCATTAAAGAATGGAGGTCAATTGGTTGATTGGCCCTTAATCAATGATGTACCAATTGGGATTGCCATTCATCTTTAGCTCTTGATGGTTAGATTAAATAGGCTGAGTATCTGCTATAATACTACTTGTTTCCTAAGAGTGGCAATCCAGAAAAGGAGATGAATTGGGTTTTTTAAAAATTAATTAGAGAACTTGTGCCCAAAAATAATTTGAGAGTGTTTGTGGAGTACTTCATAGAAAATAAATTTATAGTAAAAAATAAAAAATAAATATAAATTTATAATCACAAAAATATAAGATTTATAGTGGTTCGATGCTTAACTTAGCACTTACATTCACTTCCCAAGTCAACCCACATGTGAATTCCAACTATAATCCTTCAAAATTATAGTCTGATTATTTTCATGAGCTAACAATCTAATCTAGTTGCCATTCTCTGACTCACCAATCAAAATCTTACAATTGATTGGTTTTGTGGATTCACAATCAACTTAATTGATTTTTTCTGATTCATCAATCAAAACCTTACAATATCGAACTTAAGGCTTGAACCAACACCAAATTTTTTCTCTCAAGAAACTTGTCATAATAACCAACAAAGGATATACAAGAATTTAAAGTTCAAAATAATAAAATAAACTCTTTAAACTCTTGAAGAAGTCAAAGTGATTGAGCTCTTGAATTACTTTGACTTCTTTCTTAAATACTTGAGAGGAGATTGATAAAGACTTCAACACTTTTGCTCAAAGGTGGTTGGCTCAAATCAGTCCATTGTTCCTCTCATTTTTGTTGACTAGATGTGGGAAGGTCTGAATTAAAGCTTTCTTAACTTCCTTCTACTTTCTCTCGTGTTCAATTCAATAGCTTGAAGAATAACTCAATAAAATCAAAGACTTATATTCCCCATTTTCATTCTTTCCTTTTATAGCCTCAAACATGTCTGTAATTAATGCTTTAGCTATTGGAAGTTTGAAAATAGCCACTAGAAACAAGTTTTGATTGTTTGAAAAAATCTGAAAAATTAGTTATTATTCTATTAGAATTCTATAAGTCAGCTCATCTAAGCTCTTAGTTGACTAATTTGAAACTAAGTTGGCTAAGTGAAATTTTTGAAATAGCTTAGGAACAGATGTAAATTTTTTAACTTTATGCATATTTTATCTGTCTGAGACTTGGTCAGCTCAGATATCTTCTTAGTCGGTATAGAGAACCTATAAGTTTATACTACTTTTTGTATTTTTCTACCTCTGAGATTTAGTCAACTATCTTATTCTTGTGAGTTGGCTAAGCTCCTGTCTTAGATGGCTATGTTGTTTGCTGAGTCAATGTAGAATAATTTTTGAAAACTTCAATCTTCTATCTTCATCCTGAGTCTAAGATTGAGTCGGCTAAGACCCGATCTTAGTCAGCTAAGGTGAAATTTGGTTTGCTAAAGGAGATCTGAATTTTTTCTCTTTCTATCTTTCCCTTGAACTAAGAAATTAGTCGGCTAAGCTCCTTTCTTGGTTGACTCAAAGGCATGCCAAGTATGCCAAATTTGATTTTATTTAAATTTCTTTATTCAAACATATTTTAGGCTAGACTTGCTTTCTCAAATTTAAATTATAACTAGTTGAACTTATTGAGAAATCTTTCTAGACTAGAGTTTCTGTTTATCTAAATCTTTTCATATCGAACTCAATTTCTTTGCTTCCTAACATAGATCTTTGACTTAGAAACATAGATTCACTTAAATTTGAGAGGACTTCTTCTTAAACAAAATCAACCACTGAGTATTACGAGAAATCCTACAATCACTCTCAAAAGCATCATTGGTAATCATGATTTGTATTCAAACCTTTTTTATATCATCAAAATCAATTCTAGAGCTAACAATATGACCCTTTGTTGATATTGCTTTTGATACTATGTGTCCCTTGCTATCATGATGTTCTATCCTTGATTATAAATGATCTTGTATTGAGTAGCAGATACCTCATACTTTGATCCATGAAGTATTTTTATGCTTATCTAGATTAATAATGCCAAAAAGGGGGGAGAGACATATTTTGTAAATCATATAAACAGAAGTATACATTTGATTAGTCAATATTTTTTGATTTTCTACTCTAATTTCACTCTAATACTAGATCCTCATTTCACTCCGATACCAGATCCAAGATCGGGCCCCTCACTATTTTCTTAAAAATTATTGCTTCAATCTTTGCCTTGATACTTAATCATCTTTCTTTATTTATTTTGCTCAAATATTTTATCATTTGATCTTGCACTTGGCTTTTTAAGCGTCTTAATCATGTATTCTAAAATATTTGCTTAAAGCTCATGCTCTGATCAAATGCATCAATCTAATACATTTGTATATGCCTTGATCCTATTCTTATACATTTTTAATGCCATTTACTTTACTCCTATGTTTTACATATTTTATTTTGCTTATATTCAATGTTTTGTTATCATCAAAATGAGAAGATTGTTAATCCAAAAATTAATTTTAATGATTAAAAAATATTTGAGAAGAGTATTAATGATTATATGTCGTTGGAGAAGTGCAATACTATATTTCAAGAAAGCCAAGAGATTTGAAGCAAATAAGAATGCATAGAGAAGGCTAAAGTTTCAAATTTTTAAGTTAGAGATAAGAACAATATTTTTTGGAAGCCTCAAGAGCATTCAAGATGACTTTGGAAAGATGGAAGATAATTTCGAGGTGTTCAAAGGTTAAAATATGAGAAAATCACTTTTCGAACATCAGGAGCTGACCCCTAAATCTTAGGGGGTGACCCATAGGTCATCCCCTTGGGATAAGTGGAGTGGAGCTGGCATGCTTTGGAGGCCTCGCATGTCACAGGTGCTTTGGGCTAGGGGGCAACCTTAGGGTCTCTATCCCTTTGGTGGCATTGGGACAAACAAAAAGTAATATCTCTATTTTGCCACAGGGGGTGACACTTAGGTCAATCCTTGGAACCTGACAGCTTGTAATGACTAGTTTTTAAGTCTATTTTTGATGTATTTAATGCTCTTTAATGGCTTTAAATGGCTAACAACACTACAAGAAAATAGTGAATTTGTGACTAAAATCAATCATAAAATACCCAAAATCGGTTGGAAATTGAATTTTATGATCGATTTAAGATCGATTACTGTCGGTCGCATAAACCTTGGTTGCAAATAATTGCAATCGAAAATTTCTACCATAAAATTTTGCAATCAATTTCATGACTGATTAAATAAAAATAAGCAATCGCTAAATTAAAAAAAAATCGATATTTTGTGATAAAATTGATCAATTAGTGATCGATTTTGCAACCAATTTATCGATGTCAAATTTAATAACAATTTTTTAATTACAAATTTGTGATCGATTTTTCGATCGTAAATTTAATAAAAAAAATTTTAATTCTGAATTTACGATCGATAAATCAATCGCAATGTATTTTTGTAAAAAAATTATAAATAATTTATTATTTTTATTTTTTTAATAAAGTGATTGCAAAATCGATCGTAAATTAATTTTACTATTTTTTATTTTAATAAATCAATCACAAAATTGATCATAAATTAATTTTAATATTTTTTATTTTAATAAATCAAATATAAAATCGATCATAAATTAATTTTAATTTTTTTATTTTAATAAATCGATTGTAAAATAGATCATAAATTAGTTTTACCATTTTTATTTTAAAAAATATATCACAAAATCGATTCGCAAAGTTTTTTTGATATTAAAAAATTATTTATTTTTATTTAATTTTCATCTATGAAAGAACTTGATATTTAGCAAATATTTAATATATCAAATACAAATAATCTCATAAATGTAAAATATATTTCATAACTCAAATGGTCAACATAATTAAACATAACATTCATGTTCAAAACAAATTGCAACAACATAATTTATGCCACAAACAAATAGATTACATACAATACACAATAACCCCAAGTCCATTGGCATAAACAAATTTCAAAATAAATAACTAAAACTTTATTTCTTAAAAAATGATCCACAAAAAATAGAATACCATAGTACAAACAAAAATCCCACATCAAGTGACATGAATATAACTTAGATTTTAGCTAATTAGTGTCATTATATTTGGACTTAAAAATAAAATAAAATAAAATAATTAAAAATCTTTAAAAAATTATAAAGTGGTCCATAAACAAATAGAATTTCATATTATAAACAATAATCCTGCTTCAATTGACATGAATATAGCTTAGATTTTAACTAATTAGTGTTATTACTTTCGAATTTAATAATAAATTCTAAAAAATTAAATAAAAAATTTAAAAATAATAAAATATCCACAAACAAATAGAATTTCATAGTACAAATAATAACCCCAACTCAATTGCCACGAACATACCATACATTTTAACTAATTATTGTTATTATTTTTAGATTTAACATAAGTAAATAGAAAATTAACCTAAATTTACAAAAAAAAAGAGAGAGAAAATATTAAACCTAGTAGTGGCACACGGTGGTGCTGTCGGTTCCGATGTTGGGGACTGGCCAGCGGGGGGAGCAGACGTCGAAGGAGCTGGATGGCGGCGGCGGCGGGCACAGGGGAGATGCCGTAGAGAAGAGGGGAAGAGGAAAAGAAAGCCTATCGCGAGGGGTGGGGCTCGACATTGGATCCGACTTTGGGAGACTCTAGCGAGCAGACATCGGAGGAGCTGGACGGTGGCGAAAGGGCACAAGGGAGACGCCGGAAAGAATAGGAGAAGAGGAAAATAAAGCCTGTCGCAAGGGGTCGGGCTCGGCGTCGGCTCTGACTTTGGGGGACTAGCCAGTGGTGGCGAGCAGACATCGAAGGAGCTGGACGGCGGCGGCGAGGCACAGGGGAGATGCCGAAGAGGAGGGGAAAAGGAAAAGGAAAAACAAAGAAGGCCTATCGCGGGTTGGGTCGGAAAAATAATAAAAACAATGGATTTGCAACCGCTAATTTCAAATTGCAAACAAAATTTCGATCGCAAAGTTAAAAATATTTTTTTCAGGTTTGCAACCGTAAAAATGGTGGCAAAAAAAGAAATATTTTTCAAGTTAAATTAGATTTATTTGCAATCGATAAAGCGATTGTAAATATAAATAATTAATTACAAAAAATTTGCTTTTAAAATCGATTTTCTCACATTGCAACTGATATACGGTCTCTAAATTAAATTAATTTTTTTCATGAAAATGATTTTGCAATTGATATTTCAGTCGCAAACTCAAAATTAAATTTTTTTTTCATTTTGTGAAAAAAACAGCAACAAAAAACTGAAATATTTTTCAAAATAAATTAGATTTATTTGTGATTGATTAATTGGTTGCAAACGTTTCAAAAAATAAAAAATTAATTAAAAAAATTTGTGATTGAATAATCAGTTGCAAAGTTATTAAAAAATTATTTTTTATTAAAAAATTTAAAATTAAGAAATTGGTCAGAAATTCATTCGCAAAATATTTTGGCAAGTGTAGGTGGGAGAATTCGCAGCAGACTTTGCAACTGATTTTAAATCGATTGCAAATATTATATTTTATCATAAATCGATCGCAAAATCAATTGCAAAAGTGACCAAAAAAAATTGGTTGGAAAATCGATCGCAAATTCACTATTTTTTTGTAGTATAAAGCTTCTCCAACATTCATTGAGGCTGTAAAGGCTTTCAAAAGAAGGGAAAACTATTAAAAAAATTAAGAAAAAATACTTTCTAAAAGCATTGAAGCATTTAGTATAAGAAGCATTCATTTCAACTCCAACTACCTCTCCTAAGAGCATTTTTTTCTCTCTTTCAAGAGGTACCTTCAAAGGCTTCTTCAATCATTTGTAAAATACTTTTGTTGTTATCTTGTGCTTATTAAGGAGCTTTGTTTGATTCTTATTGTATCTATCTTATATCCTTCTTGTATTTGTGGATATAGGTTTTGGGTGTTCTGAGAATGGTTGATAAGTACCTTGAAACAGAGTGTATTAGATTTACTCATACCTAAAACATGAATGACTAGCTTAAGGAAAACTAGGGTGCTTGGTCAATAGGATCTAATGTTGTAATTATTTAAAAATGATTAATAGATTGAAATTCACAAGTAGAAGTTTGGAGAGTGGATGTAGGTACTGAATTTGGCACCAAGCTACTATAAACATTTGCATCTGCGATGTGTTGATTTGTTGACTTATTTTCTTATGTTGATTACTTGCTTTCTTTCTTATCTTGCATATTATCTATATTTGCCACTTTACATTATGTGTATTATCAAAGCCAAATTTTAATGACACATAGCACCTTAAAATTTTTAAGAACCTAACTCAACCCCCCTCTTGGGTTGCATAGCTGGGCAACAACCTACATGACCATAGATGGTTCTTCAATGCTTGGGGTTTCTATGTGCTCCAAGAGAATCTTTCAATTGAGGTTGGTGCCTCTTGAGGTCACTAGTCAGGATAGCATATTTGCTTGGGCATTTTTAATCCTTGGTATCTGCTAAACTTTGAATATCTTGAAAGCCAAGGATAGCTCCTTGATTCTTTGCACATATCTGATTATTGTTTACTCTCAAGCTTTAAACTCCCCTTGAAAATGGTCCACGACCAATTGGGAGTCAGTGAAGGCCCTCGGTCGCTCCAAAGAGCTCTCTTTGGCAATGTTGAGGTCAGCAATCAACACCTCATATTTGACTGCATTGTTAGAGTCATTGAAACCAAACTATAGTGCATATTCGGTCACAACCTCATCTGAGCTGGTGAGAATGCAACATAAGATTCAAGAAAAAACAGTTCAGTTGTTCAAAATGTCCAATTCTCCCCATTTACTTGTCAATTGTGCAGATTCTTTCTAGTCATTTATTTTTTTTTTCATTTTCTTCTCTTTTAATATCTTTTTCTTCTCTCCCTTTTTATCATTATCAAAAATAACAAAGAATATAATTTGCATCATAAGAAAAGTAATAATAAGACCAATTGAAAGTAAAGCATTCACTAATCAAGAGTCATATAATGCCATTGATGGAAAAGTCACATTTTCATTAGCTTGAACAATCATTTAACAGGACAGATAAAGACATAACAAAACACTAAAAACATCTAACTGAAAAACATAACAAACATCTAGGACAAAATAAGATATTCTAAGGATCAATAAAGCAATAGATGAAAGTCCTAGCATCTTAAAGTGAGGATGGGGCCTCCTAAGAAGATGGTCCAGGCTGAGTAGGTGGTGAGGGATCTCTACTCTTCTTATATTGCTAAACAGACATCAATAGGGCCTTGAGGTGAAGCTGCAGTTTGGGTTTGAGTTTGAGTCTGAGTCTAGTCTTGTCATGCTTCTAATTTGAAATTGCAAGTCAGAGGTCACTACAATCACCGCACACTCATAAGAAACTTCCTCACAAGCCCAGGCTGAGTAGGTGGTGAGGGATCTCTACTCTTCTTAGATTGCTAAACAGACATCAATAGGGCCTTGAGGTGAAGCTGCAGTTTGGATTTGAGTCTGAGTCTGAGTCTAGTCCTTGTCATGCTTCTAATCTGAAATCGCAAGTCAGAGGTCACTGCAATCACCGCATGCTCATAAGAAACTTCCTCACAAGCATGCAAAACATTTTATCATGCTATCATAAAGCAATAGCAAAATAATTAGTCAATAAATTTAGTCTAAAATTTAACTAAATAAAATTTAATTCTAATATCCTATAAAATTTAATAATATTCAAAAGATCTTATATTAACTTCAGTAAAATTTTCAACCTAAAATAAGAGTATTGAAGTTTTGCTTCTATAGTCCAGTGAGATAACCTAAGAGGGGGGTGAATTAGATTTTCAAAAAATTTTTACAACTTAAAACAGATTTGTGCATAATTTAAATGTGCTAAATGTAAGTGTAATGGAAGCAATGAATGAATATGTAGAGATATGACACAATAGATAAAGTAAGACAAAGAAACTTAAAGCCACACACAAAAATCAAGTTTTTTGGTGGTTCGATGTTAAGCACAATACTTATATCCACTTCCAGAACAATCCCTTGGGAATTTCAACTATAATCATCAAGGTTACAGGTCAATTGTTTTACTGAGATTATAATTAAATCCAGTTGATTTTGCTTAAGTGCATCAACCAAAAACTTTACCCCAAGCCTTTCCTAGGCTTATACAAATATAATTTCAGGCTTGGATGAGTCTATCCCCTAAATTTCAATCCCTATTGAAACTTGTTAAAGTAGAAAATTGAATACAATTTGAGACACAAATAAAAAGCTCCTTAATAAGCAAATAAAGATGTCATTGATGTTCAATATGAGGAGTTAAGAAGCTTTGCAATCAATGCATCCTTTTTCCTCTTGAAAAATATTTAAATGCATAAGAAGCAGGTAGTTGAAGTTTTGGCTTTTCTTCTTGAATGCTCACTAAATGCTCAAACTAAAATTTGGGCTCTCTTTTTCTTTCTTTTGATGTTCAAGATACTTTTTTTATGTTCTCCCTTATTCTCTTTATTTTTAATTCTTTGGTGCTTCTTAATCCTTATTATAATATCCAAAAATAGATTTCTAGCCATTGGGAAGTGAGAACTAGTCACTGGAGGGCTTCTGTGCAAAACTACAACTTCAAAAAACCAGCAATTGAAGCCTATCAGTCATAATAGAATTGGCTCTAGCAGATTAGGAGTCGACTATAACTATCCTCGAGTCAACTCGAACTCTTCAGAGGTCAACTTGAGAACTATTCACAAAAAATCATCTCTCTATCTTTTTTGAGAGAGTTGATTCAAGCTTTTTTGGGAGTCGACTCAAGTTCCATGCTGGCTAATGCCAACGTGCTAGAGTCGACTCTTAAACTTCTAAAGTTGACTTAAGGCTTATGCCATTTGATGAAAGTGTGCCAAAGTTAATTTGAAATCTTTAGAAGTCGACTCTAGGCCTTCTTCACTTGAATTTTCATGGCTTGACCTTTGAGAGAGTCGATTCAAGCTTTTTGGGAGTCGACTCAAGCTCCATGCTGGCTAATACCAACGTGCCAAAGTCGACTCTTAAACTTCTAAAGTTGACTCAAGGCTTATGCCATTTGATGAAAGTGTGCCAAAGTCAATTCGAAATCTTTAGAAGTCGACTCTAGGCCTTCTTCACTTGAATTTTCATGGCTTGGCCTCCTTCAACCATTGCTTCTTTGAGTCTTTAAGATGAAGATTATGGGCATCTTTAAAATATAGTTCTAGCTTCCTAAAGTCTCTTTTTAACCACTTGAACAACTCATTAGTAACAAATATATACTCACATATTTTATTCTTATCAAAATTAATTCTAGCGCCAACAGTTTTTAATTACTCTCCCATATATATTCTTGTATTATTTTAGTTCTCAAGATCTATAAAAATAGTAAAATACGAGATAATGTACTAGATAGTCAGTAAGTAATAAATACTTCAACTAGATTAAAATAGATAATAAAATAAATAATAATTTATATCAAAAAAATATACAAAATTCATTAGTTTGAAATCAATTTCTATTATGTAGTATTATTAAAATATTATTCATGCCAAATTCAATCATTTTTAAATTTTGAGTTTCATTCAAGAATTCAATTTCTTTTAAAATATCAAGTTCATCTCACCAACCACGAGCATCGCATGTCTGCTTGCAATGAGCTACCTAGCACCTTGCAATATGCTATGCCTCATCTAGCAGCAGAGTTCTTAGGAGTCGCGAATCTGCTAGTAGTTTATCATAAATCTATTGGCGATGTGTCGCTTATCTATTTGCAATATAAACCCTCAAAACTAATCAATTGCCAATGTATTGCCCCTATTGGTGGGATCCTTTACATAGTCAAACTAAGAGTTCAAGTTATCTCAAATCAAAATTTTTTCATAAATTATATTTCATATTTCAATTCGATAAGAATACATATAATTATGTTATATTAAAGTCAATCAAGTGTAATATATAACAAGATCAATACTTTTAATCATGCTTTATCATAATATTTTAAAATAAGATATATTCAATAACAAAATATCATTCATCAAATTCATACATCATGAAGAGTTTGATTCAAAAATTTTCGGTACAATAAATTTATAATTTGCCAAAAATTTAGAAAATATGTAGCATTACTTATCTCATAAATATTCTAATAATTTCCAACAATTCTATAATTTTTTTTCAAAATCTTCAATTAATAGATTGTCACAATATCCCATTGTCGGGCATCTTCTTGTCCAGATGATCACATTCTGATATAGAATCAAGTCCAATATTAGAAAGAATATGAATAATTATGGAGAGACTGACTGACGATAGTTATATCCAATGGTCTGGATCGATCCGATCATCATTATTTCATGGATTAAGATTAGGCTAAGAGATAGGTACTTCAATAGAGATTGAGGATAATCAAATCAGTAGTATTTGACAAGAATGAAGGTGGAGGTCAATATGCCATCTAGTGATTAGGGAGAAATTCAATCAACTTCATCTAATCAGAGTTAGCTAAGATACAAGAACTCGATAAAGATCAACAAAGACTAGATTTGTGATGCTTGATAAAGACTCGAATGATGCAGATATGCTGTCCAATCAATAAGGTGGTTCCGAGTCTGACTACCAGGTTAACTTGGATTTAAAGCGACAGGGCTGGAAACTTTTTGCTGCATTCATAAATTAAGTAGGAAGAGAATATTAGAGAAAAAATTAACAAAATAGAGCAAGACTTATCAAGTGACACTATCGAGTATTCTGATTCATTCAATTAAGATAATTTAATCAAATTATGATTAAACTATAGTACAGATAGTTCAATAAAAATTAGGGATGATCAATTTTAATAGTGTCTGGTCTAGCTAAGATAAATGCTGGCATGCTACCCAGTGACCATGAGTCAGGACCCTACATCAGGATCGTTCAAACTCATTGCCAATTTACTCAAAGATCTAGGAGAGAGAACAATCTAGAGATAGAAAATTATAGAGATATCAACTAGAGAGAGAAAATAGAGAGAGAAAGTGGAGAGAGACTAGGGAGAAAGAGATAAGAGAAAGGAGAGAGGGAAGAGAGAAAGAAAGTCCTCTTTTCTTTCTTTTATTTTCTTTTCCATTTTTTTCATTTTTTCTTCTCTTTCTTTCTTTACTTTTCCTTTTTTTCTTCCTTCTTCCTTCATTTGGGCAAATAGGGGGATTCTTAACTCCCTTCATCCCCAAGCCAAAAGTCCTACCTTTGCTAGGAGATGATGACCGAGGATGCGGTCCATGATGGCATAGTCGAGGGTCCTCCATCTGACAATCAACGATGATGACTGTGCCATAATCAAGGAAAAGATGGGAGATTAAAATAGGGGATATCAAAGATCTGATCTTTCCAATGAATTTCCAGTAACAAGTGGCTGAAATCCAAGCTTTAGTAACTAAAAGGAATTGAGAGGAAGATAATTTGAGTCATTTACCTTATCTCCACTGGACTTTGATGGTGACTTTTGAACAGACATGGTGAGAATTGCCTGAAAATAAGAAGCAAATGGAGGGAGAAAGACAGCAAGAGAGAAGGGATCTTGATGGTGGATGTTTGTTGAAGGAAGGAGATTTCTTCTTATAGAGGACCATTAAAGTCCCACTCTGATTCAACCTAATCGGAGAAGAAGACCCCTATCGAGAGGTGTTTTCTTCCTTAATTTTATTTCTTTCTTTTAGTTCTTTAAAATTCATGCACAACCCTTTTTTGGGTTGTTTTTCCTTGGTGGATGGGCCCCTATGGGCTAGGGTATTATAAGTCTTGTCTAATCAAATTTGCAAACCTCTAGATTTCATCCTTGATGGAGGCCATGACATCGGTCAACAACCTTTATGTGATCCCAGCCATCTACTCCTCGTCTAGCTCTACGATGTGATAGCTTTTTGGATGCTATTTCTGGATCTCCTATGCTATGGATGATGGTGCTAGTGCACTCTGATCTTGAGACTGTCTATCAAGTCATTCCATTGCTAGTTGAGACTTATTGCCTTACTCTCCCTACTTAATGTCCTGGTATCCATTAGGCTCTGCCTGCTCCATACCTCGACATACCCAATAACCATCAACCGTTGGATAACCAATTCAACATAGTGACTTGTCATTGTATGTGCTGTGTGCATCAAGCCCTAAGAAGTCTTCCCCTAAAGTGCTACCTCATGCTCTTGAAATATTAGAGTAAGAATCATGTCATAGGGTAGTGACACTTTCGACCAGATCATTTCCTCCTACATCTATCTAGTTATAAGTGCAAGCAGACTCTGAAAAATCTATCGGATCACATGGTATATGGTAGTAATGTCTCTTTCTAACATGAAGCTGAATATTTCTATTTTTGAGAAGAAGATCCGACTAATCACATGATGTAGGAGCCTCATCTCTATGCTGAGCTAACTAGCTAGCACCTCCTTTACCTCACAAACCTCATCTCTCCCAAAAATGACTTGTAATCATTAAGATGTTTTATTGTGCTACCATTGGTGGGCATCCTAAGAGTGCATCCCAAACTCGTAATATTCAACACAATGCACACTCCCTTCACCTTCGATTCTATGCTTCTTACTTCGGTATTCGCATTTACTTAAATTCTCTCACTAGGTTAGGGTATGTGGGAAGATCCAAGGAGCATACAAATTTCCAACCTAGGTTTTCAATCTTCCTCCTAAGTTCAAAGTTATCCTTTCTAAAAACTTGAAATCAAATTTTCTTCTGGTTGCAACTATCATGGAGGACAATGGTACCTTTTTCCAGCAAGGTTTGCAATGGCCTAGGAGAAGGTGTCGATAGTGGTGGAGGTAGTGGATGCTTAATCCTTGATTCTTTTCTTGTATTAGATTGAAATTTTGTCTACCTTTCCACTGTTTGAGCCTTGGTGGAAGGAACCTTAGTTGATGAATGTGAGGTGCAAGAATGCTCCACATAGTAGGTAAGTTGCTTCTTGGGTGCCATAGGAGATCAAGATCCCATAAAACCAAGCTTTGGAATGGATTTCAGAAATAAAGGAGAATGAGGGTTTTTGAAAGGGTTTAAGCTCAAAAGAAGAGTGAAACAGAATGGCCTTAGATTCAGGATGACTCAAAATAAAAAAAATCTATCCTTGTCCCTTTAGTCGACTTGAGAAAATCCTCGAGTTGACTCCTATCTAGGGGTTGACTTGGATTTTCCACGCATCCACTCCTCTGGCACAAAAATCTGTGAGCTGACTCTTCGAGTTTATTGCACTAGTATTATCACATATTATAAAATTTTTATTATATTTAATGTTATAATTTTTTAGTTGTTGTTTGATCTATAAGATTTTAGCATAACTTTCAATTGCAATAAATTCAGCTTCTACTGCCAAATTTAGTTTCTTACTAAACCAAGAGACCAATTTCATACATAGAAATTGGTAGGTTCCAATACTTGTACTCTTTCGATCTAATTTGCATCCAATAAAATCATATCTGAGTAGCTAATTAAATTGATAAAAGATTGCTTAGAATACCATAGTCCAATATATTAAGTTTCAATTGAATATATAAATATTCTTTTAACAACAATCATGCGAGATTCTTTAGAATTAAATTGAAATTTGAAATACATTCATATGCTAAACGTAATGTCAAGTCCACTAGCAGTTAAATAAAGTTAAGATTCTATCATATTTCTATAAAATTTAAAATCAATATATTTATCATTTTCATCTTGATCAAGCTTGCATGTCGGGCTCATAGGGATGCCAATTCTTTTAGCATTTTCTATTACAATTTTTTTCAAAATTTCCCTTGTATACGAGCTTTGGTTGATGAAGATCCATTCTCCATTTGCTTAATTTGGAGTTTGAGGAAGAAAATTAGTTCTCTCATTATGCTTATCTCGAACTTTTTTGGTAATAGCTTGGCAAATTTTTGATACAAGATTTTATTAGTAGTATTGTATATAATGTTATTATTGTGGCTGATTTCTAGTTGACGTTAGAAGACAAAGAAACACAGTACTAGAATAACCTGCAAAAAAGTTTGGGCCGAAAGATTGTGCTTTGGCGAGGACCCTCCGACGCTCAAGTTAGAATGCACAAATAAAGAAGCAAAATTTTAAGTTTAATGAAAAAAATAGATTACTTATCTGGGTCCTTGGGGTTTGAGTATTTATAGAGAAGATGGCTGTGTAGCCATTTTTAGAAGATAAACTGGCTGAATCTGGTGCAGTTATTTGATTACGATTCTCTAGATCAAGCGGTTATACCGATAAGATTCTTCGGATCCAGTGATTATGCTTAGATTGGAATGACAGCTATGTCCAGTTGGTGCCTGCCTTTAAATCTAAGTCTGATCAAATCTATTTTCGAAGAAAGATCAAATAGTGTGATACGTCGACGAGAAGTTGGGACTGATAGTTTTCTGACCAAAGCTCGGTTAGATGGGTTGATCCAAAAGTCTAGCCGATCTGTAGTTGTTATGCTGATCAGAGATTGTCTCGATGTGCAAATCGAATGAGGATCGGATGCGGTGGGAGATCGACTAGTTCTTTTAGATCAAAAGTCGGATCAAGAATATGTCGACAAGGAGTTGGAGAGAATAGCCTCCGACCAAGGTTTAGGATAGATATTTGCTCGACAAAGGGTCAGGCAAACCTCAACAATTAGGCTACCGGAGAGGTGCCAATATGGATCTGATGGATCATAATGGGCTTAAGTCTTCATATATTATCGATCCATTCTAAATTACTCCTAACAGATACCCCTCTATTCTCTAGTCTGAGCTTTGGTTGAGCTATGGGAGTATTTATTTTGGCATCTTGAATGGTCAGGGATGTGAAGAGCCTTTTTAAACCAAATATCTATGATTTTCTAAATAAAAAATTATCAAACTAATGATGAAATTTTTGAAATCTGCACAAGCGCCACTCCAGACGCCACTTTTTCTGCTGGGATGCATTAAATGTAGAGACCATCACCTAGTTGTTGAGCTAATGAAGGCTTGACACATGGACTATTTTAGAAATTCGTACCGACTTGACGTCCTCCAAGAGACGGATGTGCTTCTATTTAAAGGGGTGGCTTCTTTTTGTTTTATTTTCTCTTACTCTGCTGACTCCTATGAAATCCTCTCCTTTTGCTATTTTCTTGCTCTAAAGCTCTCACAGACAGATTTTCTTATTTCTCCACCGTGTGAAGAGCTCTTGGAAGATAATTACTTCCTTTAAATTTCTTACTCGAAAGTAAGTCCCTCTTACTTTCTTCTCGATTTTTCCTTCCTTTTGTTTTCTCCTTAGGTTTCTATTTTCACGGTGGGTTCCGAAAACCTATGAGTGAGAGTCTCATATGAAAGAAAATGAAGGATCCAAAAAATCTTAGATCCAAAACCAATCCTTTGAGAGTTGTTTTGAGCCCAATACTCCATTCCGGATGAATTTCATCTTGAACTTCCTAATTCCAACGCTCGAGTCCATGGTCCACTTCCAGGCCGATTAGCGGTGTATGAGAAAAATCTTCGAGCAAGTCATAGATTTTTCATCTTTTCCTTCATTTTTGAGCTTTTTAGATTCTATAGGATTAATTTCTGTTTTGTGTCCCCGAATTCTTTGAGATATATCATAGGATTTTTTGTTCTATACTCTCGAACGAAAGTCCGACCTTCGATTTCTCTCTTTCGAACTCTCTTCATATTAAAGAAACATCCATATGCTGACTGGCTGTATGTTTCCTGCCAGAGGGGTGCCACTTTCCTAGTCTCTGATGCTCCCTCATCTATTCATGGCTAGAAGAGCCATTTCTTTTTTGTTTCTTATGCTTCGATAGATGACTGAGGGCTTTCGAACTGGTGTCGGATCAAAGCCTCATTCTTGAAGCCTGTAGAGTTAAGTGTCGAGGAAAAGAGAGGACTTAGGAATTTTTTGGATTACAATGCTCCTCATCTGGATGAGCTTTTATCCGATGAATCTCTCTTCTTGATAGGACTTTTCTCTAACAAACCTAGGAGTGAGTGGAGTCGTTCATGCTTTCTCTTTTTTTTTTCTTTTTTATATACATACATAGCTCTCTAACCCGATGTTTACAATATTAAGGGCCTCTCTTTCACAAAAGTGGAAGACTCAGACTGTCGGGATCGAGAGAAAAAAAGATTGAAGTCTGCCGACCTCAGTCAAGAGCCTATCTCTGCCGACCAAGCACTTTCTTCCAAGATTAGAATAGTTTTGGCGATATCTGCACCTACTCCGACCTCGACCGTCGACCCCCAAGAAGAGATCGTCGAGTGACCTTAGTCTTCCAAGATTTTTGCTCGGGACAAGTCTTCTAAGGAGGCCGATGATGATGAGATCCTTCTCGATGACATTCCAGAGGGCTTATTTTTTCAAGACTAGAAGACAGTTCAAAAAACCATCGAAAACTCCATTATTCCAGTGGAGTTAGAGCAAATAGACAAGATGAGTATTTTCAGTTTGAGGAAGCTGTCTTTGACTGTTGGCTACTAGGTATAATATTTATCCTGTCATACCTCTTTTTCTTTTTTAATCATCGCATTTTCTCTGACTTAGTCGATTTGAAATGCAACTACTCCATATTCTCGTCAACTTATCGGGCCGCTCAGTCAGGGAGGCTCAGGCATGAGAGACTGAGAAGAAGGCTGAGATAGATGCCCAAGTAGCTCGGGGCGAAAGTTGAAGAACTAGAGGCTGAGGCCAAGTATCTCCAGGGGACCCTCGATCAGGTGGAGTCCGATCTTGCCCTCACCTTGAAGAGAGAGGAAGAGGCAAAAAAAAAGATTGAGGAGCGCATTCAAGATGCCAAGCACTCCTCCATCAAGGAATTCAAGGCATCACCTACCTTCGTCAAGGAGATGACTCAAAAGGTCGAGGAATTTAGGGAGTTTGAAGAATATCATGACAGCCACGTGGCCTTCAGCGAAAAGATTTTTCATCAAGCTCATAAAGAAAGTTGGGTCGACTATTAGAAATTGATAGAAGAGGAGCATCTGGAGCTTAATCTCGCCTTCTTGAATTATGAAGATGAAGATGGCGAGGAAGTTCATACTACCTCCGAGCTTTCTATTCTCGAGAAGGAGAACATTGCCAAGCCACCCTCCTTTTGAACTGCTGATGTGAGTCTCTCCGAGCCTTTTTCGAATACAGCTCCCCAAGAGAAGATCGAGGATTAAATACTTGTACTTTTTGCCTCCTCTTTTTTTCTTTGTTTGTTTTTTGTATATCTCTATAAGAAACTTTTGTTTAATGAAATGAAATCATGAACTTTTTGAATTTACCACTTTCAATTATTTGCATAGTTAGTGGATGATATTTGTGATGTCAACCCGATAGCTGCTGCTCCTTTACCAGTCACTCCTCTTCCTCCAGTGATGGCGGTCAAGATTAAAGCTTACATTAAGAGCTTGGAGAGAAAATTTAATTTTTTCAAAAGAAAAACTGTCGATCAGGGAAAGAGACTATAAAAGACTCAAAAGAAACTTGTTGAGGTCGAGAAAGAAGCCAGCAGGCTTCAATAAGAAGTTTAACGAGAAGTTGTAGTACATAGCATCGAGAAGGTATAATTAATCGAAGAGATACAGAGGATATCTGATGCAGTAGGAAAGAAGTCTTGAGGTGTGGTGACAAAATTGATGGTATATCATCATCAGCTTGACTCCGCTCATGGAGAAATTTGTACCTTAAAGTCTCTGATTAAGTGCAGGGAGTTTGGATGGGCGAGGTCCGAGCGTACATTACTAATTCAAGGTGAGCTTCGCAACGCCAAAAAAAAAATTCAAGGTTGCAAAAGGTGTTGGATAGCAAGAAGATCATCACTGCTCCCAAGGACGTACAGCAGCGTGGTATCCAAGTGACTGCTCCCATTGCTGATCTCTGATAGGAACCAGATGGTCGATATCTGACGGGAGGAGAAAGAGCTTTTTCTTCCCGATCTCATGAGTAGCTAATAGATAGCTCTCAGTCGACGATCCACACAATGTTTGCTGGCTGGCGTTATTCTAACTACAGCTTTTATCGAAATGTAGTTTGAGTTTTGTGCCCACAACTCGATCTATCCGAACTTTCCAATCCCGACATGGACATGGACAACACTTTGATGCAGCTGAGCGAGAAGCGAGGAAATTCTTACATATTTTTCAAATTCATAATTCCTCACAGAGTGCAGCACATCAAAGATCTTGATGGCAGGAGAATTTTTGTGGTTAACGAAGTGCAACCAGCCGACGATGTCCCTCCAGTTGAATAGTCAACTTTCTCCTTTTTTTCCTTTATAATGTCAGACAAATAGCTAACTAAAGTCTTGTAAATATTTCTCGTTGGAATAAAGCAATAACTTTTTTAACCATGCATTCATATTTTCCTTCTTTTATGCTGCTATTTTCCAAATCATGCTGACTTCACATGGTCGCTATAAAATAGAATTTAAATATAAGCCAATCAAAGGCCTTCAACATCTTAAGATCAATCAAAGACTTTCGACATCTCAAGGCTGATCAAAGGCTGAGTTTAAATATCTCAAGATCGATCAGAGGTCGAGTTTCAATATCTCAAGGCCGATCAGAGGTCGAGTTTCAGTATCTCAAGATCGATCAGAGGTCAAGTTTCCATATCTCAACGTCGATCAGAGGTCGAGTTTCAATATCTTAAGATCGATTAGAGGTCAAGTTTCAATATAAGCCTCTCATTGGTATTATTTTTACTTATATGTGGAAGTACGGATATTGATAAATTGGAATGTTCATTCATATGTATACTTCAGTAAGATTACAATATCACTGATAATACATGTGAAAGTTAGTTGAGTTTCACGGTATTTGGAGTGGAGTTCCATCAAGGTGCTTTAGTTTATAAGTTTCGGGGCATATCAGTTCATCCACTTGGTAAAGACCTTCCCAATTGGGCGATAGCTTCCCTTGCTCGATAGGCTGTAAGACTTCAGTGCACTGCAGCACCAGATCATCGATCCAAAATTCTTTAGATTTGACTTGAAAATTATAGTATTTGGCCACCCTTTGCTAGTAGAAGGACATCCGCACAGTAGCTCATTCCCTACTCTCCTCAACCAGGTCAAGGTTGGTTCGCAACCACTGCGAGTTGGTGTCCTCATTGTATTCCTCGATCCTGAAGGAAGGAAGTCCAATCTCGATCAGTACAACTACTTCAGTTTCGAATGCAAGGTTGAATGGAGTTTCTCTGATTAGAATCCTTTGAGTCATTCGGTATGCCCATAGCACATACTATAACTCGTCCTCTCAGGACCCATACGTCCGATTGAGTCTAGCCTTCAGGCCTTGTAAAAGAGTCCTATTATTTTAGCTTCCCCATTAGTTTGTGGGTATCCAACTAAAGTGAATCATTATTCAATTCCAAGATCTTCACAGAATTTTCAGAGTCGGGAGCTGTTGAATTATCTGCCATTGTCAGTTACCAGTACCCTTGGGAGACCGTAGTGGCAAATAATAGATTTTCAAATGAAGTCTTTAACTTTAGCCTCTGTTATGCGGGCCAGGGGCTCGGCCTCCACCCACATTGTAAAATAATCAATGACCACCAAGAAAAATTTGGGCTGATCTGAGGCCTGAGGAAAGGGACCCAAAATATCCATTCTCCATTGAGCAAAAGATCATGGAGTAGTGATAGGAGCAAAGGGCACCACTGGTTGATGTTAAAAATTAAAATTTTTTTGACAGCAATCATACCTTTTAACAAAATCAGAGGCATCTTTTTGCATCAAAGGCCAATAATAGTCTTGTCGAAAGATTTTGTAAGAAAGAGTCTTTGCACCTAAATGATTTTCATAAATTCTCTCATGAACTTCTCTTAGTATATAGTCTGCTTCAGATGGTTGCAGACATCTTAGAAGTGAAAGAGAAAAGGATCACTTGTACAGTTTATCATCATGAAGCATAGAGCGGGCAGCCTACTTGCATATTTTCTGAGCCTCTTGACTGTCATGTGATAATTCATCCGATCTGAGATACTTTAATAAGGGGTCAATCCAATAAGGCTCTTCATCTATCTGCTGGACAGCAAGAGGTTCTTCCAAGTCCCTTATGTCTTGATATAAGTTTCTTTTTGGAATTCAGGTGGTAAAAAGGCTACTAGCTTTGAGAGTACATCTATCCGTGTATTTTGTATTCGAAGTATCTGTTGGATATCAAAGCTTAGAAAAGATGTGGTCAGTTCTTTTATCTTTTTGAGCTACCTCTTCATGTTTTCCTTCCGAGCCTCATATTCGCCCTTGATTTGTCCCATCACTAGTTGAGAGTCATTGAAGATCTTCAAGTGTCTGGCTTTCACATCCTTGGCCAGTCTGAGCTCGGTAATTAAAGCCTCATATTTTGCTTCATTGTTGGTGGTTGAAAATTCAAACCGTGGAGAATACTCCACCACATCACCTTTCGATCGAGTTAAAATGATCCCAACTTCTGATCCAAACGAATTGGAAGATCCATCCATTGAAGAATCCACTGGTCCTCAGGATCAGTGTTTATATTTATTTGTTCCTCTAGTGCCATTGAGCTACTTTTTGCAGCCTCCGATCGTTCTTCATTAGGGATGGTGCATTCAAGGATGAAGTCCGACAAGACTTGAGCTTTAATTGAAGGCCTCGAATGAAACTTAATGTCAAACTCGAAGAGCTGCAAGGCCCATTTTGCAACCTGTCTCCATGTATCTGGATGGTGGAAGACTATTTTGATCAATTGATTTGTGAGCAATACTATTGTATGAGCTTGAAAATAGGACTGGAGCTTCTTTACTGTGATGACTAGAGCAAATATTAACTTCTCCAACTTTATGTATCTGGTTTCTGCATCTTGAAGGACCTTACTTGAGTAATACATTGATTTTTGAATTCATCTTTCTTCTCAGATAATAATCGAACTGATTGCTGTCGGAGATATGGTAAGATAAAATAATAATTCTTCTCCTAGTTGAGGTTTTGTAAGCAAGGGTGCGAAGTTGAGGTATTGCTTCAACTCCTCGAATGCTTTCTAACACTCAATCATTCATTGGAAGTCTCTCGGCTACTTAAGGGTTTGAACAAAAGGCAAACATCTCTAAGTCAATCTGGAGACGAAACGATTGAGTGAAGCGATTCTTCTGGTAAGGTATTGGATTTTCTTTACAATTCTAGGTGAGGACATCTCCAGAATCATCTTAATATTCTCTAGATTCACTTCAATTCCTCATCGAGAGATCATAAATTCAAAAACTTTTTTAGAGCTAACTCCGAAGGCACATTTTATGGGATTCAACCACATTTGGAATTGATGAAGGGTGTTGAAGGTTTCTTGAAGGTCGGCTATGTGATCCAGAGTGGTTCTACTTTTTACCAACATATCATCCACATAGACTTCTATGTTGTGACCAATTTGATCTTTGAATATCTTATTCACTAGTTGCTGATATGTTGCTCTGACATTTTTAGCCCAAAAGGTATCACTCTATAATAGTAGAGCTCAGAATCAATATTAAAGATCATTTTCTCCTCATCCTCAGATACCATCCGAATTTGATTATAACTGAAAAAGACATCCATGAAGGTGAGGAGCTTATGCCCAGAAGTGGCATCAACCAATTAATCTATCCGAGGGAGAGGGTGGCGGTCTTTGGGGTAGGCCTTATTCAGGTCAGTGAAGTCGATGCATATGTGCTATTTTTCATTCACCTTCTTGACTAGCATCGTGTTAGCGAGCCAATCAGGGTACATCAGGTGTTGACCGGCTTGTTCACTTCTTCAGCAATTGCTTTTTGACGCTTTGGGGCAAAGCTTCTCTTCTTCTGCTTTATAAGACAGAAGGTCAGATCCACCCCCAGGAGATGGATCATCACCTCTGGGTCTATACCAGGCATATCCGCCACCGTCCAAGCGAGCAGGTCCGTATTTTTCTACAAAAAAGCAATTAGTTGAGCTTTGGTTACCTGATCTATGGATGACCCAATCTTCATAGTTTAATGGGAATTTTTTTCCTCAGAGGAATCTCCACTAGATCCTCGGATGGTCGAACATGCTCCCTAACCAGATCATTATGGGCGTCCAAACCTATTGGGAGTTCAGGTTGGGGCACCACCGGCTGTTCTTCCGTCCGCAGTTTAGTAGCAAAACACTATCGGGCCACGGCTTGATTGCCTTGGACTTGTCCTACTCCAACTTCCATCGAAAACTTCATCATCAAGTGGTAGCTTGAGACTACTGTTGGGAATAGTGTCCCAAAGCCAATCGTCAGCCTGTTGACGGTTGTGCTCCTTTTTGTATTAGTACATGAATTACAAATAAATAAAAATTATTTTGATATTTTTTCATCACAAATGTTTCATCTTCTAATGAACTCCTGTGTTGTGGTGAAGTCTTTAGGACTATTTAGACTCGACAACGGAGGATTTGTCGCTTAGTCCTTAAACATGTTCGCGACCAAATGATACGTTGTTACCAAGGACGACAATGTTTATCGAGCATAGGTCGTTGTGTGCCATATGGGTTGGTTGTCCTCATAACCAAAGAGTGTGGAGACACTGGTATGGCATACAGGTGAGATGTAATGGTACATCTGCACTGAACGTGACCAACTCCGGAGCTATTTCTGCTGTCAAGATTTGCTCCGATGGGATATGGGTATAAATGTCCCTCCGACCTGAGACCGCCATGGTGACTTGCAAGCAACTCACTGCACTTAGGCACTGGACTACCTGAATTTCTAATTCAGTGACGGAAGGTTGCTGGGTGTAGTCAAGTACTTGATTTGTCGGTGCGTGTGTCAAGATGGGATTGACCACTCCAATTTAGGAGCTGTGTATAGTCATGTTTCAATTTAGCAAAACCTTAGCCAGGGTAGACCTAGTGAGGAGTCACAGGACTAATTGAGTTGAGCACGATTCGGATGATATAATCAGGGTTGACAGTTTAACCCTGAGTCGTCCTAAACACAGGGGTCAAAAGGGATGAATTATACGGTAACCATATTCACGTAGGTTCTGAATATTGCGATTGCGATTATTTGACCTATCCGGTCGTCGGGTATCATTGCTAGATGGTCACTTCGATTAGTACAGAAATTGGTTCCTGTGCTACCGGTTTAGGTTCGAACCTGCGGGGTCACACACATTAGAGGTTCCTTTCTGATCTGATGGCTGATTATGAGTCTTATCTATCTGAGACTCTATGATTGAGAATTAGGATTTTCTAATCATGAGTTCCACACATTTTGGGTACCGGGGTCAAAATTTTGAATTTCAAATTTTGAATTTGAAATTTGAACTCTTTGATCAGGGTTTCATATCGATGGTCTCTGATGCCTGATTGCCCATCGGATTTGGACTCAATATTTATGAGAGATTTAATTAGTGATTTAATCACTAATTAACTCAATTTGATTGAATAATTATTTTTGGATCAAGTCCAAATTGAATTGGATTCAGTTTGGATTGACCCGATTAAGTTAAATGTTGACCTAATCGCTAAGGTGGTTTAGTCCCTGATTTGATCAGGGGTTAGGTTTAGTTAATTCCTGATTTGATTAGGATTTTATTGAGCCTAATTAAGCCTAATTATGTTGGGTTTAATCTGGTCTAATTGTGCTTAACCTATTTTAAACTAGGTTGGCTCAATTTGAATCAAACCACCTTGTTTTAAATTCCCTGCGACACCCAACTTCCTTGCACCCATTTGAATTCACGAGATGAAACTTCTCATGAAATTTTTCTCACGCAAAACCCTTCCCCACGCCCTCATTTTGTGCGCCACATTACTTACACGAGAAAAGGTTTCTCGTGAAACATTTTTCATGCACAAAGAGCCACGCCCCTTCTCTTCTCACATCCAAAAGGATAGGGATAAGTTGGTTTTTGTTTGAATTTAAATTTGATTTGAATTCAAATGTGTAACCTCTTGTCTTTATCCTCTCATGCGGATAAGACACGTTCGACATTGTTTTAAAAAGAGGAGAAAGGTGGGACATGCGTAGAAATTTTAGGAGAGAAACTTTGGGGCGTGAGGAAGGCTTCTGCGCAAGGTGAAGGTCCAAAACCTTCCGAGAGAAAAAGAAAGAAAAGAGAGAAAATTGGGTGCAGGGTTTTTGGTGTGTACCCTAGGATTTCTACCTAGGGTTCGGGAAGTGAGATTGGTGTGCCACGAGTGTCGTGAGTCCACCAAATTTCAAGGAGAGATCCATCAGCCTCTCAAGCAACTGTGCAGATGATCTGGAGCATCCAAAAAGTCGGCACACATCGATCGAAGGAGTTCGATCAACATTTGCCATCAAAAGGGTGAAATCACGAGCTAGCATTCGTGAGGAGCTGATCAGACGGGAGCTTCGTGTGGACGATCCGCAGAGGCCAGACATTTGTGTGGCTGCGACGTGACGATCAGAGCCCCCCGACGGTGATCAGATTGCGGTGATCGACTATCCACAAAAGGTGATGTGTTCTGAACACAGTACTGTAAAACGTTTACTGATTCAAATTTGAATTTCAAATTTAAATGCATGCTGTTGTATCATATTTAGATCCTAGTGTAGGGTTAATTAGTATTAATTAATGAGATTAATTAATAATTCTGCTGTAAAATAATAATTTTGAAAAAGTTTTAAAATTACCATTTTGCCCCTGCACTAAATTTTCGCTTCAACTACTGCCTTCAATGCCCCCAGACTTGGTTGGCCAAGTAGTGCATTATAAGCTGACGGTAGATTAAGCACAAGAAAACCAACATAGATGGTTACTTATCTGGATCTGGTTCCCATCGTAAGAGGCAGTCTTATATTTTCATCCGAAATTACCAAACTTCTGGAGAAACCTTGAATAGGAGTACTGAATTTATTTAGCTATTCTGGAACAAACCCTATTGCAGTAAAGGCAGCAAAGTACAAAATATCGATTGAACTTTTATTATTAATAAAAATATAGCGTACATTGAGTCAGCGATATTAGCAGTAATAACCACTGCATCATTGTGAGGGGTCTATACACCTTCAGCATCTTATTCGGTGAAGATTATTGGCTCCTCAAGCTGAGGCTTCTTCGCTGCATGCGGCTCCACCGATTCAGACGACCCTCGAGTTATCATGTTAAATTCTCCTTGTAGGGGTCGGTCTCCCACTACCACCTGCCCCTCAGCCTGTGGTAATGCTAGAGCCAGTTGAGGCTGAGAGGACCGGCTCTACTGTTGCTGAAGCACGGGATGCCTCCACTGCTGCTGCGTGACCCTTAGGGAATATCAGCGTGGAGGATCTTGTCGTTGGATAAACCGATCCAGTCTCCCCTCCCAGATCAAATGTTCAATTTTCTCTTTGAGTTAGTAACAATCTTCAGTATCATGATCGTGGTCAGGATGATAGAGGTAATACTTGTTGGATTACATTGCCCCAGGTTCGTCTACATCTTTAGAGACGGAGGCAGCTCAGCTTGAACTTTCATTAAAATCTCTCTCCTTAAAGTATTCAAAGGAGTCACTGAATCGCCTCAAGGGTGAACAATTCCTCCTTGGCGAAATATTCTTTCTCCTCGGTGGGGACCTCGAACAATGTTGATTTTCACTATTTTGCTTAGGCAAGCGAGCCCCATCCTGCTCTCGATTCCCCATAGTTGTGGTTACTTGGGCAATGTTTTTCACCAAAGAATTCTTCCAATCAGGCATATTTTTCTATCCGAGCCAGCATCTTTGAAAAATCCTGGGGAAAGATCTTCAACAGTGACTTTTTGAAGTCACCCATCTACAATCCACTCTTCAGAGTGGACATTACGATCGAATGATCTAGGTCGTAGACCTCTAACATAGCTCTGTTGAACTGAGCTACGTAAGATCGAATGAACTCGTCCTCTTTTTACTTAATGGTCTAGAGATAGTCCGAGTGCTTCTGCTATCGTCGGTTAGTGATGAAATGGGCAACGAAGGCCTGGCTCAGCTATCGAAAAGAGTAAATAGAGGTCGACTTCAGACTGAAGTACCAATATCAGACCGCCCTCTTCAAAATGGAGAGAAAGGTCCGGCACAGGATAGCATCAAAAGCATCTTGAAGAAGCATAACTGCTCAGAAGTAGTTAACATGATGGGCAGGATCTGTGGTCCCGCGTAGCTCTTCAGCTGAGGAACCTTAAAGTTTGGTGGGATTAGCTCCTGGAGAATACTCGCCACAAAAGATGGTTCAGAATCGAACCCATCGGATGGTGCTGACGGGTTGTTGCAAATCTATTGGATCTTCTAATCTATTTCTTGAAGTCTTCGTTCGACTTTTACATCTAAGTTGGTATGTGCTTCAGAGTGCGAAAGAGATCATCGGTCGGAGATTGAATCATGCCCCGATGGAGGACTTGAAGATCGCTATCTCCAAGGTTCTTGGGTCTGATCCACCATCAGTCACTGGGTTGGAGGGATTTGGGTTTGATTCACCGACCGTTATGCCGGTGGAGGTTGGATCGCTGCCTGAACGATAGCTGTGAGTTGCTACACCTAATGAAAAAGCAGGTTGAACTACTCCACGGTTATCACTGTGGGTTGCTGCACTGGCGTGGGAACTTCCACCACTGTCGGAGGTGCGGGGGTAGGATGATTTACTTCATTCTACACCTGTTGGGAAGCGGAGGCGCTGGTTCGTTGGGAAGAAGTCCTGCACAGAGCCATCATTAGGAGTTTTTAACTTATCTGGTTCTTTTTTAGGATCAGAGATTCGGCCCTTTCTTTATCTGTTACAGCTGATTTTTGGTTGATGCTGGAAGACAAAGAAATGCAGTACTGGAGTAACCTATAAAAAAGTTCGAGCTGGAAGATTGTGCTCCGGTGAGGACTCTCTGATGCTCAAGTCAGAACACACAAACAGAGAAGCAAAATTTTGAATTTAATAAAAAAAAAGATTACTTATCTGGGTCCTCGAGATTTAAGTATTTATAGAGAAGATGGCTGTGTAACCAATTTTGGAAGACAGGCTGGCCGAATCTAGTACAGTTATTTGGTTGCAATTCTTCGGATTAAGCGATTATACTAGCAAGATTCTTCAGATCAAGTGATTACGCTTAGATTGGAATGACAGCTGTGTCCAATTGGTGCCTACCTTTAAACCTAACCTGGTCGATCTATTTCGAGGAAAGATCAGAGAGTGTGGTGTACTGACGAGTTGGAACTGATAATTTTCTGACCAAGGTTTAGTTAGATGGGTTGATTCAAAAGTCTAGCCAATCTGTAGTTGTTATGCTGACCAGAGAATGGGTTAGCAATCGGGTCGGATCGGGTCATAAATGGATCGGATCAATGCGGATCGGATTAAAAAATCATCAACTTAAATTCGATCTATTTATTAAATGGATCAAAAATTTAAATCTGAATCCAACCTGTTTATTAAACAGGTAACCCGATCTGACCTGTTTAATCCATTTATTAAATAGATCAAATTAGGTTAAACAAATTAAATAGATTAAATCGATTAAACGAGTTAAACAGATCGGATTAAATGAGTCAGAAACTGATTAAACAGGTTAAATAGATCTTAAATGGGTTAAACAGATTAAACAGTTGGGTTAAATGGGTCAAAATAAGTTAAACAGGTTAAATAGGTTATTTGACTCAACATGATCTGAATATTAAATGAATTAAACGGATTAAATGGATCAGATATCTAAAATTCAAATCTGATTCAATTATTAAATAGGTTAAATGGATCGATCCGTTTATGATCCAAACTCATTTAGCCTAAATCCAAACTTGTTTATGGCATGTCGAGCATAGATCGGATTGATGGGTCGGGTCATATATTGCCAGTCCTACTAGAGATTGTCTCGATGTGCAAGTCGAATGAGGATTGGATGCAGTGGGAGATCGACCAGTCCTTTTAGATCAGAAGTCGGATCAAGAACATACCGACGAAGAGTCGGAGAAAATAGCCTCCGACCAAGGGTTGGGATAGATATTTGCCTAATAAAGAGTCGGGCAAACCTCAATAATTAGGCCACCGGAGAGGTACCGATATGGATCTGATAGTTCGTAATGGGCTTAAGTCTCCATACATCACCGGCTCATTCCAGATTACTCCTAACAATTATCAATGCAGATTTTCATAAGTAAAAGATCATCTAATTTTCTTTTAATGAATAAAGTAGTATTAACTTATTTTCTTTTGAAATCATTTTCAAGCAGAAATTTATTTAATTTTTCATGCCAAGCACAGAGAACTTATTTCAAACCATATAAAACTTATTTTGTTTGAAAACATAATTTCAAAATTTTTATAATCTTTAAGATCAAGAGGTTGCTCAACATAATTTTTTTTCCAAGATAGCCATTCAAAAATATATTTTTAACATCTATTTAAAAAAGCTTGAAATTCAGAGCCCTTCCAAGAATCCAACATATTTCATAGACTTAGTTCATCATTGATTATTGCTCTTATTTCTTAACAACTCCAGCAAAATTACTCGAGCTGGAAAATGAGAAAAAATGAAATGAATTACTCATCTGACCATTTTTGCAATAATATATATATTCAGCATTTTAGGATGGGCCACTATCCTACAATATAAAAAGATTGTTCTTTCAACATATTACCAATCAATTTTGCATTTTTACATAGATTATAATTATCTATATTCATGCCACAATTATATATAAATGTACAACTGGACTAACTAAAAATAAAAATACTAACATAAAATATAAATAAATTATGTATTATCTCATATTGATTATCACATTAGATGATTCAGTCAAGGATGCAGAATGAGATCCAACCGTATCAATTATCTCAGCTTTTAACTTAAGATATATTTCATACATATTTCTAATATCCTTATCCACCATAAGTGTAATAAACATTCTCGAATGGTTAGCAATATAAAATTTTATATCTATCATTGGAGGGGATAGATGCTTCCATCTCTCTAATATTTTATTAAAAATATAATTGAGAGTTCTATCTTATGAGATTGAAATGATGCGGCCTTCTCTACTGTAATAGCACACAACCATGAAAGTAGGATTTTCAATGTCCATAGAAGCCATAATTGTTAGAAAGCTAGATGAGGTTATTTAAAAATCAATTTTTTTTTTTTAATTTTAAGATTTTTTTTCCACAATAATGAATAGGTGATGAAAACTTATGCTGCAGATTTTTTAAAGAGACAATAAAAGGAGAATAGAATCAAACAGGAAGAAAGGTTTCAGAGTTGGGGAAAGTCAAACGAACAGGAAGAAAGGCTTGATGGGTGGAGAAGAGACTTAGGATGAGCTGTAAGGAAATTATGACATAACTTGAATCTTAGCTTCATGGTAATCACGATAATCACAATAATCTTTGATTTGAATCAAACGGGATTTGGAAAAGCCAAGAAAAATTCCTCAGTGGTCAACTTCGGTGTGTGCGAAGAATGTCGGGTTCTTGTGATGCAATAGGATACTGTGATTTCTGACCTTAGGGAGAGGGATTTTGTGATGCACTAGGATGTTGAAATAAAGGAATTGGGATCATTTCCATGAGGGGATGTAGTCAAAAGATAAGTTAGGCATTTTGAAAAAAAATCACGCCAAAAGGCATACGTGCTGTTATGGTAATATGATAAACAGGGACTGGGAGTTATATTTTGAGTCAATGTGGATTCTTTGTTACAGTGCAATCAAAGAGGGGGACCGGGAATTAAATTCCGAGAAAACGAAGGGGGATGACACGTGCTTCTCTTCACTAGCTCCTAGTCGAGCTGTTTGTGCTGGAAGGCATCATCTTAGTTGGGCTTGCATCCCTATTCACCTCTCTATAATTGTTGCCTAGTAATGAAATGCAGCGTAGAGGCTAGCGGACATGTTGCCTCGTAATAAAATCTGTTAGGTACTTAAACTCACCCAAGTAATCTTTATTTGAATCAGATTATTTAGATCGGGTGAGCTACTTGACCAGAATTTCCAGAAAGAAAATAAAAATAGAGGGAACAATATCAAATAAAAATAGATATAAATAATTTGACAAATAATCTAAATATAAATAAGTTTTGTAGCTCAATGATAAAGGTAGATGTTAGGTATCTTTGAAGTTTGGAATTCAAGCCACTTCACAATATGTGTATTTTTATAAAATTTTCACACACACACGCACACATATATATATATATGTGTGTGTGTGTGTGTGTGTGTGTGTGTGTGTGTGTGGGGGGGGGCTTGGCCTTTCAACTACCTTTGTCGTATTACCAAAAAAAAAATATTGTCATCAGCGTCGGGATCAAGCCTATGGCAATGACCGAAGTCAAGGAGCATCAGAGTTGGGATAAATTTTAAAGGTAAAACTGGCAGTGATGCCTACTGTGTGTGTAAGATTCTCTTGCAGACTGTCTGGGGCAGGATGGCTATTGGGATGGCTGGGGTCAGCTCTGGGCTCTTACAGTTGCTTCAAGGGTCTGCACTTCCCTTTGGAATCTTTAGGGTACTCTCCCGACTCAGCTGCTATCTTGATCCTGTGCGCTTGTTGTCGCGATAACCTGCCCATTATGCAATAGCAAGCTAAAACTTGTGATCATGTTCTTTACAATTGTCCAATTACAAGCTAGAATGGTTTGTGATCACATTACCCAGGCTATCCCTCTCCCCATCTTTTTTTCCTCATGACTGGTTGCTCGGAGGACTGTTATTTACTCAAAGTCTACAATTGCCTCAGTTTGTCTTACTTCAAAGCAACATATGTCATATGGGTTTATTTTAACGTGATGCATGAAGTCGTTTCATGGAATCCATAGGTGCTCCTCTGCCACTGCCAGTGCAACAACTTGAAAAAAAAAAGACAAAAAAAAATTAAGGATAACACCTGCTTCTCTTCACCAGCTTCGATTCCTATGTAACCCTAGAGTCAAGCTGTTTGAGGTGGAAGGTGTCGTCTCAGCTGAGCTTGCCTCCCTATTCATCTCTCTGTAACTATTTGCCTAGCAATGAAATGTAATGTAAAGGCCAGTTGACAGGGTTATATCGCATGTTGCTCACCACACCAATGCTTGTCTTTCGACTTCTTGTTATGATTGTCTTGTAGAGTTTAAAGATAAATTGTATTCAGGTTTATCCGATTATGTCTACGCTCGATACAGTTGAGTTGTAAGTTCATTAGCAACACACACACACATACACACACACACACAAATTGAAATGCAGTTGATGCGGCCATCACGCTAAGTGAACTCGTCTTTTTGTTTGATTTGGGCCTCCTCCTCTATGATTCCTATGCGTAGAATAAAATATTTACTAATAATATGCATCTATCCACTTCTCTTACGTTTCACCTTCTATGGTCGCATGCATCTCGAGTGAACGAGGCCATGTTTTGCTGTAAGAAAAGAAGTTATTTCTTTTGAGAAATAGGCATGGGTTGCTCACCCAATTTATTGAAATAATGAAAAGTAGAAGCAAAAATTCTTGATAGATGGAATCGAAGATTACAAAGCTTTGACACACGCTGCATCACACCATAATGCTGATTCCAAGATAAAACACAGAGGAACAACTTAAACATTGATGCTGAAGCATCCTTGCAGAATTAAAAGAAGATATTTTTAATGTTCGACGCAACACTGAGAGGAAGGGCTATAGCACCGGCAGTCAATGAAATGATCGTCAATGGACTTTTGAAATATTTTTCGTTAAGTTCTGCGCGCCACTTGTTCAACGGGGTATCATGATAGTCCATCACATCACTAAATAATTTTCCAAGATAGTTCTTGTTGTTGCCAACTTCATTGCAAAGGCGGCTGAAAAAATGCGTTGCACCTTTATCTTTGTCAACGGTCGTCAAGTCGATGAGAATTTCCTTCAGATGTAGCAACCTCATATCCTTCTCGGTGTTGATCAGGAAGTTCATGAAGAAAGCATAAGCTGTTACGTGGCATTCCGTGCGTGGGAAACACTGTTCCCAGGCAATAAGGTTTCGAAAAAAGGTGGTACTGTAATCATGTACCTTTATTTTGGGGATTTCCATCACTCCATCAGAGAACTTGACGTCCAAGAAGCTCAGGAAGCCATTTGCGCTCTCCCTCCTCTTAAAATTCATTCCAGCCAATTGGAGCTCCGTCGCGCTAGGGATCCACCGTCGTGATGATTTTGGCCCGGAGGATGACGTGCCATATTTTGGGCATGGGAGAAGGGATGAGTAAATCAAATGGAGCAAATGATGAACATCTTTCACCTGGATATAGAATCTAGATTGTTTCAGTTTTCTGCAGGGACGAAGAGAACTGAAGAAATTGATTGCACAGTCCACAAGATTGGTATTGCTGTCGTCGGGGTAAAGGAACTCGTGTAATCTCTGGATGACGCAGAATGGGATCTGATTTTGAAGCAACAGCAGATCATACCTCACCAACTCCCAGATCTGCATTCTGCCGACCAATAGCTTTGCTTCCTTATGACCGGATTTGGGTTCCTCAGGACCTGGGGCATACCTTCGCAGGAGATGGAGGAGGAAGCAGCCGTCCAGCATCAGCATCCGTGCGAAGTCATCGGAAATTATTTTTGGGAACTTTTCCGAATATTTTTGCCGAACGCTTGCCTCCAGCTCCTTCATCTCCGTCAGGCACTTTTCACGCGTATCTTTTTTGGGCATTAATCGTTTCGTGCATTCCCACTTGTATTGTTGCATGACTTCTAGATGTCCCCGATGTCTCCATTCGCGGAAAAAGGGGCCGATGCAGACGGCTTTCGGCTGGTAGGCTTTTCTGTCGCGTTCAAAGATTTCAGGTGGCACACCATAAATGGTAAAGTCTTCTTCTTCACGGAACCATTGTGCAGCTTTCGAATTCTCCGGAGGTGTTTCCGAATCCGAATCCGGTTCCGACGGCACCTGTGCCGTTTCGCTGTCGGAGTCGGACATGTTCGTGTGATGTGCTCCATATCTGCATCCGCCGAGACAATTTATTCTCGTTCAAACCATAGATCAGGTTGAGAAAACTGGAATAAAAATCTTTGGCACGTTCAAAGCATTTTGCTCTGTAGATAGTGCAAGCCAGCTAAGGGGAGACAAACTGAATCTTTCAAACCATAGATCAGGTTGAGAAAATTCAAAGCATTTTGCTCTATAGATAATGCAAGCCAGCTAAGGGGAGGCAAACTGAATCTTTCCTCGCCCTCTCTCAACCACCCTTTTTTTCAACCCTTTTCTTCAGAGAAAAAAATAACCTCAGGAACCCCTTTCGTCTAATCTAATAGACAATTAAAGTTACAAGGGCAGAGAAAAGAAAAGTAAGAAGCAGGAGTATAATATTGTGATACCCAAAACCATGTGCACAAATCTTAAAGCGAGGTTAAAGAAATTTAAAAAACAAAAATATTTCTAAGCCAGCACGTGCTGGGCTGTGAGCAACCAGAACTCCCGAAGGAGTTCTTTCAGTCTCCGACTCGGCGAAGAAGTCTCCTTGGTTGCTTTTGAGGAGGATTCAAACTCCCCTCTCCTATTAAAAGCCCCCCCTCGCCCCCTTTGAAACCCCACGCCGGCCACAAGAAGCATCGACGGACTCTATTTCCCTTTTTATTTTCCCTGCTTACCGTCACTGTGTTCGCCGGAAGTTTGGGCCAAATCTCAACGAAAATTAGGTAAATAGCCTTTGAATCCTTCGCTGATCTTCCCCTCTGCCGTTATAAGCCATTAAATCATCGATTCCGGCCGGCAATCGCCGGAATTTCTTGAATAAATTAGCCTCAAAAATTTTTCCTGTTTTGTTGATGCGTCTTTCTTGAGTTTCCGCCACCGGTTGCCGTCGCCAGTCGCCGGACTTGGGCCGTTGGTCACCGCCGTGGCTTGCTCCTCCCGCCGCAAGTGTTGCCGGCTGGGAGGAGGATCTCCTTGGTGCCGAGAATAAGGGGAGCAAGGTCCCCCATTAAAGTAAGAGGAAGGAGGAGGATGCAAGTCCTCTGTTCCGTGAGAAAAAGAAAAAAAAGAAAAAGAAAAAGAAAGAGAGAGAGAGAGAGAGTTTCTCTCTCTTCTCTCTCTCTTTTCTCTGAGCTTCAATCCCCACTGTCTCTCTAAAAAGTCTACCTTATCTCTACTTTTTCTCTCTAAAATTTACTCTCTCTACACTATTTCTCTCTCTTCATGTATTTCTCTCTCTACGAGTGACCCAGTAAAATATTTTTTTCAATGATTCTAATCTGATCGTAGCGAAGAGAATCATAATTCACGATCGTCAAACAACGTGCCGGCACCTACCTTGACCAAATTCGCATACTATCAGGTTTGATCTATTTGATCTCTATAAAATCACTTGTATCTTCATCTAATATTGATTAAAGCTATTTGATCAAATTGATCTCTAATCGTCGAATACTGTACCAGCCTTCACCATGACTCTTGTCGAATATTATTAATTTGATCATCTTTGATCTCTGCTGAACCATCTAAATCCTAATTTGATCTTGATCGAATGAAGTTAGATGATTGAATTGACTCAAACCATTGAGTATGATTATCCATCAATTATGTCTTTCTTACTTCTCCATATTCTTTCTAATTAGTGGACTTAATTCTGTATAGGGGTATAGCCGTCTCGATAAAAAGATATCCAACTATAGGATATTACGATATGATCTATGAATTGAAGACTTTAAAAATGAAGTTATAGAATTATATAGACTTGTTAGAGTACGTGTGAGGTAAATAATATTTTATTTTTTTTAAATTTTTAATAAATTATAAAATATTTTTTTATTGAATTATTCATGATTTATAAATCTAATGCATGGTATTTTGAATTGTCGAATATACTCTTTTCTGAAATGTTAAATAATTGTGATCGATTGTATTGAAATTAATAGTAAATTAATTATGTGTAGTGACATTAACTATATACAGTAGTAAATTAATTGTATATCATATTAATTTAACTATGTGCAGTAGTAAATTAATCATGTACTATGTTAATTTAACTGTATGCAGTAGCCAGTTAACTGTGTTTTATATTTATTTAACTATATGCAATGGTAAATTAATTAACAATATATCATATTAATTTAATTATATACAGTGGCCAGTTAACTATGTACAATGATAAATTAATTATGTATCATATTTATTTATCTATGTATAATGATAAATTAACTATGTACCATATTTATTTAATTATATGCAGTGATTAGATAACTGTATACCATATTAATTAGTCAGTTAATTATATGTAATGGTAAATTAACTATATACCATCACCATCATCATCGATGACATTCTCCTCGGCTTTGCCTTCGACCATCTTGGCCACCCCACCTCCCATCCAATTAATGATCACTGTATACAATGGTGAATCAACTATATACCATATTTATTAACTGTGTATTATATTAATTTAATTATGCACAGCGGTAAATTAATTATGTACTATATTTATTTAGCTATATATCATAGTTAGTTAGCTGTGTACTATATTAATTTAACTATGAACAGTATTCATTTAACTATGTGCAGTATTTATTTAACTATATACTATATTAATTTAACTATACACCATATTTAATTAACTGTGTATCATATTAATTTAATTGTGTATATTATTCAAACCATAGATCAGGTTGAGAAAATTGGAATAAAAATCTTTGGCACGTTCAAAGCATTTTGCTCTATAGATAGTGCAAGCTAGCTAAGGGGAGACAAACTGAATCTTTCCTCGCCCTCTCTCAACCACCCTTTTTTTCAACCCTTCTCTTCAGAGAAAAAAAGAACCTCAGGACCTCTTTCGCCTAATCTAATAAATAATTAAAGTTTCAAGGGCAGAGAAAAGAAAGTAAGAAGCAGGAGTATAATATAGTGATAACCAAAACCATGTGCACAAATCTTAAAGCGAGGTTAAAGAAATTAAAAAAAAAGATTTCTAAGCCAGCATGTCTCTACACGTGCTGGGCTGTGAGCAACTAGAACTCCAAAGGAGTTCTTTCAGTCTCCGACTCCGCGAAGGAGTCTCCTTGGTTGGTTTTGAGGAGGATTCAAACTCCCCTCTCCTATTAAAAGCCCCCCTTCGCCCCCTTTGAAACCCCACACCGGCCACAAGAAGCATCGACGGACTCTGTTTCCCTTTTTATTTTCCCTACTTACTGTCACTATATTCTCTAGAAGTTTGGGCCAAATCTCAACGAAAATAAGGTAAATAGCCTTTGAATCCTTCGTCGATCTTCCCCTCTGCCGTTATAAGCCATTAAATCATCGATTTCAGCCGGCAATCATCGAAATTTCTTGAATGAATCAGCCTCTAAAATTTTTCCTGTTTTGTTGATGCATCTTTCTTAAGTTTCCGCCACCGGTTGTCATCGCCGATCGCCGGACTTGGGCCGTTGGTCCCCGCCATGGCTTGCTCCTCCCACCGTAAGTGTTGCTGGCTGGGAGAAAGATCTCTATTAGGATTTGATACCTCGAGATTTGATCTACATTGAGTACACAGCGAGATCCACGGTGAAAAACAGAGTCCAACGAGATCAAGATCATCCCAAACGGAGCTCGGATGGAGGAGATACGAATTTTGAAGCTTGCACGAGATCCGAGGTGGTGGAGGACCGCCAGCGGCCGGCGGTGGGCCGACGGAGCAGCAGCCCTAGTGGGGCAAATGTGCGGGGTGCGTGGCCCAGGCAGGTTCATGGCCCAGCGCATTCGCGCAGCCCAGGCGGGCGCGCAGCCCAGCCCAGGCGGGCGCGCAGCCCATGTGCGGGCTTGCGGGGCATGACCCGGGCCCAGGTGCCTGGTGCGAGCGCGGCCCAGGCCCGCGCGTGTGGGCCGGCCCAGGCCCATGCGCCGCTGGGGCCTGGTTTTTTCGATCCACCGTGGACCGGGCGATCCACAGACCCGTGCGTGGACTGTAGTTGGTTTCCCAACCGTTTCTCACGGTCCATGAACTATTTCATAGATCGAAGTACGATCGGATGGCCCAGGGAGCTCTCGATCACGATCCAACGATTCGGGCCTTCATCTAGGGTTATTTGGGCTGTGTTTGTGCTTGATTAGGATTGGAAATTCTAATCTAATACTTGTTTAAGCCTTTAAAAGGCTGGGAACTCCTGAAATAGCATGGGGGTGGTTCGGTTCTTCACGAGGTCGCACGAAAATCCAAAAAACTAGAGAAGAAGAGAGAGAGAGCCATGTGATCGAGAAAAGAAGGAGCTTCATGGAGGCTTTTGGACAGCAGACAGCGGTCGCTTCAGGGTTCAGGGGGGTCTTCCAAGAGAGAGAGCTTTTGTGAGGAAAACTTTCTGTGAGGGAGAAATTGGGTGTATGAGGGTTGAGGGTGAGATCTCCTCTTGTAAATTTTTTTTTTCATAGTGAAGTTTGCATGCCCCATGGAGACGAGCCCTTTTGTGGCTGATCTATGTATTTGATTATTTTTTATTTTATTTTTTTATTCTTCCTGCTGCATCGTGCAGTACCGAAAAAGTCTTGGGAGGTGGTGTCCTGGCCAGACATCCACCAACAAGTGGTATCAGAGTGAGACGGTACAAGGATGCAGATTGCAGCAGTGGTGAGCAAGACTGAAGATGGAGAAGACATGAACAATCAAGATGGAGATCAACAAATTTGATGGGAAGAGCAATTTTTCTTTGTGGCAAGCAAAGGTGAAGGACGTGCTCATCCAACAGGGATTGATCGATGCTCTCTTGTGCGAGGAGAAGCCAACCACCATGGAGGTGCGAGATTAGAAATAGCTACAGATGCAGACGATGAGTACCTTCTGCATGTACCTTACAGATGAGGTGGTGATCCATGTGCTAAGAGAGACTTCTCCGATGGTTCTGTGGTCGAAGCTCGAGGAGTTGTACATGGTGAAGTCTCTCACCAACACTCTTTTCCTTTGGAGGTAGTTTTACCAGCTGCAGATGGCTGTGGGACAGAGCGTGCAGGAGTATCTAAGCCACTTGCAGAAGATCCTGACCGACCTCCTCAGTGTTGGTGAGAATGTTGAGGAGAAGATCAGGGCACTGATTTTGCTAGCGTCGCTTCCACCTTCGTACAAGTCCTTGGTGACTGCTCTTCTAGTAGGAAGAGCACCATCAAGATAGATGAGGTCACTGCAGTGATACTCCAGAATGAGTTTCTCAGGAGGGAGAACCCGGCTTCAAGCTTAGGTGGTGGTAGCTCAGCCTTGGTGGCTTCTGGAGGAGCAGAAAGTGGTAGATGGAGCGACAGGAGATTGTGACGAGGGCAATCTAAGTCCAGGAGGGACTTGAGAAAATCAGATGTTACCGATGTGAGGAGTTGGGGCATCTAGCTAGAGATTGCCCTCAACTCAAAAATCGAATGGTGGCTGCTGTAGCGACAGCCAACAGCGATTCAAATGGAGATGTCCTAGAGATATCTGATGAGGTATCTACTTCTTCCCAGCAGTGGATATTAGATTCTGCATGCATCCATCATGTATATTGCAGAGAGGAGTAGTTTGACTCCCTAGAGAACAGTGAGGGCACTATATATCTGTCGGATGGATCGAGCTGTGCGATTAGAGGCATCAGGATGGTCAGCTGGAGGACACATGATGGTGCAGTGAGGAGATTGAAGGAGTCTGATACATATCTGATTTTAGGCGGAGTCTTATCTCACTTAGCAGACTAGATTTGAGAGGCTACAGGATGGTAGCTGGTGGAGGAATCCTGAGGGTGCTATATGGCGATAGGATTGTACTGGAGAGAAAGAAGAGGAGTAGAGGATATTATTACCTGACGAAGAGTCCAGTGCGAGGTGAAGCTTCGAGAGCCTGGTATAACCCAGAGTGAGGTGGCACTCCAAGTGGAGATGGATCGGGCACGAGACAGGAGACTCGGGAGGATGAGAGGTGACATCGCAAGGTGAGATTTCTATTATCGCAGGACAATGCCCCAAGCAGGTCTCAGGTCAGGAGGAGCACAGCGTACGACGGAGATGGGATCGAGCGATCTGGTTTGACTCTCATGTTTGTCCATCCATGATCAACAGGCAATGGCCCCAAGGCATGGAGGCGAGGAGATAGGAGGAGGCCGAATATCGAGTCGAGATGAAGATTGTTAGGATTTGATATTTCGAGATTCGATCTATATTAAAATCACAGCGAGGTCCGTGATAAAAAATGGAATCCAACAAGATCAAGATCACCCCAAACGGAGCTCGGATGGAGGAGATACGAGCTTTTGAAGCTTGCACGAGATCCGAAGTGGCAGAGGACCGCCGGCGGGCCGGCGGAGCGCGGTGGTGCGATGCAGGTGGCGAAATGCTATCCAGGTGGGGCCAATATGCGCGGGCCAGGCGTGCGGCCTAGGCAGGCACGCGGTCCAGCGCATTCGCGTGGCCCAGGCGGGCGCGCAGCCCAGCCCACGCATGGGCCTGCGGGGTGTGGCCCGAGCCCAGGCACCCAGTGCAGGCACGGCCCAGGCCCAGGCACCGTTGGGGCCTGATTTTCTTGGTCCACCATGGACCGGGTGGTCCACAGACCCATGCATGGACCGTAGATTGGTTTCCCAGCCGTTTCTCGCGGTTCACGATACTATTCCATGGACCGAAGCATAATCGGACAGCCCAAGGAGCTCCCGATCATGATCCAACGGTTCGAGCCTTCATCTAGGGTTATTTGGGCTTTGTTTGTGCTTGATTAGGATTGGGAATCCTAATCTAATACTTGTTTAAGCCTTTAAAAGGCTGGGAACACCTGAAACAGCATGGGGGTGGCTCGGTTCTTCACGAGGTCACGCGAAAACCTAGAAAACCTGAGAAGAAGAGAGAGAGAGAGCCATGTGATCGAGAAAAGAAGGAGCTTCAGGGAGGCTTTTGGATAGTGGACAGTAGTTACTTCAGGGGTTCAGGGGGGTCTTCCAAGAGAGAGAGCTTTTGTGAGGAGAACTTTCTGTGAGGGAGAAATTGGGTGTACGAAGGTTGAGGGTGAGATGTCCTCTTGTAAATTTTTTTTTTCATAGTGAAGTTTGCATGCCCCGTAGAGGCGAGCTCTTTTGTGACTGATCCACGTATTTAATTATTTTTTATTTTATTTCTTCTTTCTTCCTACTGCATTATGCAGTACTAAAAAAATCTTGAAAGATGGTGTCCTGGCCAGACATCCACCCAACACTCTCCTTGGTGTCGAGAATAAGGGGAGCAAGGATCTCCTATTCCATTAAAGTAAGAGGAAGGAGGAGGATGCAAGTCCTCTGTTGCGTGAGAAAAAGAAAAAAAGAGAAAGAAAAAAAAGAAAGAGAGAGAGAGAGTTTCTCTCCCTTCCCTCTCTCCTTTCTATGAGCTTCAATCCCCACTTTATCTCTCTAAAAGTCCACCTTATCTCTACTTTCTCTCTCTAAAATTTACTCTCTCTAGGCTATTTCTCTCTCTTCATGTATTTCTCTCTCTATGAGTGATCTAGTAAAATATTTTTTCCAATGATTCTAATCTAATCCTAGCGAAGAGGATCGTAATTCACGATCGTCGGACTGCATGCCGGCACCTGCCTTGATCAAATTCGCATACCATCAGGTTTGATCTATTTGATCTCTATAAAATCACTTGTATCTTAATCTGATATTGATTAAAGCTATTTGATCAAACTGATCTCTAATCGTCGAGCACTGTACCAACCTTCACCATGACTCTTGTTGAATATTACTAATTTGATCATCCTTGATCTCTGTTGAACCATCTAAATCCTAATCTGACCTTGATCAAATGAAGTTAGATGATTGGATTGACTCAAACCATTGAGTATGACTATCCATCAATTATGTCTTTCTTACTTCTCCATATTCTTTCTAATCAGTGGACTTAATTCTGTATAGGGGTATAGTCGTCTCAATAAAAAGATGTCCAACTATAGGATATTACGATATGATCTATGAATTGAAGACTCTGAAAATGAAGTTATAGAATTATATGGACTTGTTAGAGTACGTGTGAGGTAAATAATATTTTTTTTTTAATTTTTAGTAAATTATCAAATATTTTTTTATTAAATTATTCATGATTTATAAATCTGATGCATGATATTTTGAATTGTCAAATATACTCTTTTCTGAAATGTTAAATAATTATGATCGATTGTATTAAAATTAATAGTAAATTAATTATGTACAGTGATAAATTAATTATATACAGTAGTAAATTAATTATGTATCATATTAATTTAACTATGTACATTAGTAAATTAACAATGTACTATATTAATTTAATTGTATGCAATGGCCAGTTAACTGTTTCGTATTTATTTAATTGTATGCAGTGGTAAATTAATTAACTATATACTATATTAATTTAATTATATACAGTGGCCAGTTAACTATGTACAATGATAAATTAATTATGTACCATATTTATTTATCTATGTATAATGATAAATTAACTGTGTATCATATTTATTTAATTATATGCAGTGGTTAGATAACTGTATACCATGTTAATTAGTCAGTTAATTATATGTAATGGTAAATTAACTATATACCATCACCATCATCATCGATGACATCCTCCTCGGCTTTATCTTCGATCATCTTGTCGACCCCACCTCTCATCCAATCGATGACCACTACATACAGTGGTGAATTAACTGTATACCATATTTAGTTAACTATGTACTATGTTAATTTAATTATGCATAGTAGTAAATTAATTTTATACTATATTTATTTAGCTGTATACCATAGTTAGTTAACTATGTACTATATTAATTTAACTGTGAACAGTATTTATTTAACTATGTGTGGTATTTATTTAACTGTGTACTATATTAATTTAACTATATACCATATTTAGTTAACTATATATCATGTTAATTTAACTGTGTATATTATTCATTTAACTATGTGTAATATTTATTTAATTATCTACCATGTTAATTTAACTGTATACCATAGTTAGTTAACTATATACCATGTTAATTTAACTGTATACCATAGTTACTTAACTATGTACTAAAGTTAGTCGTCAAGACATCAAGTTTCAGCTATACCACCAAGACTGCTAAAATTCGATCGTCCTTTTGATGATTAATAATTTAACTGCGTACAGTATTCATTTAACTGTATGCAGTATTTATTTAACTGTGTACTATTAGGGATGGCAAAATTGACCCAATCGGATGGGTATGCACCCTACCCAAACCCAGTCAAATCCAAAAAATAAGGTTTGATCAAGTTTGGGTTTGGATTTGGATAAAATCTGAAAACTATAGCACGACTATGGATAGGATATAGGTAGTGCTATTTTCTATCCAAATTTGAACCTGACTCAAACCTACGGGTATGGATAATACCTGAACCCATATCCGAATATATATATTTATAATTCTGTTTTGATAATTCTATTTTGGTTGATAATATGCATAAAATTATTTTGGTTATTTATATGTTCTATGTTGAATTGTAATTCTATTTCTATGTTTGATTTCTATAAATTTGGACTTATAAATTATATTCTATGTTGAATTGATAATTTTATTTTGATTGATAATATGCATAAAATTATTTTGATTATTTATTTTTTTTGGATATAGGATAGGTATGGGGCGGGTATGGGTTGGGTACGAAAAAATAGATTATCCATGGGTATCTTTGAACCCATTGGATTGGGGATGGATATCTCTTTTTTTATCTGATCAAATATCGGATAGGATTTGGATATAGGGTATTAAGTTCAAATTTGGGGATGGATAGTATAATATCTGACTCAAACCCTATCCATTGCCATCCCTATGTACTATATTAATTTAACTATGTATAATAGCAAATTAACTATGTATCATATTTATTTAACTATGTACCATAGTTAGTTAACTGTATACTATGTTAATTTAATTATGTACAATATTTATTTAACTGTGTATGGTATTTATTTGACTATATATCATGTTAGTTTAACTATGTATCATATTAATTTAACATGTACAATGGTAAATTAACTATGTATCATATTAACTTAAGTATGTACTATATTAATTTAACTATGTATATTATTTATTTAACTGTGTGTAGTGTTCATTTAACTATGTACCATATTTAGTTAACTGTGTATCATGTTAATTTAACCGTATACTATAGTTAGTTAACATGTACCATATTAATTTAACTGTGTACAGTATTCATTTAATTATGTGTAGTATTTATTTAACTGTGTATCATATTAATTTAATTATGTACCATGTTAATTTAACTGTGCATAATAGCAAATTAGTTACTTATCATATTTATTTAATTATATACCATAGTTAGTTAACTATATATCATGTTAATTTAATTGTATATAGTATTTATTTAACTGTGTATAGTATTTATTTAACTGTGTATCATGTCAATTTAACTGTGTATCATGTTAATTTAATCATGTATAATAGCAGATTAACTATGTACCATATTAATTTAACTATGTACTATATTAATTTAACTATATATATTATTTATTTAACTATGTGCAGTGTTCATTTAACTGTATATTATATTAATTTAACTGTATACTATATTTAGTTAACTGTGTATCATATTTATTTAATTATGTATTATAGTTAGTTAACTGTGTATCATGTTAACTTAACTGTGTAGAGTATTCATTTAACTGTGTGCAGTATTTATTTAACTGTATACTATATTAATTTAACTATATACTATATTTAGTTAACTGTGTATCATATTAATTTAATTATGTATATTATTTATTTAACTATATACAATATTTATTTAACTGTGTATCATATTAATTTAATTATGTATCATATTTAATTAATTATGTACCATATTTATTTAACTATATACTATAATTAGTTAATTGTGTACTATGTTAATTTAACTGTGTACAATATTTATTTAACTATATGCAGTGTTCATTTAACTGTGTACCATATTAATTAAACTGTGTATCATAATTAGTTAACTATATACTATGTTAATTTAACAACCGTTCTATTTGGTGAACAAGTAAAAAATAAAAAAATAAAAAAAAAAGTGAAAAAAAAATAAAATAAAAAGAGAAAAAAAGAGGAGGGAGAGAGAGAGAGAATTTCTCCCCCTTACAACTGTCATTTTCTTTTGTGCTACCAAATAATATAGGCTAAAGTGATGCGGATGAAAGGGCTTCGCTTTTATGCTGGCCCCACCCAAAATGAAGTCCTTCCCCCCACTTCAAACCCCCCCCCACACACACTTTCGTGATGCGGACGAAAGGGCTTCGCTTTTGTCGCTGGCCGCACCCAAAACAAAGCCCTTCCCCCCACTTCAAAACCCCCCCCACACACTTTCCCTGTTGCTGTAACTCCTCCATATTGGTGGAAACAGGTAAATCGTCCGATAGTCAACGATTAAGATCCGTTCATCAGGATCTATCAAGATTAAAGGATTTTTCTAAAATCCAAAAAAAATCTTAAAAGGGACATAATCTAAAAGATGATACTTTTAGAGAAAGAAATTAGTAGAGAGAAAAAGTGAAGAGAGAAAATTAGATTTTCTAGACAGAGAAATTGGAGATTTCAAGCTCAAAGAAGGGACAGAGGAAAGAGAGAGAAAATCTCTCTCTTCTTTTTTTTTCTTTCCTTTTTCTTTTCCTTTTTTTTTCCTTTCTTCTTCTCCTTCTCGTGGCTTCTTTTTGGTGGGATAGGGGACCGTAAGGTCCCCCTTCTTGTTTCTCAGATTGGAAGGCACCGACCGGCGACCAGTGAGGTTGTGACGACGTAGCCCGGAGAGGCCAAATCGGTGTCAGTGATGACCACTGACGTCGAAAAAAGCCAAAAGAAGAAGGGTAGAACAGAGGTTTTTTGCTTATCTATTTTTCAACAAATCAGATGGCCGGCGGCCATGCGCACCGACAAGGGAAGGAAGGGGAGGAAAAGAGGAAGAGGAGCCGAGGCTTACCTTGAGCTCTATGACTGCTTCAGTGAGAAATCGAGGTGGGCTTGGTGAAGGACTTTCGTAAGAAATCTTCGATGATCCTGGTCGGTCTGTGGCCAGCGGCTGCTGGAGCTATGACGGCTCAGCTCAGAGAGGCCAAATCGACGTCGGCGGTGACGACTAGTGCTGGAGAAAGCCAAAAAAGAAGAAGGGAAGAATGGAGGTTTTTTTCTTATCTATTTTCAGTGAATCGGATGGCCGACGGCCATGCGCACCGGCAAGGGAAGGAATGAGAGGAAGAGTGGAAGAGGAGTCGGGGCTTACCTCGAGTTCGGTGATTGCTACAATGAAAAAGTGAGGCGGGCACCATAAAGAAAGAAAAAAGATGAGGCCAAAGGGTAAGGTAGGTATTTTCTAAAATAAAATGATGTCAAAGGAATGTATTGTTACAGTAAACTTCAAAGAGGGATCGAGAGTTATACTTTTGGTAAACAGGGATTTTTTGTTATAGTGATATCAAAGAAGGGAGTGGCAATTAAATTCCCATATTTCTTTCTCTAGTGTCGGCCCCATATGATTTTTGTTCAGTATAGTGTGTATATGAAAGCAAAAAGATGAGAGTGCAAACTTTGAGAGCTCAAAGGAAAACTGAAAGAAAAATGGCAGAACAAGAAAGAATCTTCCGACAGTAACAATCTTGGGTCAAATGGATGCAAGCAGGTGATAGAAATGTATAAGTTTTCCATCAAAATGCCATCTTAGCATCAAAGATAACAAGGTAAGCCATCCCGTGATCGGAAAACATTAGAAGAGTGTTAGTAAATTAATTTATGTAACCAGAATCTACCCTGCTGATTACATAACCCAAGCATGCTTCTAATACCATTGCCATTTCAACCTTAAATTGCTAATTAGTTTAAAATCTAATATAATTGGCGTTGCATCCTCATCATCAACTTCAGCATTCACCGCATGCCTTAGTAGGAGATGGAGGAGGTAGCAGCCATCCAGCATCAGCATCCGTGCGAATGCTGTGGGTTTTATATCATTAAAATGCTGCAAATATTTGCTCCGAATGCATGCCACCAGTTCCTCCATCTTCATCAGGCACTTTCGAAGCAAAACTTCTATGGGACCATTATGCTTGGACATTAATTTATGCACGCAGACCCACTTGTAATATTGCATGTATTTCAGATGTCTTCTATATCTCAAATCATAGAAGAAGGGGCCGATGCAGACGGCTTTTGGCTAGTAAGCCTTTTTATCAGATGTCTTCTATTTTTCCTCTGCAGGTACTTGAATGCTATTGAACCCACTGCTTAATTCGTTCAATCTCCTCAGATGTTTTGTTTTCAAACTCATCTGTAGGCTTCTCACCAGAAATTAACGGATATGTGGACTGAGGCGCAGCCTGGAAGTAGGACATTTTCTTCTGATGTGCTTGGAATCTGCCACCAGCAAGAACATTTATTGTCACTCAAATCATAGATCAGATTGGGACAACCAAAAAAATATCATTGGGCACGTCATCTGCTCGATACATAACAATAGAAACCAGCAAAGCAGAAAGCCAAAGACAAACTCTTCACCAAAAAAAAAAAAAAAAAAATGGAAGAAACAAACTTCGAAGGTACAAATAAAAAATTAGAAGCAAAATGGAAAGAAAAAACAAGAAGCAGAGAATCTGCAGCAAAAACGTTATGAGATCAAATGGATGCTTCTAATAAAAGAAAACAAAAAAATGCAAGTGGTGGATAGAAATATAAAGTTTTTCATGCTAGTGCTGTATTTTATAGAAAACAAAAAGGCATCTTAACATCTAAGACGGCAAGGCAAGCGGTCTGATAACCGAAAAATATTAAAAGAGTGTTAGTAAATCAATCTATAGAATCAGAATCTAGCCTAGTGATTAGGTAAGCCAAGCATGTTTCTAATATCCTTATCCTTTCAACCTTAAATTCCTCATTAGTTCATACTCTAATATTCTTTTGCTTCTGCAGAAAAAAGAAATATTCTTTTCTAGCCTAATGGGATAAGCCTACCGCTCGCCCTTCTTTTTCTCTCGTATGTTGGATGGACTCCTGTTTATGTCATATTTTGACATTCAGGAATTACTGTACATGTGGCAATTCTAAAAAGGTAATATTAGATTTATCAAGTTTTATCAAAACCCATTCATCTGATTCAAAAAATAACTGAAGTCACATGGTAAGAAAAGAGATTAAGCACAGGTGTAACGTGCATATGAGAAAAAAATATAAGGGTGCAAACTTCGAATGCTCAAATAAAAGATTGGAAGCAAACTGGAAAAAAAAGGGAGCAATCTTCTGCAGCAATATTATCGGATCAAATGGATGCAAGAGAATGACGGAAATGCAAAGTCTTTTATGCAAGAACTCTACTTTATAGAAAGCAAAATGTCATCTTAACATCAAAGATAACAATGTAAGTAGTCTCATGATTGAAAAATGCTAGAATTAAGCAAGAGTGTTAGTAAACCATGCATTTTAAATCAATTTATATAACCACAATCTAGCCTAGTGGTTACATATATAGCCCAAGCTTTTTTCCAATATTCTTGCTTTTTCAACCTTGATTTGCTATATAATTAATCTATACTCTAATCTTCTTTGTCTAGCCATGTTACATGAGCAAGCTCCCCTTCTCTCCGAGTCAGAAATTTTCGTGTGATGTGCTCCACATCAGCCTCCAAAATACATTCTCATTCAAATCATAGATCAGATTGAGGAAAAAAGAAAAACCATCTTTGGCGCATCCAAAGCGGCGTCCTCTGCTCCATACATGGTACAAACCAACTAAGGAGAGACAAAGTAGCCTCGACAAACCATTCGGCTCATCCAATAAATAACAAAAGTCACGTGGTAAGAAAAGAGAGTAACCAGGAGATTTTTTTTTTAATTATTTTTTATTCATTTATTCCAAAAATATCTCGTTCAAAACTTATTTTTGGAAATACTATCCATATGAATCACCGTTTCAGGAGACAATTTTACATCATGCAGCCTCCACGTGGCACCACTAAAATCGCCTCCTGAAATGGTGACTTCAAAACAGAACCGGCAAGATTAGGATAATCGCCCTTTTATCTAGTGATTTCAGGTCTCCTTTACCAAAACTTCTGATCCCTCCTATCCCCTAGCCATCCACCCTCTTCCCTGTTCCAGCCCTGTCTCCCAGTCGTCCGACCGTTTCGCTGTTCCCAGCCCAATACCCCAGTTCAGGTGATTTTTTCTCCCGATCCCCCATCTATCCCATTGCCGTGCATGTCGACGTTGCTGGCCCCACCTTCTCTTCTTTTTTTTTTTTTTGCTTTTGATTGTTAAATCACTGTCTTCCCCACTAGTTCTCTAGCTTCCCCACATGCTTCTCGTGTTCCAATTTTCTCAATCGGCCATGGTATACTTTTTTTTTTTGACTTAGTAATTTCAAATTTCTATTTCAAATTATATACTTAGATTTGATTATTTTTGTATTATTATGACTAATTTGTGCTCTGCTTGTTTTGTTTTAATTACAGTATTAGGTTGATTATGTTAACTTGATTATTTAAAATAAATTCAAATAATCAAAAATAAAATAGATTATCTACAGTCAATTAAAATAATTTAATTAGAAATAAAATAGATTAATAAGATTAATTTGATTAATTTTAATAATTTGTGCCATAAATTTGATTAATTTATGTTAGTCATGATTGATTTGTGCAATGATTATCTTGTGTTAATCTAATAACCTAATTTGAATTATTTTTATTAATTTAAATAAAATTAGATTAATTAGTTTAATCTAAACAGAATTTGTGCTATGTTAGATTAGTTTGTGCAATGAATTTGATTAATTTTTATTAATTAGTTTTGTTCATTCTATGAAATTGTTGTATTATTTTGATTAATGTGAATTAATTTGATTAATTTGAATTAGGTTGGATTAGTTAGATTAATTAGATTTAAAATTGAATAAATAGATTAATTTGTTTAATTTGAATTAAATTTATTCTTTGTTAGATTGATTTGTGCTTTCATTTGGATTAATTATTGTTAATTAGTTTAATTAGTTTAATTATTATTATGTCAGATTAATTTTTATTTTATTTATTATAATTTTTGTTAATTAAAATAATTTGAATTAAATTTAAATTGAACTTGAATTAATTTGAAGTAAATTAGATTATATTAATTGGTTTACTTTGAATTAACTCATATGAATTAGATTAATTTGATTAAATTATGTTAATTTAGTGCTATGTAAAATTAATTTGTGCCATACATTTGATCAATTTGAATAATTTATGCTATGTTAATCGGATTAGTTTATTCTATAGATAGTAGAAATGGTAGAAATAGTGACAGCCTTGTGCTATATCAATGATTCTATAGTTAAAGGGCCGTATGGAATTGAGTATACTAGGCAACTATAAAAGACTATTAGATTGAAATATGGAATGAAATTTAAGGAGTTAGAGGATAAATTGTATAAAATTTTTCATATAGATAAAAGCAGAAATAGAATAATGGTAATATATAGATATCCCATTTTTGCATAGTCGACAATTCTGAAATATGAACCTATTCCGATTACTGATGATGAAAATATGGAGATTATATTTTCAACTGTAAGCTCACATTCTTATTTATCTGGAACAGAATTGTATATTGATGTGCAACCCATTGAGGACACCAGAACCCTAAATCAAACCAATTTGGCAAGCCCGAAAGTCCAATACATCATCATCCGTAAAGTACTTGCCCTGATCTAGGTATTGATAAACCGAACCCTGAACCGAATCGGTCTAGCGGGCCCGAAAGTCTGATACACCATCATTTGTAAAGCGCTTATCCTAATTTGGGCCCTGATAAATCGGACCCTGAACCGAACCGGTCTTGCGAGCCCGAAAGTCTCATACACATTCATATAAAACTTAAACTATTAGATGTTAAGTCTTAGCCTTAAACCCTTAATCGGACCAGTCTGTTGAGCTGCATCAACTAGAATAGTAAGGCAAAATATGATGTTCAAATCTCAATTTTAAGATAACATAGATTAACAATATATAATTTCATTAGAAAACAAACAAAATTACATTACAACAAAAAGAAATAAAGTAGATGATACATCATCAGGTGAGGCCTTAAATAGTGAAATAAGAAGCTGGAGATTAATCATCCACTGCATGGTCCTATGGAGTTGGAGGAAACTGATGATAAAATGCTATATGAATTGATCGAATCATGCAAACCATTCATCCATATGTGCAAATCCCTCTCTGACATCAGTCTCCAGTGCATCGAACCGAGCAGACAATGCATGCACATCATAAGACTACTGATCCAACTGCATATAATGATTGGACTAGGCTGTGTTGGCAAACTGACTTTCTTCTTCACTAGTAGATGTATGCTTCCAACCATCATCAGAAAAAATATAGCCCATATGCCTTAGAGATGACTTATTATAGGTGTCAGTGGGTCTGATCTCAACAACTTCTTCATCATCAGTGATAGGCACATCAAAGGTCTCGAAGATAGAAGTTAGAACAGCTTTATAAGGCAAACAAGTTTTGGGTCATTTAAGGCATTCAATCATATCTTTTATTATTATATATGGCAGATTAACTCTATCACTCGAAAGAATCTTTATTAGGAGATAAATATCCATGTGTGATGCATTATCTCGGTGACCTCCTCTAAGTAGAAAATTGAATGTTAATATATGATGAATTAATCTATTTTCTAGCGATAATAAATGTGCACTAGGTTTACTTGTTTGCCCTAAACTATCATCCTCAAAAATAGTTCTAATACAACTAAGATAACCTAATCTATTATGACTCCAACAAGTGATATTAAAATATCTATCACTATCAGATGGAATACTTAGAATTTGATTAAGAACATTGCAGTCAAACTCGATAATCTTTTCTTTCATAAAGGATAAAACAAAACAAGTTGATCTATCAAAGCTAAAATTACTATAAAAATATTTAACTAGCGTAGAGTATATTGGCTTGTTCAATGTGATCATAGAAAGTCAACCCATTCTTTCAAACAGAAATTCAATTCAAAAATTACTAAAAGAACTTAACTATTCTTTCTCCTATAGCTTTTTGTTGAGAAAAATTTGATTGATATTTTTCACTAGACTCAGAGTTTAGAAATAAATTCTCTTCATACCTATCTTGAGATTTTTGTTTCCCTTTTTCTACTCGAGCTCTTTTTCTTTTTGAAACATTCTCACCTTTTCTTAAAGCCATGAGATTGATTTAGGCTGGAATATAGGCATGAGAGGGAGAGAGGGTTCTCTGGAGACTTAGAGAGCAAGGGGGGTGGGGGGATTATTAGGGTTTTAGAGAGGAAGGAGGTGGGGGGATTATTAAGGTTTTAGAGAGGGTTTTAAAGAGCAAGGGAGGTGGGGGAGGGGGGATTATCAGAGTCTTTTTGGTTTCTTAGAGGGAAGGAGGGTTGGAGGGGTCTTAGAGAGGGTTATCAGAGTTTTAGGGGATTTTAGAGAGCAAGGGAGGTGGGAGGGAGATTATCAAGGTTTTTTTGAATGCTTGGAGGGAAGGGGACTTGAAGAGGATTTTAGAGAGGGTTATCAAGGTTTTAGAGAGGGTTTTAGAGAGCAAGGAAGTTGGGGGGGGGATTATCAGGGTTTTAGAGAGGGTTTTAGATAGCAAAGGAGGTGGGGAGGGGATTATCAGGATCTTTTTGGATGCTTGGAGGGAAGGGGTTTGGGAGGAGTTTAAAATCATGAAATCATCATTTCAAATGGTGATTTTATTAAAATCGCCAATTCAAGAAGCGATTTAATTGAAATTGCCACTTGGACTAGCGATTTCAGTGAAATCGCTATTTGAAATGGTGATTTCACTAAACACGCCACTTGGACTAGCGAGTTCAGTGAACTCACCATTTCAAACTGCAATTTTCAATGGGCCACATCATACACTTGCATGGCCATGAAATCACCACTTGAAATAATGATTTCACATGTGGATGGCAAATCCGAAAATAAGTTTTGGATGGTCGTGCTTTTGAAAATATTTAATTAAAAAATAATAAAAAAATCCATAACCAAGGGTGTAATGTGCATACAAAAAAAAAATATAAGGGTGCAAACTTCGAGAGATCAAATAAAAGATGGAAGCAAAATGGAAAAAAAATAAAGAAAAAGGAATCTTGGCAGCAACAATATCAGATCAAGTAATGATATCGGATCAAGTAGATCAAGTGGGTGATAGAAATAGAAAGCTTTTCATTCTAGAACCCTGCTTTATGGAGAATAGATTGCCATCTTAACATCAAAGATAGCAAGGCAAGCCGTCTCACGATCAAAAAAATGTTAGAAAAATAATAGTAAATCAATTTATGTAACCAGAATCCAGACTAGCGGTTACACAACCCAAACATGTTTTCAATGTACCCTTATTTTTTCAACCTTACATTGCTAATTAGTTTATACTCTAATATTCTCTTTTTGCCTAGTGGGATAAGCATACCATCCTAAAATCACAATCTAGCCTAGTGGTTAACCCAAGCTTTTTCTTCAGTATTCTAGCCTTTTGAACCTTAAATTTCTAATTAATTTATATCCTATTATTTTGGTCTAAACAAGTGACATAAGCATACCCATCCTACTCTTTTCTCTCTCCCTCTCTCCCTCTCTCTCTCTCTTAGTGGATGGGAATAAAGGGTCCTTCTGTTGTCATATTCTGACCCAAGGTCCAAGTCGAGTGTATGATAGATGGCTATACATTCTTAGAATCTAATCTCACAGGATATGCAAGATCTGCCTTTCTATCAATATATAGTCACATTAATCTAAGTCAATAGTAGTAGAAGTAAATTCACTAATAATAGAAAGATAAATTCTTCAAGACTAATAAGAAATAAAAGAAAGTTTCAAAATAATTTTTATTTAAACACATCTAAGTAAATAACACCTAAAACCTTATGCTCCTTACTAGTTGGTCCCAAGTCCCAAAAGATCTTCTAGATCTGAAATAAAAAAAAAGCAAAAAAGAGGGGGTGAGCTTTATGTGCTCAATAAATTATCAATATCTCTAAGGGATCAAGTATAATTAAATTCTTTTCCAAACATAGTCATTAACAATAATAATTATGTCATGCATAGTAGTAAAACATAAAATCCTCTCTCAGTATTCAATAACTATGGCTACGATCAGTCTCGTAATAAGATCTAGAAGAGACTAGCCCCGAATAAAGAATATTTGATCCATTGGCATATATCAATGATCTACCACATTAGTTAGGCTTAGAAGAAAACTAGCTTTGATTCACATGGCCATAATTAGCCCAACAATAGGATAAAGAGATTAGTTCTGAAAATAAATATGCAATGCATCAGCTTATGCCAGTGATCAGTTCCAACTGATTATGCCCAGAAGGACTAACTTTGCCAGCGATCAATCCCATTGGTTGCCCAGGTTATGATCTAACTAGAGAGTTTTTTTCATTTTCATCATAACTAAATAATCATTCTTATTTTCATAATAATATTAAATCAAGTTTTTTATATCTCATTTTCAAAAATAAGAGGATAATTTTTATTCAAAATTTATATAAGGATAAACATAAGTAATATTGTTTCCAATGGTTATGCAACATCTAAAAAAGAAATGACTATACAGATGGACTCCTATTTGAATCATATTTCGACATCCAAGCATGACTAGATAGAAGGCAATTCCAAAGAAGAATCAGAAAGACCCTATTTACACACTATCTTAATAGTTAAGTTGAGAATAAACACCAAATGGATCAAGTTTTATAAAAATAGAGCAAATAGGAGTCACATGACCTTTGCTATATTTGGCCAAATTTGGTTAAGCATGAAAACATTCACTATAAGAAAATGTTTTTTAGGGATGGCCATTTGCCATTGCCAATAACCCATTTTACCAACCACCAATAGCAACCAAAAGATAAGCCATTGGAAAAAAAGATATTAGCAATGGAATTTTTGGTTTTTAGTGACCGCTAATGAGTCACTAATAAGTAGTAATTTTATTTTTCTAATTAGACCATAAGATTATTAGCGATGGGATTATCATATTAGCGATGGTAAATTTCATCGCTAATAATTATTACTGATGGTATTATTAGCGACAGCTTTAGCCATCCCTAATCCTAATAACCCTAACTTTCCCTCCATCGATTTCTTACCCTCCCTACCCTTGTTTTCCCTCCATCAATTTCCCTTCCCCCCAACACTCATTTCCCCCCTGCCCTCATTTTCCCTCCATCGATTTTCCTTCCCCCCTACCCTCGTTTTCCCCCCTCCCCAGCCCCCGACCCTCTTGATTTTTGGGTTGACTTCTCTGCCGACGACCTCCCTTGCCCTCATTTTCCCCCACTCAGTGATCGAGACCCCCGACGCCCCTCCCCAACCCCCGACCCCCCTCCTCGGCCCTCTAGATTTCTAGGATGGGTCCCCCATTGGTGACCGCCCTCATTTTCCCCACCCCCTCCCTCATCCTCGTTCTCCCCCACTCGATGATCGAGACCCTCATTTTTTCGAACCCCCCTCTTCGGCCCTCCTAGTTTTTGGGTTGGTTCTCCCATCGATGACCGCCCTCATTTTCCCCCACCCCCTCCTCTGCCCTCATTTTTCCCCATTTGGCGATCGAGACCCCCGACCCCCCTCCCCAGCTCTCATTTTTTCCTCTCGATCTCTGGGTCGGCTCTCTCATCGGTGATCGACCGACCCCCCCCCCACACTCTCGTTCTCCCCCCACCCTCTCGTTCTCCCCATCGACAATCGAGACCCCCCCCCTCTAACAATCGAGACCCCCCTCTCCCCCTCTCTCGGTTCACTAGTGCCGCCTCCCCCTTCGCTGTCCCCACATAGCCGGAGTCCCCACACCGCTGTTCCCTTGCCAGATCCGCTGCTCTTTTTGTCAGATCTGTCGCCCTCTTACTAGATCCACCATCCCCATGTTGGATCGCCGTCCCCATCCCTGCACAACTGTTCCTATGCCATCGATGTCTTTTGGTGAGTATTAACAACGACGACGGTGGTCGAGCCATCTTAAAAGTTTTTTTATTTTAATATATTAATTATTTTTAATTATATAATTATTTAATTAATTAAATATTAATTTATTTAATTAATTAATTATTATTTAACTATGATTAGGGCTGCAGCTGAGTTTGGGCCAGTCTGATGGGCTTCGGATCAGTCCAAATTTGGATCAGACTTCAAACTAGGCTTGAAATAGTTCAGACCGATCTTGAGTCTAATTATAGGATCCATTTAAATTTTGAGCTAGGCTCGGATATATCTTTGGCCCGACCCAGGCCTAGCCCAAGAGTGGATCCGATACTACCGACCATATTCAATCTAAAATCAGTATTACTTTATTCATAAAGAGGCTATGATGACTGCCTATGTGAGATGTGCCTAAAGAGTCTAAAGAGAGATGGAGGTGATGCATTTTTGTTTTTGTTGTTATAGTTACAGGCAAGCTTGGATGGTCTATTACATCCAGGCAACTACTTGCAGCCACCTTATGATTAAAGGTATAGAGGAATTTGCAATGCTTTATTTTTTCAATGACAAATCTGAGCCTTTTTCTTTTCCTCTTTTCCTTGTTTACTTTAGCTCTTTGATTTAAGTACTATTTTTATGTTTTTATTTTATTTTTTAAAAAATTTCTACTCTTAGTTTGTAGCCTTCTTACTTTGCAACCACCTAATGGTTTGGGCCCTCCAAATGGGTTTGGATTGGGCTCGGGCCTAGGCCAGGGCTAGGTCTGAGCCTAATTTTTTCTAAAATCATCAGGCCTAATTCGAGCTAAAGCCTGAAAAAAAATTTAGATCGAGCTAGCTAGGGTAGGGATAGGGCCCGACCCAGTTCCAGCCCTAACTATGATGAAGATTTTGGATGATTGATTTTTAATTAATGATCCTTATTAGAACATATATTGCACCTTCTAGTCTCTTTTTGCTCTTGCTTTGCTTTGCTTTTTGTTCTTTTTTTTCCGACTTAGTTGTCTGTTTTTAAAAATTTTGTATTGCATAGAACTATAGATCTATCTTTTGATTAATGTACATATTCTACGGCATCCATATTTTATATATTTTTATATGAATGAGAAATTATGTACATTGACTAATTGACTGTCTAGTTTGAATATTTTAAAAATTATAATTAATTTTATAGATAATTACAGTAATCAAATGGTATATTGAGGATTTGAAAAAAATTTTGATCAATATTTTTCTTTAATTCTCCTCACATATCTTTAACCGTGTGGGGAGAACTAAGAAAAAATACTATCGAAATTTTTTTTGACCCCTATTGTGTATCATTTGATTATTGTAATTGATCTATAAAATTAATATAATTCTGAACAAAATAGGATCTTCTATATATATTAGTTGATGATAGGATGCATTTATTATATAAGCCATTTTAAATGATAAAATAATTAATAAATATTTTTTTTTATATTTATATATGCAGAATCCTTTGATAGTATATCATGGATCGTAGTTGGATAGACTATCGAATAGTCGATGGGATGATTTTTGCTAAATATAAGGAGGGTGTCAAGTACTTTTATGATTATGCTTTTGAAAATAAGGCACTCTTAGTTTAAGGATGGGCTCGTATCCTTGTAAGAGATATGTCAATAGAGAATTGCTTGATAGAAATATAATAATTGCCAATTTATATCAGAGTGGATTTATGCCAAACTATAAGTATTGGTACCTGTATGGAGAGACATGAGAGACAAATGCAAGATTAGAAGTCAGCAAAATAGAGATACAGATAGAATAATAAACATGGTTATGGATGCAGCTGATCTTAAATTTGACTGAGATGTGGCGAATGATCCAAAAAGTAGCAGTGGTGATTTCTATTGTATACTGAAAGATGTTGATGAACCACTTTGGCCAGAATGAGAAACACACACTGTATTATTAGCTATATCAGAGTTGTTGAACTTGAAGATCGAGTTTAATATGACAGTCAATTATTTTGATAAGATGGTAACAATATAAAGAAGATGCTACCAAAGGATGAGAAGCTTGTTGGAAGCTTTTTGTTGGAATTCAGGGTTTGAGGTGTGTATATGTATTTTAAAATTTTATTTTCTAAATACTACAGTGAAGAATAAAATTAAAATATTTTTAATCTAAATTATACATATATAAAAATATAAAACCAAAAGATCTATTTTATATGCTAAAATTGATATATGCTGAAATGCAGATTGTGATCAAATCACATACCTGTTTCACAATTTTTTTCTTCAAATCTGGATCTGAAATAGAAGAGGTTCTCTCTTATCTACAAAATATCTGATCTTTAAAAGTATCCACTCAGGATTAGCCTGGAACAGTCCTCTTCAATCTGAATTTTCTTTTCAAAATTCAACCTGCTGAATCTGAATGAAGCCTGGATTACGATCAACACTTGATCTTTTCTTTTGATCTTCTTCTTCTCCTCTTCTCTAGAGTTTTTTCTTACTATGTGCTGCTATCAGATGCTAAAAACTAGCAAGAGAGAGGTGCCCAATAGTCTTGGATGTGGAACACCTTGGGACGCGTGTCCCACAAGAAGGGACATGTAGGATGCCCGAGAGAGAAGAAAAAGGAAGAGGAAGAGAGGGCGTGGAGACCTTTTATGGACATAGGGGCTGCTGGTTTGGATGCTCTAGGGATCTTAGAGGAGATCCTTAAATAGGCACAAGGATTGAATCCTATTCAATTCAATAATACAAGTCCTACTTGCATTGGATTTTCTATTAACTTAAGTTATACAACTTACTTGAGGAGACCCTTTAGGTGCCAACCATTGGAGCCCTTGCACCCATAATTAGATATCCCAAAATACACCCAAGTGACACCTTATAGGAGATCTAAAGACCTCTAATCAATGGATATGCCCAAATTGATCAAATCAAGGTGACGCCTAAGAATAATTATGAAGAAAATTTATTAGGGACTTGCACCTCTAATTAATATGATCCATAACCTTAAACATCTAATAATTGGAGTCTAATGAATCTAATTCATTTAGATTATTAGAAGTAATTAAGTTTAAATTATCTTATCAAATAAAAAATCTAAATAGAAAGAGGAATTGGGTCCAATCATGTGCTAGCAAAGTCACCATGAATCCAATGAGTTTCTCTAAACCCAATTGACACTTCATAAGCTCAATTACTTATTCTAAGCCTAATCCCTTTGTTGTGTGACCCCATGGATTTAATTTATCTAGTAGTAAGATATACAATGATCTCTATCAATGTATCATTGAAACTCTTTTCAATAAATTGGAATAATTTCACTCTAATTCATCAAGGATTGTCGATCCAGAACAACCCTAGTGAGTTCTCACATTCTACCAGTGATATCTAGCAGTATGTAGTGACAACCCAGTAGAACTGAAATGAACCTCTAAGTATAGTTAATATGTGATTCAGTCCCTCTATCATGAGTCCGACTTGATGGTAGGTCATGGATAAATCATCAAATCTCAACATCAGTCATATGATAGATTCGATTAGCTCAAGTCCAGATATGATGTCTATGAAAACTCTTTTTCATCAATCATACTACTATGGTCACAGATTCTCAGACTTAGCCTCTTAAATCTCATAGGACTATTTCTCTCTATCAAGATCGATAGATCCTATCTTGATATGCACTCTATTCCTATAGTGGACCAACTGTCACCAACATCCACTACGAGGCTCATTGAGTCCATATTTATATGTCAATCAAATTTAGTAGTCTTATTGCGAGTAGCAGTACCATCCCAAGTCAAAAAATCAATCACATAACTACAACATCGAGACAATCACTGACGATAGAATAGAAATCTAAGTGATCTCTTGTATGGTCAGCTCAGTGTCAGTTTTCTTTAACAACCATCCGTACTTATCATCCTTTGTCTCTACACAGTAGACTAGAGATCCATCTATCCCGAAGGATGTGATTCGTGCATCAGTCTATCCAGATCGATCACCATCCTCATGATGATCCTATGATCAGGAGCATTTAAAATTAAATATATATCTCTAATTCTTAACACTTTGAGAATATGTATCGAAACTAATTTCATGAACGATTCAAAGACACATCAACTTGAAGAAAAAATAAAATTATCTTTTTATTGATCATATCAATATATTAAGTATAAAATTTACCCTAGATTTATTATAATATATTAACCATATTGACTTCTAGAACATACATTTAACAATCTCTCACTTAGACTAAAGTCAATTGGCCACAAATCTAAGTCCATCTTCTCAAGGTAGATTTTCATTTTTGGCTGGCTCAACTATTTAGTAAGTGGGTCTACCATATTGTCCACGGAGTCTACTCTTCGTATCTCGATATTTTTTTTTGAGGTAGTCGCGTATGCCACTGCTCTATATACTAAGACTTTTAGTGAGATATTGACTCCTCAGCAAGAGCTATGGTGCATTATCTTTGTAGTATGTGTCATGGCATCCAATGGCATGACATCCAATTCTATACTAACATTAGAACAAAATTCATCCTATACATTTACAGCATATTCAGTCTCCATTGATCGATTATTCAGAATCCTTTCAATATATCTAACAAGAATACACTTTCGAATCGTAGCTCAAATCTCTCCAAAGATCAAGAAAAATTCTTAGTCTTTCTTAAGTACTTAAGGATATTCTTCACAGCTATCTAATGCTCCTCGTCAGAATTTGACTGATACCTGCTTGTGACATTCACAACAAGGATAATATCAGATCGAGTATATAGCATGGTATGCATGAGGCTCTCTATCACGAGGTATAAGGAATCCTACTCATGCGTTGAATCTCCTAAATGTGGTTGGACACATCATCTTGAAAAGACTAATACCATGCCTAAGAGGTAAGAAATCTCTCTTGAAGTTTTCATGTTGAACCTCTTCAGCATTTCTTTATGTATAGCTTTTGTGATAAACAACATCCATTTAGATCTATCCTTATAGATTTTTATTCTGAGAATATAGGATGCTTCTCCTAAATCTTTCATGAAAAATTTTTGGACAACCATCTTTTAACTGTGGTCAGCATGGAATATCATTTTCAATAAGGAGAATGTCATCCACATACAATACGAGGAAGATAATCATGCTCCACGACCTTTTGTACACACAAGGTTCCTCTTCATTTTTATAAATCAAACGATTTAATCGCTTCATCAAAATGATGGTTCCAACTCTGAGAAGCTTGCTTCAATCCATAAATGGACCTTTGCAGCTTGCAGACTCTATGATCACAATCACCAGACGTAAAATCTATAGATTGCTCTATATAGATATCTTCTTAAGATATCTATTCAAAAGGTAGTTTTCACATCTATCTGTTAGATTTCATAATCACAGTAAGTCGCAACAGCAAGTAGAGTATGAATGAATTTCAGCATAACTACAGATGAGAAGATTTTCTGATAATCAATGCCCTCACACTGACTATAACCTTCAACCACAAGCCTAGCTTTATAGATCTCTACCTTATCATCGATATCTATTTTTTTTTATAGATCATTTACACCCAATAGGTACAATACCCTCAGGTGGATCCACTAAGGTCCATATTTGGTTCGAGTGCATGGAGTCAATTTCTAACTTCATTGTATCTAATCATTTCTCAAAATCAATGTCAGACATTATCCCGTCAAAGGTATTAGGATCATCACTATGACCCCTATCTCCCATAAGGAATATTTTTTTAACTTCTTCGTAAGCATATCCATGTACCTTTCAGGAGGACGGGAGACCCCCTGCTAGATTATAAGGTGGTAGAGGAATATCAACTACTGGCTCATGGACTATAGGTTCCTAAGAATCTATAGCTTTTGGCTCTTTAGAGATCTTCTCTTCAAGCTCAACTAATCTCCCACTGCCACCATCCTGGATAAACTATTTTTCTAAGAATATGGTGTTCCGACTCATAATCATATTGTGGTCTTATGAAAAGTAGAAATAGTATCCAATGGATTCCTTTGGATATCCTATAAAGTAAGCTATAATAGATCTATCCTTCAATTTTTCTGTCATTTGTCTCTTGACATAGGCCGAACATCCCTAAGTCTTAAGATAACCTAGACTTGGCTTCTTATCGAATCATATCTTATATGGTGTGGTAAGAATAGATTTTGAAAAAATCCTATTCAACAAGTGAATGGCAATTAATAAGGCATATCTCTAAAGATATAAAGGTAGATTAGTGAAGCTCATCATGAACCTAACCATATCCAATAGGATCCTGTTCCTCCTTTCGAATACCCCATTGAGCTGAGGTATTCTAGGAGAGGTCCATTGAGAGACTATACCATTGCCTTAAGATATCTCAAAATTTTTTGACTAAGATATTCACCTCCTCGATTAGATCGAAGAACCTTAACGGACTTGTCTATCTGCTTTTCTACTTCATGCCTAAATTTTTTGAACTTTTCAAAGGCTTTAGACTTATGTTTCATCAGATATACATACCCATATCTAGATACATCATCGATAAAGATAATGAAGTAGGCATAACTACCTCTGGCCTACACATCAAATGGCCCACACACATCGGTGTGTACTAGGGCAAGTAACTCTATGGCCCTTTCTCCATGTCCTACAGAGGGTAACTTGGCTATCTTTTCTCGAAGGCAAGATTCACAAGCTAGCTATGATTCTGAGTGAAGAGAGCCAATGATCCCATCTTTTTTTTAGTTTGTTTATCCTGTCCTCTCCAATATGGTCTAGTTTATGGTGCACAAGTACTTTTGGTTAATTTCATCTCTAAGTCTTTTTTGGCCTATGACACTCACTTTTTGTTCATTTAGATTCACATTCACATCAACATACAAGTAATAAAGACTGTTAATTAAAAGATCTTGTGTAATTAATTTATTTCATAAATAAATTGAATAAAAATTTATATTGAAACTAATTTCAAAACCTTCCTGTGCTAGCATAGATACGAAAATTAAATTCTGACTAGCTACAGGAACATAATTACAGTCTTTCAAATCTAATCTAAATCTAGATGGTAATCGAAGAAGATAAGTGCCAACAGCCTTTACAGCAACCTTTGCTCTATTGCTGAATCGAAGGATCATATCACCTTCCCTCAATCTTTTACTTTTTATTAGACTCTGCATTGAGGTACATATATGAGTACTCAACCAGAGTTTAATATCCAACTAGAAGTAGAAGAAATCATAAGGTTAGATTCAATTACGAGCATATCTTCAAAAGACTTATCATCTTTTTTGATCTTTAGGCTCTCTAGTTAGACAGGACAGTTTCTCCTCCAGTGGCCTTCAGCATGAAATAAAAATACTTTTTTTTTTTGCTTCAGTTGCTTTTGGACCATCCTTCTTTGGCTTGCTCTCTTTCTTCTACTTCTTTGTGGATTTAACATTCTTCCTTCTAGCAGACTTTCTCTTGAAAAAAAAAATATGCTCCACAGTGAGAACAGTACCCCTTAACTCTTCAAGGTACCCTCTGCAATGACCAACATATTAACGAGTTCAGGAATAGTGCAGTCAAGTTTGTTCATATGAAAATTTATAATGAATTGACTATATGAACTAGTAACGAATTGAAAGATCAAATCCATCTGTAATTCTTTTTGCATATCTAGCCTGAGCTTCCCAAGCTCTACAATATCTTTGATCACTTTCATACAGTGCTCATAGACAGACTGTCCCTTATGCATCTTCAGATTGAAGAGTCTCTTGAATACTTCGAAGTATGCAGTATGGCTCTGCTCATTATATAACTCTTGTAAGTGAGTGACATAGCTCGGGTAGTGGGTATATGCTTGTGTTGGCTTTACAACTCATTTGACATGGATGCCAGCACACAGTACTTAATCCAACTATCTTCATCTGTCCACTTCTCAAAAGTAGCTCTCTGCTCAACAGCAAGATAGTTTGGTAGCACTACAGATTTTTGGTCGAGAACATGGCTTAACTTTTCTGAGATCAGGATAATCTTGAGATTTTTGAGCTACTTTTTGTAATTAGTATCCATCAAACGATTGGTTTCAAAGATGCAAGATAAAGAGTTTGAGGCTGACATCATGGTTTAACTGCGAGAGTAGAGATTCAAGTTAAATATTTATACTTAATTTTTATATTTGCTTCTAGGGACTTTAAGATGCAAATAATGACTCTCACTAATTTTTCGGATCCCTTCACTCTTCGAGAAGAAAAAAAAATCCTAACGTGATAAAAGATTTTTAGTGGATGCTGCGGTCCCACCGATGCCACGCACCTCACCTAACAGTTATTGGTAATATACACACAGATGCGTAGGCAACTCTTTGTCCAGATGCTTCTCTAAGTATGTTGCAACCACTTGGTCTCTAAGTCATGTGGGCTCACCTAACAGTTATTGCCCACACTCTTTAGGTAAGTCCGACCCACCATTCACAAGTAGATGCAAGGCTGTCATTGGGTCCCTCACCTAACAATTATTAGGTCCAACCTCATTTTTATCTTGGAGCAACTCTTTGCTAATAGTGTGGTTGTATATTTTCGATGCAATTAAACCACTACGCCCCTTCGAGAACAATCAATGCCAGTAGCATGCTCGCACATCTACAATGATGGAAGATCTATAGACTTAATATTTGTAGAGAGGTTTGAGTTTAGGTCTCATCTAATCAGTCATCATATAATCGATCTAATTGGCATAGGCTAAACTAAACCACTAAGCAACCTAATTTAAGATCCAATCTTTCAAATTGGCTAGATAAGTGGAGATCGGTGGGGGTCCCCCTATTGCCTTCTTTAGATACCAATTAAATTAGCCATATCAGCTAATGAAATCAATTACTACATCTCATTAACTTATCTTAGACACCAATAGGTCAATTGATCAGAATTGCTTAGCTCAAGTGAATCAGGCTCAAATCAATGAGCCAAATTAGGTCCTTAGGTTAATCAATTCTACATATGGGATTCAATCGATTTGATCAACAATAATTGTATGATCATAAACTTAATTGATCTGATCTTAATCAACAGTTAACTTGATTTGATCAATTACTTAATCAAATTAGATCCATATGACTCAAATCAAAAATCTTAAATACAATCCAATTACATGACCTAATTTTTAATTTTTCTATGACCAAAACTCTCATGTACAAATACAAATTTTAGATCTAAATTCTTTGCATGAAAATAAGTTTTAAAATATAAAAATAATTTTTAGATTTTAATATACAAATATATATCACATATATGCATATAAAATCAAATCTAAATAAAATTTCAAATCTAAGCATAATATCATATATCACATATACTAATCACAGATCATATGAAAAGTAATTTTATGATCTAAATATACAATCATATATCACATATATAAATTAAAATTCATATTATATAAATTTTAAGTTTATGCATGTATCTACGTATCATATAAATATGAACTAGAACTCTTTCTAGATCAAAATTCAGATCTATGCATGTAAAAATATATCAACTATATGTTCTATAATCAAATCTAAAATCTAATTTTAGATTCAAGGATCCATCTATACATCTCATGTATCAAGGAAAAATCAAGTTTTGAAACTCTTTGAAAATAAATATGTCAAAATTCAGCATATGAAAATCCATGGCTCTGATATCACTGTTGGAATTTGGGATTTGAAGTATGCATATTTATTTCAAAATATTATTTTCTAAATACCACAGTGGAGAAAAAGATTAAAATACTTTTAATCAGAATTATGCATGCATGAAAATATGAAACCTCAAGGATCTATTTTATATGCTGAAATTGATATATGCTGAAATTTAGATTGTGATCAAATCACATACCTGTTTCACAATCTTTTTTTTTCAAATCTAGATCTAAAAGAGAAGAGATTCTTTCTTAGCTGCATAAGTATTCAATCTCTACGAGTATCCACTTGAGATCAACCTGGAACAGTCTTCTTTAATTTGAATTTTTTTCTCCAAAATTCAGCCTGCTGAATCTAAAGGAAGCCTTGGATCGTGATCAATACTTAATTTCTTTCTTTAATCTTCTTTTTATCCTCTTCTCTAGAATTTTTTTTTGCTATGTCCTGCTACCAGATGCTAGAAACTAGCAAGAGAGAGGTGCCCAACAGTCTTGGGTGTGGAACACCTTGGGACGCACGTCCCAAAAGAAGGGGCATGTAGGACACCCAAGAGAGAAGAAAAAGGAAGAGAAAGAGAGGGCATGGAGACCTTCTATGGACATGGAGGCTGCTAGTTTGGATGCTCTAGGGACCTTAGGGGAGGTCCCTTTAAATAGGCACAAGGATTGAATCCTATTCAATCCAATAATACAAATCCTACTTGCATTGGATTTTTTATTAACTTAAGTAATACAACTTACTTTAGGAGACCCTTTAGATGCCAACTATTGGAGCCCTTGTATCTATAATTAGACACTCCAAAATACAGTCAAGTAATGCCCCATAGGAGATCTAAAGGCCCTCTAATCAATAGACATGTCCAAATTGATCAAATCAAGGTGGCACCCAAGAATAACTATCAAGAAAATTAATTAGAGACTTGCACCCCTAATTAATATAATCTATAACCTTAGACATTCAATAATTGAAGTCTAATAAATTTAATTCATTTAGATTATTAGTAGATAATTAAGTTTGAATTATCTTATCAAATAAAAAATTCAAATAGAAAGAAGAATTGGGTCCAACCATGTGTTAGCAAGGTTACCATGAATCCAATGAATTTTTCTAAACTCAATTGATACTTTATTAGCTCAATTACTTATTCTAGGCCTAATCTCTATATTGTGTGACCCCATAAGTTCAATTCTATTTGGTAGTGAGATATACAATGATCTCTATCAATGTATCATTGAAACTCTTCTCAATAGGTTAGAATAATTTCACTCTAACTCATCAAAGATTATCGATCCAGAACAATCCTCATGAGCTCTCACAATCTACCAGTGACATCTAGCAGTACGTAGTGGTAATCCAGTAGAACTGAAATAAATCTCTAGGTATAATTAACGTATGATTCAGTCCTTCTATTGTGAGCCCCAACTTGATGGTGGATCATGGATAAATCATCAAACCTCAACATTAGTCATATGATAGATTCGATTAGCTCAAGTCTAGATATGATGTCTATAAAAATTTTTTTCATCAATCATACTACTGTGACCATAGACTCTCGGACTTAACCTCTCAAATTTTATAGGACTACTCATCTCTATCAAGATCGATAGATCCTATCTTGATGTGCACCCTACTGCTATAGTGGACCAACTGTCGCCCACATCTACTACAATGGCTCATTAAGATCTATGTTTATGTATCAATCAAACTTCAGTAGTCTCACTGTAAGTAGCAGTACCATCTTAAGTCAAAAGATCAGTCACATAACTACAGCATCAAAACAATCACTGACGATCGAGTAAAAATTTAAGTGATCTCTTGTATGGTCAAATTCAGTACCAGTTATTCTCAAACAACTATCCACACTCGTTGTCCTATATCTCTACACAGTAGACTAGAGACCTATCTATCTCGAAGAAAGTGATTCATGCATCAGTCTATCCGAATCGATCAGTGTTCTCATGATGATCTTATGATCAAGAGCATTTAGAAATTAAATATATGTTTCTAATTCTCAACATCTTGAGAATATATATCAAAACTAATTCTATAAATGATTCAAGAACACATCAATTTGAACAAAAAATAAAATTATCCTTTTTATTGATCATATCAATATATTAAGTACAAAATTATATCTTAGATTTATTACAATATGTCAGTTATATTGACTTCTAGGATATATATCTAATACTTCTATGCTTCAAAAAAAATGATGAAAAAGTTGGGTATGAGATATAAGAAGATAGATACATACTATAATGATTACATACTTTTTTACAAGGAGGATCAACTAAAGAGCTCATGTGATGTGTGTAGTGAAAATCGATTTAAACTGAGGCAAAATGAAAGAAATTAGAAGGACATACCATATAAGGTTCTTCGATACCTTCCCTTCACTCTTAGGCTTTGAAGGCTCTACTTGTCAAAAAATACTACCAAACATATGAGATGGCACAAAGAAGAAATTCATAAGCACATTGATATGATAAGTCATTTATTACACAGTGAGATATGAAAGAAATTTGATGCTTGCCATCCTTTATTTACTCAGAAATCATGCAATGTCTGACTAGATTTATCTATGGATAGATTTACATCGTTCAATCATGCAGCAGTCCCTTATTCATGTTGGTTAGTCTTTATTACTCCATACAATTTAACATTTAGGATGTATATAAAAGAACATAACATCTTTCTTACATTAGTCATTTCTGAACTACAACACTTTGGTAGAAGCATTGATGTATATCTAAGGCCTCTTATTGATGAGCTGAAGTTCTTATGGTATGATGGCATACGTACATTTGATGTATTGAAGAAGCAAAATTTTATAATGAAGGTTGTATTGATATGGACAATTAGCGATTTTTCTATTTATGGGATGCTATCGAGACGGAGCACTTATAAGAAACTAGTATGTCCCAATTGCATGGAGAATACAAAATCATTTCAATTTAAGTATGGTCATAAGCCATACTAATTTGATTATCATTGTCAATTTCTCCACGAGCATCATCTTTTTCGAAAATAGCAAGATAGTTTTAGAAGGAATAAATTAGAAGACCATGCACCCATACATCTCAGTGGTATGAAAGTATTTTAGAGGGTATCCCAAATAGACAAAGTCCAGTTTGGCATACTATTTAACAAGCAAAAATCTCAAGGGTTTAGTAGGACTCATAATTGGGTGAAGCGCAATATTTTTTCAGAATTGCCATACTGGTCCACCAATTTGATCCGTCATAACCTTGACATCATGCACATTAAGAAGAATGTATTCGATAATATTTTTTACACTGTTATGGGTGTCAAGGACAAAATGAAGGACAACTTCAAAGCTCAAGCAGATATAAAGAACATATGCAAGAATCCTTTATTAGAGTTGGTTGAGGCATTATCTGAAAAATTTTTGAAGTCGAAAGCATCTTACATCTTAACGAGGGAGTAGTTGAAGGATGTATGTAAATGGTGTAAAAATCTTAAATTTTTAGATGATTATATGAGTAATCTAGCAGTACTTCAATGTCAAAGATTGTAAATTCTATGGGCTAAAGAGCCATGACTATCATGCCTTCATGCAATGATTATTTTCATTAGCTTGGGTGATCTCTTTCCCAACCCTATATAATGTTTTTTGATCAAGCTTAGCTTTTTTTTCAAAAATATTTATACTATCAAACTATCTGTCAATCACATCTTCAGTCTTGAGGCTAGCAGTGTAGAGACTAATGCATATTAGAGAGATATTTTCTTGTAGTTCTTTTTACTCCATGGAGCACCTCGTGATTCATTTGGCATATGAAGCTGGGTTTGGGAGACCAATGCAGTACAAATGGATGTATCCATTTAAAAGATATATGCATAGTCTCAAGAAGAAAGTAAAAAATAAGATCAAAGTCGAAGGTTCTATTATAGAGGCTACATAATTGAAGAAATTCTAATTTTAGCCGATACTACTTTAATCCCAGTATACAAACAAAGCTAACTCAAGTGGATCAAAATGATGATGGTGGTGAGGGATCAGAGATGGAAATCTCAATATTTGCCTATCTTATTCATGAATTTGGAAACAAAGTTCGTCAGATATTAACTGATAGAGAGCTCCGACATGTAGAGGCACATGTTTTGCTGAACTACATAAAGGTTGATCCATATGTTGAGTAAGTATCCATCACAACCTCAACTTTTTAATCACTTATCATCCTGTACTTATCCAATGCATGTATAGGCAATATAATGAGATGCTGAGATGGGGCAACTCGATGATAAGCGAGGAAAAATTTTCACTTAGCGCTCATAGAATTTTGTAAATTATTTCCATCAATTGGTAAGCTTCTATTGTCATTTTATTTATTTTAATTTTCCTCAACTTATTCTTTTTATAATATGTAGGTCATGCAAGGGGGTGAATTCATACCTAAGAAGCTAAGACCATTAGGTTACAAGCCAACAACGTATGTGATATATTATAGTGGCTGTAACGTAAATGGTTTCAAATTTCACATACAACAATATGGATACCATAAGAGTAAAATAAACAATGATGTTCGTATAAAAGACGGCTGGTGGGTAGAGGTGGAGAGTGACTACTAAAGAATCCTCGAAAAAGTGATCAAGCTGACCTACACTGGAGGTAATAGTATTATTCTATTTAAGTGCCGATGCATGATTTGATACTGATAATTGTATGAAGGTTGATCCATGGTACAAACTTATTGAAATCAAACATGGATCAAAAGCATATGTCAATGACCCCCTTGTGCTAGCTCAATAAGCTATTCAAGTGTATTATACTTTTTTTCTATCAAGAGAAAGAGAAAGAAAAGATTGATGGGCTGTATGTAAGGTTAAGTCTTGAGCCGTTCATTACAAGCTCAAAGAAAAAGAAGAAGAGCCTCATATACCAGAATGCTTTCAAGAGGATGAAACATCTGGCATTCATCAGTCTTTCATAGATGCAAAGTTAGATGCTCCAGATTATTTTCTAAGTGATGGCCAATATGAGGAGGTAGATTATTCTGAATTTATTTTAAAGGGTAAATCTTATCCAAGAAGGGGAAGAAGATGAAGAAGTGGAAGAAGAGGAGGAAGAGCAGGAATTGAAAGAAGAATCTAAAGGGTACTGCACATCTGAAGAGGAAGATGAGTAGTCAACCCTAAAAAGAAAGGAGTTGACCCCATGGACAAAGGACCTTTTGGCATCATTTTATTTATTGCATTGCCTTGAATCATTTTAAATACTTATCTTACATTATTTTAAATCTTGCATTGCCACCTATAATTATATAATTAATCTATAAATCTTTTATTTTTATTTTTAAAAATTATAGATTATGTCTTTCAGAGGTCGAAACTGTCACAGTCGAGGAGAGAGCTCTCATACAGCTAGCTCGCATGGTTCTACACTACACATACCATATGATAAATACTAATACTTTAGATATTCTCTTTTATATTATTTTATCCTTTATTATCTAATATAATATTCTTTATGATGTCTTGATACTCTCAGATTCGAACGATGTGGGATCGCTAGTGATCCCATAGTCATGCGGATCAGTGCCCAACTCTCAGAGTCAACGGCATGGTAGAAGATCTACTACCTAGCTCATGGCACCTTTAACTCGACTTGAGGATAGACAGCCCGTCCATATTCAGAACTGCTCATAAGTATTATATTTTCACTGAATATGTTTAAAATTTAGTCATTTAGAGTCTAACATTTATTAATCAAAATAAATTTTATAGCACATTTAGAGAGTCTGGGGTGCCTCGTATGGTTATCAGGATCATCCAATAATTGATGTCAGGGATGGTGAACGAGCTTTCCAATTAGCCATCGGGGGCTCATGATGCAGTCTGAGAGATATTCCTGGTAAGTCAAAAATATTTAATTTTTAAATTCACAGTAGGTTTGTATTCTATTATTTAATACATGCTTGTTTCTACTTATTAGAGTATTATCGATTCAAGATTCCTTAAGATGAGGAGGCTGACCATCGAACGTTCAAGGAGGTAGCCACACGTAGGCTTCTAGATGGGTTGCATAACTTTAGACAGTCTGCTATAGAGCACTCTAGTTCCAATCACCATTAGACTGAAAGTCTTACATAGATCACTAGATGTAAGTAAATATATGGAAGGCTCTCTATGACTAGTGGAGTACTAAGAAATACTTTTGTAGGCGATAAAGGGCATGACAGAATCAGATCGTCCAACAAGATCCGATTAAGCACACCAACGACTCCATTGGCATAGATATTGTGATTGATAGATTGATAAAAATTTATATTTAAATTAATTTTATATTAAATTGATCATATATATATTTTAATTAATTTTATTTTATTTGTCATGTAGTTATTAAACTTGTTCTCAATCAAATGATATGCTATCACTAGGATAATAGTGATATCAAGTGTAGGTCATTATGTGCCACATGTATTGGTTGTCCTCATAATCAAATGATGTAGAGATACTAGTATGGCATGCAAATGAGATGTAGGAGTACATCTCATTAAACATGACCAAATGTGAAGCACTCTGGTGTCAAGAGTAGCTCACGAAGGATATGGGTATAAGTGTCCCTCCGATCTGAGATTACCATGGTGACTTACAAGCAACTCACAGTACTTTGATACCGGACTAACTAAATTTTTAATTTAGTAATGAAAAATTTTTGGATACAATCAAGTACTTGTCAAGTTGGTGCATGAGTCAAGATGGGATTGACCCCTCCAAATTAATAAGAGTTAATGTATCAATGTATTTCAATTTAACAAAACTTGAACCCAGATAATCCATGTGATGGATTTGAAAGATTGAAATATAATATGGATGACTTATTTGAGTTTGACAGTTAAACTTTAGGTCTCCTTGAGCATTAAGGTTAAAGAAATGAATTATATGGTAATTATACGCCAGTAGGTTCTTGAATGTTGCTTCGTCATTATTCGACCTATTCAGACGTCGGATCCCATTACTAGATGGTTACATCAATTAGTTCAAAAATTTATTTCTATACTACCAACTTAGGTTCGAATCTATGGAGTCACACTCAAAAGAAGTTTCTGATTGATCATATGGTTGATCAACGATTGATAATCGTTCAAGGGCTTAATTATCAATTCGATTGATGGTTAACCTTATACAAAAATTATAATAAATTTATTCATCAAGTGTTAGTAAATTAATGAAAGATTAATTAGTAATTAAATTATTAATTAATATAATTTAATTAAGTAAAAAGATTAAATAAAATCTAATTGAATTAGATTCAATTAGGCTTGACCCAATTAGGCTATATATGAGATGACCTAATCGCTAAGGGAGAATTGTCCCTGATTTGATCAAGACTGTGGTTCAATCAATTTCTAATTTGATTAAAATTTGATTAAAAATTGATGAAACTAATTAGATTAGATTTCATCTATTTATTTGGGCTTAATCAGATGTGATTTGGATTGAAAGCCAAATAAAGAAACAAAGAGTCCATAGAAGATTGGATTCTTCTCCCTTGCATACCAAAATTTGGATGCCCATATTTCTTCATACCAAAAGTTTTTTTTTGTATGAGATTTCTCCACACAAGAGAAACTTCTCCCCTCTCTTTCTCATGTCCAAGTATGGATAAAATCTGATATAATATGGTAGGTTCAAATATGATTTGAATTAGTTATCATATAAGATAAGGTTTGACCTTATCTACAACCTTACTGCCCACTTTTTTTATTCTCTTTATTTTGTGTGACATTTTGAAGTTCTTAATGTGGGAAATTAGATAAGGATCTAATTTTCCATGAAAAATAAAGAGAAGAGGCATTCCATATTATTTTGAAATTAGAATTGTGAGAGGGTGGCGATATCTCATGGAAGAGTCCAAACAATATTGGACTCTTCACCCCACCTCCTTACATACCCAAATAAAAAGAGATTTATTTTTGTTTTGTGCATGTAAGAGACTAGAAAAATATGCCTTCATGTTGAGAAGCCTTAGGGTATGGTTTATGGTGCGAAAAAGAAAAGGAGAGTCCTTCTTCTTTGGGTGTGCGCAAAATCTTGTCTTCTAGGGTTTTTTCCTATGGTTTTGGGAAGAGAGAAAAAGAAAAGGAGAAGAAAGTTTCTTCTCCATATTTTTTCAGATTCTTGTCTCCTCCAGAAGTCAATCTTCAACTTCTAAAAAAATTTGAAAAATTTGAAGAAAAGATCCAGATCAGCCAACGAGAAGGTCTTCGTACGAACTAGTATTTCTGAGGAGACTGATGAGATCAAGCTTCAAGTGGACCTTCCATAGAGGTCGGATGTATGTGTAGTTGCGAGTAATTAGCAAAAAATTTTTTCACCATATCTCCCAACAGCGACGATCTTTGATTCGTGCTCAAGTATCGAGTTTTGAACTTAGATTAGAAGTAGATCTGATCTATTGCTTACATCCATGCATGCAGATTTTATTTTCTATATTTTTTTTAAATTTTATATTCAACTTATCATGTTATAGATCCTAGAGTAGGTTGATTTAATGATTAGATTATATGCATGTTAGATTAATATGATTAATCTAGTTGTCTTCTGTTGTATTTTATTTCAAAAATTTTTGAAATGCATGCATAAAATCGCCTACATTTTTTAATAATAGTATCAGAGCCTAGGTTTGATATGACATATTATATGTGCATATTAAATTTAAAATTTAATTTTATTTAGATTTGATATGTGACATCTTAGATCTGAATTTAATTAATGGTAGATCATACAAACTAAAATAAAATTATCCTGCTGTAGGGTTTATCCCTTACAGTGATTAGGTTATCCTAGTTTGTGCTGATCTTTGATAAAATTTAATTTTACATATTGTATGTAATGTTTATGATCTGATTTAGATTTGATCAAAAGTTATGATCAGATGTAATTTAGATTAGATCTAAATTCAAGCATATATGATACATAATTAGATTAGATGATCTAATTAGCAAATACTTAGATTGGATTGATCACTAAGCTGTCCGATCATAGAAGTAAAAAAGATTTAAAGACCCTCTCTTCCCATTGGATGGGGTGTTCTTTTGGTGTGTAGGGGTGTCATGTGATTAGATCCTATGAAGAAGAATGTAAAAAGAAAAACTTATTTTTCTACAAAACCCTAAATCTTGAAACCCTAGATTTATTGTATGTGATACAAAGTTGTATGAAAAATAAAATATCTAATCTATATGATTAAAATTATTTTAATCATGAGAAAATAAAATTTTAAATTATAAAAAAAATATATTTGATCTAAAAAGATATTTATGATTGATTTTATTTTAGAATTATGCAAGATTTTTAGATTCAAAATCTCTTGAATCATGCTCGCACAATTACTAAGTTGATTTAGTTTTGAATTAAGTTGATCCAGTCTCTTTATATAGCCGGCTCGATGTTGATTGAGTCGATCTAATTTTAGAATAAAAAATCTTTGCATAAAATTTATTGTAAATTATTTACAAAATAAAAAATTAAAATTATTTCAAACCTAAACTTAAATCCATATTGATACAGAAACTTAATTAAGAATTAAGTATAGAATTGATTAGATCTAGAATTATGATTTAAGATCTAATGACATTGCATAAAATATAAGGGCATGGATTAGCTCAAATCAGATCTTCTTAATTGGATTAGACCTAAAGTTAGAATTAAAGAGTTAATAGACTATACAGAGAAATTGATTAAATCTAACCAAATATAAAATTAGATTAATTCAAAATTTCTCTAAAACCAATATAATAGTTAGAGATGGTCAAGTCCATATCTTTGATTAGACCAAATGGATCTTGATTGTGGCTCAGTGGTTAAATCCAAATCATTAGACTGGTCAAATCAGAATTAATTAATTAATTTATGTCTAAGATAAGTTTGACATTTTGATTGGTAATTTTTAATTGAGAGTGGCTTACCTAGCCATTTTGATGGTATCTAAGGCAAGCTTGACATACCCTCCCATCAATCTCACTTATCTATTCAATTTGATAATTATATCTTGATTAAATCGCTAAGTGATTCGAGTTGACCCATGCATTAAGTTTGATCAGTGTGACTGATCTAGATGCCATTTCAACCAGCATGACTCTGATCCAATTCAATAATTTGATGAAGTTAGTAGGAGGATTGTGGTTTACTGGTTGAGGTTTTTTCTTTTCAATTCATAAATTAAATCTTTTAAATTATTAGGTCTCTAAAATGAGATAGTTATAGTAATAACTAAATCATAGCATCTCATTAAGTTAGATGATAATGGATTCATTAATATGATGATCATTAGAGGCCCAAAGGCCTGGTGCTCATCTATTATTAGAATTATCATTCATAATATGATGACTCAGTCGAATCTTTCTAATAAGTGGTCATGTTAGCTGGCCAAAGTCAGACCTAATTATTTAGTAGTTAGATTTCTAAGTATGATTATGTTAATAGTTGAACCTAACCAGAGCTTGCAGAGAAGACCAAAATCAACTAAAAAGTTATCTGGGGCTAAATCAATTACTAAAAATTATTTACTGAAATAATTAGTTAAGAACCTACCCGTAGATGTATATGGGTGAGTCGATCTAAGTTGGGCTCATGTGTAGTCTGTGTGGATTCTAGTATCCACTAAAAAATTAGAGTAATTTCTCGGATTAGAGGTAGAACTACCAATTCAACTAAAATAGTGAGAAAGCTTTTAGATTAAAGTCCAAGTCTTTAGGCTTAATCAATTCATAAACATAAAGATTTTGTGTTTTTCTTTCAATTATGGCTAGATGTCTGTTGCTCTGTGCACTATTTGATAGTGACTTATTTATAGGATCCAACTTCGATATATGGTATCGAAAGTTATAAATAGTTGTAGAGCATGAATGGATCCTATATATGATTATGGATCTAGCACTTAATATTTCTTTATCCAACCATATGATGTGATCGAAGATACTTATCAAAAGTGGCCAAATGATCATATCATCATATGATATTTTTGAGAGCAGTGAAGAACATGAATTTAGTTATAAATTCAATGATACTCAGTGAGAGAAAATTTTTCAAATATTGAAGGAGTTCTTTTGCATCTCTGAAGATGTGTCTTCAGTGGGATAATAATTCTTTGAGAAAGAAAAGAAACAAAAGATATATAAGAGTTATTTTTGGACTGATGAGCCCGAACTGACAAAAAAATCTAAGATTAACTTAGTTTGGCAGAGTCCCTTCACCAAAATAGGCTAAGGAAGAGAACTCAGCAAAAGATTGCTGGACAAGATACTTATATTATAATACCTTGTGATTTTTCTATTTGTGATACTACTATCTGGGTATTGGATATCAAAAGTTCATACAAATTATTGCAATGACTTCAGGCTAATAGAAAGTTTCAAAATAATAAAAGGTTCCTAAACATTATAAATGGAAGTTATGTTCCAATCCTGATTTTAGGAATCGTCAAGTATATTTTCAATTCTAATAATGTTATTTTAGTGTTTGTCACTATTGTCTAATAATTTTGTGATATCATTATGAGTGATATTAAAATCATGGTAGACAACTAAGAAATGATATTTACACAGCCTGTTAGTGTACTATATACAATAAATTAAATGCCCTAGAGTAGATAATGTCATGGAAGCCTACCTTTGACAATTTAGGCTCGATCATATGAATAAGAATAAGATCAACAGGAGATAATTCTCAAAATCAATGATTGTGAATTATTGTCAATCTGTCAATCTTATCTCCTTAGTAAGATACCAAGTCACCTTTTGCTGAAAAAGATGAATGAGCCAATGATGTTCTGAGTCTGATACATACTGATATATTAGATCTACAAATATGTTTCTAAATTTAGATTATTTAAAATATTCAAATAATTTCTTAAGAAGATAGAGAAATCAATTCGAAAGAACATTGAAACTCTTCAGTCAGACAAAAGAGAAGAATACCTTTCTAATGAGTTTTTAATATATTTAGATGAGAATAAAATTCTTTCTTATTGAAATTAACTTTGTTAAACATAGTTCAATCCATGATAGGGTTTACAAGTTTGTCAGTCTCCTTTTAGAGTTATGCTCTTGAGACTACTTATCATGTTCTTAACTTGAGTCTGTTGCCCAGCTATGCAACCCAAGAGGGGGGGGGTGAATTGGGTTTCTAAAAATTTTAAGCTTAACTAATGACTTATGAGAAATATTTGATAAAGCTAAATAGATAGAGTGAGTAGAATTAATTCAAGGCTAAAAGCAAGAGCAATAATGCAAGAAAATAATGGAGGGATAAAGAAGAGCAATTAGACACACACCAAACAAAAGAATTTATAGTGGTTCGGTGCTAACCTTGCACCTACATCCACTCTCCAAGCTCCTACTTGAGAATTCCAATCCACTAAACTTGTATTCAACCCGAATACAAACATCGAAAACTCCGACTCTAGCTATCCCAAGCTAGTTCACTTGTTTTTCGGGTACAAGCCAACCCTATACACTCCGATTTAAGGTTCGGATCAACCTTCTCTTGTTTTGGAACCCTTCCAAAACAAAACCAAACACTCAAACTGAGTATAACAATTTATAGCACACTTAAGCACAAAGAAAAGCTCCTTCAATGAGCGAATATAACTTTAAATATACTTTACTTAAAAGAAGAAGCCCCTTTTTGGATTTTCTCAAGGTGGATGGAGACTTGATTGAGCGCTCGAGGAGTTGGTGAGCTTGGATTGAAGGCTTCTTGAAGGCTTTGATGAGCTCTTGATCGGGGCTGAAAAGTTGGCTTGAGAAACTCTTTTTCAAATTTTCTCGTTTGAATACCCTTCAATGCTCTCTTGAATGCTCTTTAAATCTCTTTTTATCTCTACTTTGTTTCTCACCTTTTTGTTCCTTTTATAGTTTTAAGAAATAGAGGGAAACATTCTAGCCTGAAAAAGAGCCGTTAGATCGCATTAAATGAGCATTAAAAGTACTTAAAACGAGTTAAAAACTATCCGTTGTGGAAAAATCCCGTCACAGGGGTCGACTCATGAGTCGACTCATGCCTGGGGGTCGACTCATGGGTCGACCTCTGTGGAAAAACGTCACAGAAGAGAACAGGATTCATTGTTCTGTAAAATTGGCAACAAAACCCGCAGAGGTCGACTCATGAGTCGACTCATGTCTTGGGGGTCGACTCATGGGTCGACTCACAGGATTTGCCAAGTCTGTGCCGGCCAGAAAATTCAGCGTGCCAGTCATCTCATGTGCCATGAGTCGACTCATGGGTCGACTCATGAGTTTCAATCATGCATATCTTTCAACATACAAGTCCAAAATTAATAAAATTTTTACCATTGGATCACAAATCTTTTGTTCTATCATTTGATATCATCAAATCAGGGTTTTGGTAAAATTACCATTTTACCCTTGAGGAGCAAAAAAGGTTTTTTCAAGTGAGAAATATTAGTACCCCTTTAACTGCTTTGTAATCATCAAAATCAATCTAGGGAACAACAATCTCTCCCTTTTTGATGATGACAAAATATTTGAACAAAAGCATTTATGAATCAATGAGCATAAATTTTCAAAGGAATGAAATGCATTGTAGGTAGTTTTGAAGATTAAAAAGGAAATTTACTACCAACTAATAAGTCCATTTGCTTGAAAAGAAGATTGATTCTTTTGGAATGTGAAACATGTGCTCATTAGCATAAATAGTTTGCCCATTGCTTAATGATTTGAATATTTGCTCATTTGATTATGTGATTTTGGTGTTAGAGTAGAAAATTTATTTTTGTTATCAGAGCAAGTTGTATCTTAAAAAGTTGCTCATTCTCATTTGATTATTTAGTTTTAGTATCAGAGTAAGTTTAATAATTAAGTGTACCAATGCATGTCTAAGAATTAATTGTAAAATATATCAGAGCATGTCAAATTTTAAGATGTATCAGAGCAAGTCTAATTTTAAAGCATATCAGAGTATGTCTAAGAAGTAATTTTAAAGGTTGCTCATTTGCATTGTACTTAGCAATTTACTCATTATATTTTTAAGTCATTTAATAATTTTGCTTTTGATATTGTTCTTTAATTTCTCCCCAATTCATTCATTTTATTTTCAAGTCTTTTAATAATTTATAATTTTGCTTTTGATATGTTTCTTTTTCTTTAATTTCTCCCCCTTTTTGACATCATCAAACATTGTTAGCTCCCCCTCTTTCTCTGAATATATTTTCTCTTTAGTGTTTCTTCAAACTTCTTGTGCTAATCATTAATATTTGCTCCCCCTGAATACAGCAATCATTAACCAAAATATGCCATAGATTATCATAGATAAAAATTATCATCAAAGAGAAGATATATAATCAAGAGATGATTGACATCATAACAAAGAGTAGATAATTAAAAGATAATTGATACCATAGTTGTTTCAATACATATTCCATAAAAGTCAACCAGTTAATATCATTACATGGCCCAAAAGATAGATCCTAGAAAGAACAACACTTAGGATCTAGTAAAGCTCATGACTAGATGGATCGGAGTCATCAGAGATAGGGTGAGGAGATGATGGATCTCGACCAAGAGCACGTCCTCTACCCCGTCTGCCTCTGCCACGAGTGGAAGTGCTGGCACGAGCAGGTGAGCGAGATGAACTAGGAGGCTGAGAACGTTGAGAGGCCAAAGACTGGACTGAAAGAGTGAGTCTAATGGAATCAAGAACGTTCAGTGCTCTCGAAACAGACTGAAGCAGAGCAGTGAACTGAGTAGATGCATGCTCACTCGAGCCTCTGATCTCTCTCCTCAATAACTCATAACCACCCTCCAATGCACCTCTGAGCCTGCCAGCCTCTGCAGTAAGGTCTGTGACCTCAATAGTGCTCTCCTGTGGCTGAGGATGGGCCAAAGCTAAGACTTGCCCCTGCAAGTCAAGAACTCTCCCAGTCAGTCTTAAAATGCTATCCTCGAGCTGCTGAATCCGAATAGACTGATCTGAGATCAATTGAAATACAGTGGAGATATGGGAGATCAAGGTCTGATCAGATGAATCTAATGAAGTGGATCCCGGTGCAAATGTAGAAGTGCTCCACTGACGAGAAAGCAAGGAAGCCACACGCTGTGAAATCTGCTCGATCTGATCATCAGCTAATCTGTACTCTGGAGGAGGTGCTCTGCTGTATGGCTGCTGAACTGGTGTGTACCTCCTGGTGAACTCTGAAGGGCCAGCCTCTGGGTCTGAAACAAACTGGATATCTGGAGATGCTGCCCTGAAGTCATGGAGAGGAGATGAGGGACCTTCTTCCTCAGCTCTGTCTTCTACTCTGTCCTCAGCTCTTTCCTCAGAACCCTTGATCCAACCACCATTAGTTTTAGTAAATCCCATGCGGTGCAGAGTGTGTTGGTTGATGGTGTCTGCGTGAGAAAGCTTAGCAGATGCCTCCCCCTCAAAATTGACTCCAAACCTCCTGAAAACTAGTGTGAGAGCCATACCAAAAGGCAGATGTGCCTTGGATCTGTTCAGTGTCTCTCTCTCATGGCCTCAATCATTAAAATAGGGAGGTTTAATGGGGTTTGAGTGATCACATGAAACATTATACAAATATCTCGGCCAGAAAGGAGGTCATGCCTACCACTCCTTGGGAAGAAAAGCTTTGTCACTAATTGATGTAAGATTCTCATTTCAATTGACAAAATTTTGGCTTCCAATTTATTCAAACTTCCTGAGTAGGTTCCTCCTAGAATTACATTGATCCCCTCTTCCTTCACTGGGAGTTCCATGTAAGAATAACCCTCACAGGGCAAATGTAGTATCTCTCCCAAAATAATAGGATCCAGTCAGATATCAACTCTCTTAACTGTAGAAGTTACTGTTCCATTGCCATAATGCAGATTTTGATAAAATTCTCTAACCAAGTCTACAAAAGTAACTTCCTTGAGAGAGCAGTAAAAACCCCAACCCTGGTTTTTTATCTTTATCCCAAAGGAGAAACCTTCTTTTTCAAAGAATCTAAAATCCACATTCTTGCCGGTTTCAACCTTCCTATCAGATAGAGGGATTTTGCTAGGGCTAAGGGGAGACTGAGAGGGACCTTGAGCAGATACTGAAGCCGGAATGGGAGCAGTGGAGGACTGAGCAGCTTGCCTTTTCCTGCGGACGCTTTCTTCCAGCTCACGGACCGATTTTCTTCTTTGAGGGAGCTTCATCTTTGGGGCTATTCTTACCACAAGAGCAGGCAGGGAGACTCGGAGGATCAAATGGATGAGTAGAAGGAGGGTTACAAGAGAATGGAAAGGGATTTTGGCGGAGAGAAGAGACGATTTTGAGAAGAACGGTGAAGGGTAGGGCACGCTCCAACCGCTTCAATCAAGGGAGAGAGATGCGAAAAGCTCCTTTCCCAGGTGGTGATTTGAGGTGAAGAGGAGAAGGGAGAATGTTCTTGGGTCAAATCCCTGGTTCTGGAGAGAAAGAAGATGAGGACGACGAGTGTTGGAGGGAGAAAGACGAAGAGGAAGAATGAGTCGGCTCATGAACGGGCTTCAAGTTAAAATGAAAAGAACCCGTGGGAAATTGGCAATAATTTCAAGTATGCCATTGGGTTGACCCTAGGGGGTCGACTCATGAATCGCAAAAATTCAGAAAAAATATGAATAAATTCTGAAAAAATTTAAAATTTTGGGAGAAAAAATTTTGCTCAATGACAAGTTGTGAGAATGATAATCTTAAGCATTTAGGTCCAAGAGAGATGATGGAAATTGATCTCAAATCGATTCCTTGGAAATGGAGAAACACTTAGGCATAAGGATCAAGAATTTTTAGATTTCTCCTAATTTCACAGAATCTATCCTCGCTAAGGGCCTTTGTAAAGATATCAGCTAATTGATTTTCAGTGCAAACATATTCAAGAATTATATTTTTATTTTGAACATGTTCTCTTATAAAATGATGTCTTATTTCAATATGTTTGGACCTTGAGTGTTGAATTGGATTTTTAGATAGATTTATGACACTTATGTTGTCACATCTTATTGGTGTTTCATTAAGTTTGATACCAAAGTCTTCGAGTTGTTGCTTAATCCACAAGATTTGAGCACAACAACTTCCGGCTGCAATGTATTCGGCCTCAGCCGTAGACAGTGCTACCGAATTTTGTTTCTTGCTAAACCAGGAGATTAGGTTAACTCCAAAAAAATTGGCAAGTTCCACTTGTGCTTTTTCTATCTAATCTATATCCAGCAAAATCAGCATCTGAATATCCTATTAAGTCAATTAGTGAGTCCTTAGAGTACCATAATCCTAGAGTTTGAGTACCATTTAAATATCTAAGAATTCTTTTAACAGCATTCAAGTGAGATTCTTTAGGATTAGATTGAAATCTAGCACATAAGCACACACTAAACATGATATCAGGCCTACTTGCAGTTAAATATAATAGAGAGCCAATCATACCTCTATAGTATTTTAAGTCTACACATTTACCTTCATCATCCTTGTCAAGCTTACATGAGGGGCTCATGGGTGTGCCAATTGGTTTGGAGTTCTCCATTCCAAATCTTTTAAGTAGTTCCTTGGTGTACTTGCTTTGGGTGATGGAGATTCTCTCTTTTGTTTGTTTGATTTGGAGTTCGAGGAAGAAGTAAGTTCTTCCATCATGCTCATCTCGAACTCCCCCTGCATGAGCTTAGCAAAGTCTTGACAAAGAGATTCATTAGTAGACCCAAAAATTATGTCATCAACATAAATTTATATTATTAACATATCATTTTGATTTCTTTTAATAAAGAGAGTTGTGTCTACGTTACCTCTTGAAAAACCATTATTTAGTAAAAATTTGCTTAGCCTATCATACCAAGCCCTAGGTGCTTGTTTTAATCCATATAAAGCTTTATTTAATTTAAAAACATGATTAGGAAAAGCATGATTTTCAAATCCCGAGGGTTGTTCTACATAGACTTCTTCAGCAATATATCCATTTAAAAATATACTTTTGACATCCATTTGAAATAATTTGAATTTCATAAAGCAAGCATATGCAAGTAGAAGTCTAATGGCTTCTAATCTAGCAACAGGTGCAAAGGTCTCATCAAAATCAATTCCTTCTTCTTGATTATAACCTTTAGCAACCAATCTTGCTTTATTTTTTATTACATTACCATGTTCATCTAATTTGTTCCTAAAGACCCATTTTGTGTCAATTATTGAATAATTTTTAGGTCTTGATACTAAAGTCCATACATTATTTCTTTCAAATTGATTAAGTTCCTCTTGCATTGCATTAATCCAATTATGATCATTTTCAGCTTCTTCAATAGTTTTTGGTTCAAGATGAGATACAAAAGCACAATGATTAAATACATCTCTAAGTGAAGAACGAGTTTTTACCCCATGCATAGGATCACCAATAATTAACTCCTTAGGGTGATTGTGAACATACCTCCATTCTTTGGGTAGTCATTTGTACCTTGAGGTTGTTCTTGAATTTCTTCACCTCTCTCATCCTGTTTGTCTTCTTGTTCCTCGTCCTCTTGAATTATTGAATCTTTCAGAGTGATCTCCTTCATTCCTTCTATTAGAGGATCTGCATCATCAACACCCTCATTCCTCCTTGAAGGAAGATCGTTAGATTCATCAAAAACAACATGTATGGACTCCTCTACTACTAAAGTTCTTTTGTTAAAAACTCTAAAAGCTTTACTAGTGGAGGAGTAACCAAGAAAGATTGCTTCATCTGATTTTGCATTAAATTTACCAAGTCTTTCTTTACCATTATTTAACACAAAACATCGGCAACCAAAAATATGAAAATATGCAATATTTGATTTTCTTTCTTTCCGAAGTTCATAGGGGGTTTTCTTTAAAATTTGTCTAATCAAGGCACGATTTAAAATGTAACATGCTGTGTTAATTGCTTCCGCTCAAAAATATCTTGGAAGGTTGCTTTCACAAAGCATGGTACGGGCCATTTCTTCTAAGGTTCTATTTTTTCTTTCAACTACCCCATTTTGTTGGGGTGTCCTAGGAGCAGAGAAGTTATGGCCAATTCCATTTTCATCACAAAAGTTTTCAAAGTCTTGATTTTCAAATTCAGTTCCATGATCGCTTCGAATATTTTGAATTGAAAATCTTTTTTCATTAGTGACTTTTTGGTAAAATTTAGTGAAAATATGAAAAGTTTCATCTTTGTGTGCTAAAAAGAAAATCCAAGTAAAACGAGAGTAATCATCTATAATTACAAAATCATATCGTTTTCCTCCTAGACTAGTGGTTCTAGTTGGTCCAAATAAGTCCATATGCAAAAGCTCTAAAGGTCTAGAAGTTGAAACAATATTTTTGGATTTAAATGAAACTCTTGTTTGTTTTCCTAATTGGCATGCATCACAAATTCTATCCTTTTCAAAATTCAATTTTGGCAAACCAAGAACTAATTCTTTCTTAATTAATTTTGAAAGAGAATGCATGCTAATGTGTGCAAGTCTGCGATGCCAAAGCCAACTTGTCTCATTAATTTTAGCATTTAAGGATACTAGGCATTGCATGTTTATTTTGGCTAAATCATTTAAATCTACCATATAAACATTACCATGTCTATGTCCAATAAATTTAATGCCATCATTAACAGGACTAGTTACAATGCATACAGACGATTCAAAAATAACTTTATATCCTTTATCACAAAATTGACTAATACTTAGTAAATTATGCTTTAAACCATCTACTAACAAAATATTTTCAATGTATTTGGAGGGAGTGATACCAATGTTACCTATACCGATGATCTTTCCTTTGCCATTATCTCCAAAGGTGACCATCCCTCCATCCCTAGCATCAAGCGTGATGAATTGTGATTCATCACTAGTCATGTGTCTCGAGCATCCACTGTCCAAATATCATTTCCTGTTTCCTCCTTGGGATGCTAGACACACCTGCAAGCAAAAGTCAAGTTTTTGTTTCAGGTACCCAAGCTTTCTTGGGTCCTTTTTGGTTAGTCATAATGGTTCCTTTTGGAACCCATATTTTCTTTACATTTATTTTTGCAGATTTGTTAGAGAAGCAAGTGTATGATTTATGTCCTACTATACCACATTTGAAACAAGTAATATTGGTAGACTTGTTATTTAAAGAGTTTATATAAATATTTTTCAGATACTTTTATTTCTTCAAGGGGTTATAGCCAAGTCCAGCCTTATCATACACGGCTTTTTGATTGTCAAGAATCATATTGAGTTTATTTGAACTCAAGGTGAACTTTTCTACTATTGGTTTTAGCTTGGCGATTTCATTCTTTAAGCTTTGATTTTCTTGAAGCAGGATGGATTTTTCAATTGAAATGTTTTCAGTTTGTTTCAATAAGGATTGATTATTCAATTTTAGTTCTTTGTTCTTCATCCCTAGTTTCTTTAATTCATCAACCAAATCATAGAATGCTTCATGTAATTCTTCAAATGTAAAGTCACTAGGGGTTTTCGAAATTACCTCATTCTCGTGTGCCATAAGGCACAGGTTGGCTTGTTCGGTTGAGATTTTTTCATCGGAGCTTGAGTCGTCACTCGCACTCCATGTGGCCATCATGGCCTTCTTCTTGAACTTCTTGGGACCTTTCTTCAGTTGTGGGCATTCGGATTTGAAGTGTCCCGACTTCTTGCACTCGTAGCAGATAAGGGGTTGGTCTTTCTCTTTTTCTTTGCTTTGTTCCCCTTTTGTGAATGGCCTCTTCCTCATCCCCTGTTTCTTTTTTCTCAAAAATTTCTTAAATCTTCGGGTGATGAGTGCCATCTCTTCATCCTGTTCTTCATCTTCAGTGTCATCAGTTTCTTCATCTGGAGGAGCTGTAGATTTGAGGGCAATGGTTCTTTTCTTTTTGACTTCTTCCTCTTGATGTTGCTTCATGCTTAGCTCATGAGTCATCAAAGATCCAAGAAGCTCTTCTAGAGGTAGAGTGTTCAAGTCCTTGGCTTCTTGGATGGCAGTCACTTTGGCTTCCCAAGTTCTTGGCAAGGACCTGAGAATCTTTCTTACAAGCTCACTGTTAGTATAGGACTTACCAAGACTCTTTAAACTATTAATGATATCAGTAAAACGAGTAAACATTACAGTTATGGACTCATCATGCTCCATTTTAAACAATTCATATTTATGCACAAGTATGTTTATTTTAGACTCTTTTACTTGATTGGTTCCCTCATGGGTTACTTCTAACCTATCCCATATTTCTTTAGCAGATGAGCAAGTAAAAATGCGATTAAATTCATTTGCATCAAGAGCACAATAAAGAATATTCATTGCTTTAGCATTTAATTGTGCCATCTTCTTATCAACCTCATCCCATTCTTTCTCGAATTTGGTTGATTCCTCACCATCTATAAGTTTAGTGGGTGTGTGAGGACCGTTCACTATGATACTCCACATATCATAGTCGAGTGCTTGTATAAAAATTTTTATCCGAGCTTTCCAATAGGTGTAATTAGACCCATTGAAAAGTGAAGGTCGGTTGGTGGATTGCCCCTCAACAAGAGAAGTGCCGACGTGGGTTGCCATAGATCTTTGGCTCTTTGATTGTTTAGATCAAAGAAGGGCTAGAGCACCGGGCTCTGATACCACTTGTTGCCCAGCTATGCAACCCAAGAGGGGGGGTGAATTGGGTTTCTAAAAATTTTAAGCTTAACTAATGACTTATGAGAAATATTTGATAAAGCTAAATAGATAGAGTGAGTAGAATTAATTCAAGGCTAAAAGAAAGAGCAATAATGCAAGAAAATAATGGAGGGATAAAGAAGAGCAATTAGACACACACCAAACAAAAGGATTTATAGTGGTTCGGTGCTAACTTTGCACCTACATCCACTTCTCAAGCTTCTACTTGGAAATTTTAATCCACTAAACTTGTATTCAACCCGAATACAAACGTCGGAAATTCCGACTCTAGCTATCCCAAGCTAGTTCACTTATTTCTCGGGTACAAACCAACCCTATACACTCTGATTTAAGGTTCGGATCAACCTTCCCTTGTTTTGAAACCCTTCCAAAACAAAATCAAACACTCAAACTGAGTATAACAATTTATAGCACACTTAAGCACAAAGAAAAGCTCCTTCAATGAGCAAATATAACTTTAAATACACTTTACTTAAAAGAAGAAGCCCCTTTTTGGATTTCCTCAAGGTGGATGGAGACTTGATTGAGCGCTCGAGGAGTTGGTGAGCTTAGATTGAAGGCTTCTTAAAGGCTTTGAATGAGCTCTTGATCAGGGCTGAAAAGTTGGCTTGAGAAACCCTTTTTCAAATTTTCTCGTTTGAATACCCTTCAATGCTCTCTTGAATGCTCTTTAAATCTCTTTTTATCTCTACTTTGTTTCTCACCTTTTTGTTCCTTTTATAGCTTTAAGAAATAGAGGGAAACATTCTAGCCTGAAAAAGAGTCGTTAGATCGTATTAAATGAGCATTAAAAGTACTTAAAACGAGTTAAAAACTAGCCGTTGCAGAAAAATCCCATCACAGGGGTCGACTCATGAGTCGACTCATGCCTGGGGGTCGACTCATGGGTCGACCTCTGTGGAAAAATGTCACAGAAGAGAACAGGATTCATTGTTCTATAAAATTGGCAACAAGACCCGCAGAGGTCGACTCATGAGTCGACTCATGTCTTGGGGGTCGACTCATGGATCGACTCACAGGATTTGCCAAGTCTGTGCCGGCCAGGAAATTCAGCGTGCCAGTCATCTCATGTGCCATGAGTCGACTCATGGGTCGACTCATGAGTTTCAATCATGCATATCTTTCAATATACAAGTCCAAAATTAATAAAATTTTCACCATTGGATCACAAATCTTTTGTTCTATTATTTGATATCATCAAATCAGGATTTTGGTAAAATTACCATTTTGCCCTTGAGGAGCAAAAAAGGCTTTTTCAAGTGAGAAATATTAGTACCCCTTTAACTGCTTTGTAATCATCAAAATCAATCTAGGG
>NC_025995.2:19282335-19321329 GCF_000442705.2 Elaeis guineensis
AAAATTATTTTAAGGACTTATGCTCAATACCAAATTTAAGAGTATTTATGGCGTGCTTAGTAAAAACTAATATACCACAGAAAATAAAATGTGAATACAAACACAAAAGATTTATAGTGGTTTAGTCTCAACTCAGCACTTACATCTACTCTTTAGATTAATCCATTTAAAAATTTTAACAATAATCCTTCAAGATTACAGTTTGATTATTTTTATGGACTCACAATCCAATCCATTATTTTTTTTAACTCACCAACCAAAATCATACAATTGAGTTTTTTCTTAGGATCACAATCAATCTAGTTAATTTTTTTCTAGCTCATCAACCAAAACATTATAATATCCAACTTAAACCTTGGATCAACCCCAAGTTTCTTCTATAAGAAACTTGTCATAATAATCTAAGAAAGATATATAAGAATTTAAAGTTAAAATAGTAAAACCTTTTAAACTCTGGAAGAAGTCGAAGTGGTTGAGCTCTTGAATTACTTTGACTTCTTCCTTGAATGCTTGAGAGAGAATTGATGAAAACTTGAAAACTTTTGCTCATTGGTTATTGGCTCAAATCAATGTACTCTTCCTCTCTTTTGAGTTGAATAGATATAAGAAGATCTAAATTAAGAGCTCTCTTAATTTTCTTCCACTTGCTTCTTGTGTTCCACTCAATAGCATTAAGAATAACTAAATAAACTCAAAGATTTAGTTTCCCATTTGAATTCTCGTCATTTATTGGTCTAAAAAATATCTATAATTAATGCTTTAGTAATTCAAAATTTGAAAATAGTCATTAGAAATAAAATATGACTACTTAAAATTTATCTAAAAAATTAGTCATTATTCTGTCAGAATTCTGTGCACTAGTTCACTTAATAACTTAGTCCATTGACTTGAAGTACTAAATTGGCTAAGTAAAATTTTGAAATGACTCAAGAATAAATGTAAATTTCTTCAAATTTTTATCTATTCTGTCTATCTGAGATTGGATCGACTTAGACATCTTCTTAGTTGTCTAACTTTATAACTTGGTGAGCTAATTGACTTTATGGGTTGGCTCAGAGAATTTGTGATTTTATACTTCTTTTGTTAGATATATGTCCTAGAAGTCAATCTGGCTGGTACATTATAATAAATCTAGGGTATAATTTTATACTTAACATATTAATTTGATTAATAAAAAGGTAAGTTTTATTTTCATTCAAGAGTAATATGTCTGTGAATTATCTATGAAATTAATACTTTGATACATATTTTCAAAGATATTAAAATTAGAGGCATGTATAATTAATTTCTAAAATACTCTCAGTCATAGTATTACCATGAAGATGGTGATCGATCTGGATACATCAGTGTATAAATCATTTTCTTCAGAATAGATGAGTCTCTGATCTACAATGTAGAGATACGGAGCGATTAGTGCAGATAATTGTTAGAGAATAACTAGTATTGAGCATGATTATATGAGAGATTATTTAAATTTTTAATCAATCGTCAGTGATTGTTTTGTTGCTGTAGTTGTATGAATAATCTTTTAATCTATGATGGTGTGATGCTCGCAGTGAGGCTGCTGAAGTTTGACTGACACATAAACATGACCTCATTGAGACTTTGTAGTGGATGTTGACGACAGTTAGTCCACTGTAGGAGTAGGATATGTATCTAGATAGAATCTATCAATCTTGATAGATTGGAGTAGTTTTATGAGATTTGAGAGATTAAGTCCAAAATCTATGGTCACAGCAGTGTGATTGATGAAAGAGTTTCTGTGAGATTATAATTAGACTTGAGCTGATCGAATCTATCATATGATTGATGATGAGGTTTGACGATTTATCCATGACCTGCCATCTAGTCGGACCAGGCTTATGATAGAAGAACTGCATCACATGTTAACTACACCTTGAGATTCTTTTTTTGTTCTATTAGATTGTCACTATATACTACTAGGTATCACTGGTAGATTATGAGAGCTCACTAGAATTGCTTAAGATCGACAATTCTTGATGAGTTAGAGTGAAATTATTTTGACTTATTAAAAAAAATTTTCATAATACTATGATAGAGATCATTGTATACCTCACTATCAGATAGAATCGAACCTATGGAGTCACACAATAAAAGGATTAGATCTGGAATAAGTAATTGAATTTATAAAGTCTCAATTGGATTTAAAAAAACTCTATTGGATTCAGGATAACCTTGCTAGCACATACTTGAACCCAATTTTTTTTTGTATTTAAATTATTTATTTGATAAGATTAATTTAAGTTAATTATCTACTAAGAATCTAAATGAATTAGATTCATTGAGCTTCAATTATTGGGTGCCTAGAATTTTGTATCATATGCATTAAGAGATCAGACCCTTCATCAATTTTCTTAATTATTTACATGGGGCGCCCTTGATTTGATCAAGTTGGGCGTGCCTACCTAAAAGAGGATGTGTGGGATAAGCATGGGGTATTTCCTTAGCCCCATGTGGCATGTGAAAAAGTGGGTGCAAAGGCTCCAATAGTTGTCACTTAATGGTTCTCCTAAAGGGGATCAAATATCTAAGGCAATAAAGATTCCTAATGCAAGTAGGATTTATATTAAGAGGCTATTTGATTTTGAATAAAATTTAACTTTTTGTCTATTTAAAGAGGCCTTCTCCAAGACTTTTTACTTTTGATTTCTAGCAGCCCATGCCTCCCATAAGACCTTCCCATGCTTCTTTTCTCTTCTTCCTTTCTTCTCTCTTTTAGCTCCAACACCTAAGGAGCTTGGGCATCTTCTATCTTCCATGCTTAAAAGAAGTATAGGCATCCCATTTGCTTGCTGACTTTTAGATCTTGATTGCTTCATAATCAAAGAAAGAAGAGCAAGAGAAGAAGAGAAAAAAAAGATCAAAAAAAAATTAAAGAGTTGATTGCGATTCAGACCTTGTTCAGATTCATAGGAGATCATTCTTTAAAAAAAAAAGATCAACACCATAGAAGACTGTTTCAAACTGATCCTGAGTGAATACCCATAGAGATCGGATATTTGCATGGCTAAGGAAGAACCTACTCTCTTTCAAATCTAGATTTGAAGAAAGAAATTATGAAATAGATATGTGATTCATCACATATTGAATTTCAGCATACAATTTAGTATGTATTCAATTTTAGCATATGAAGTACACTCTTATGTTCTATATTTTATACATACATGATTCAGACTAAAAAATATTTTAATCTTCTATTCTACTATATTGTTTAGAAAAAAAAATTGAAATATACATGCATGCCTGGATATGAAATTCTAACAGTGGTATTAGAGCCATGGATGTCATATGCATCAAATCGATATATATATTTTGAAAAGAGTTTTAGAATCTAAATTTTCTTGATACATGAGATGTATAGATGGTTGTTTTTGAATCTAAAATTTATTTAGATTTAATTTTTAGTTCATATATTCAATACGTGAAGGTATGCATAGATTTGAATTTTGTTCTAGATAAATTTTTAGTTCATATATATATGATATATAGATGCATGCATAAATCTAAAAAATTAATTTGATATGATTTATGATCATATATGAGATATATGATTATATATTTAGATCTGAAAGTTAGTTTCAATATAATTCATGATTTATATATGAGATATATGATAGCATGTTATGATCTAAATTTTTATTTAGATCTGAATTTTACATATATATTGAGATATATGCTTGCATGTTGAATCTAAAATTAGTTTCATGATTTAAAGCTTAACTTTTATGAAAAAAATTTAGATCTAAAATTTAGTTTGAGAATCTGAAATTTATACTTGTGCATGAGGGTTTTGATTATAAAAATAAAAAATTAGGTCATATAATTAGATTACATCTAGGATTTTTTATTTGAATATAATGGATCTAATTCGATTAAGTAATTGATCAAATCAAGTCAAGTATTGATTAAGATTAGATCAATTAAGTTTGAGATCATACAATTGTTGTTGATCAAATCGATTAAATATCATATATAGAATCGATTAACCTAAGGATCTAATTCGGTTCGATGGCTTGAGTCTGATTCGCTTAAGCTAACCTATTTGGACCAATTAATCTCTTGATATCTAAGGTAAGTAATTGAGAGGTGATTATTTAATTAGTTCCATTCGCTTATCTGATCAATTCATTGGTGTCTAAAGAAAGAATGGGAGGACCCCCACCGATCTCTACTTATCTGGCTAATTTGAAAGATTGAATCTCGAATATGGTAGTTTAGCTATTTGGTTTAGCCTATGTCAATTAGATCGGTTATCAGTTATATGATAACTGATTAGATGATACCTAAACCTAAACTTCTCCATAAATATTAAGTCTATAGGTCTTCCACCATTGTAGAAGTGCAGGTGTGATACTGATGTTGATTGTTTTCAACTAGTTATAGTGGTATGGTTACACCGCAAACATGCAACCACTCTATTAGCAAAGAGTTGCTCCAAGGTAAAGATGGGGTTGGGCTCAATAACTATTACTTGAGGATTCCAATGACAGTTTTATACCTGCTTATGAATGGTGGGTCAGGCTCAATGAAAGAGTGTGGTCAATAACTGTTAGGTGAGCCTATATAACTTAAAGATCAAGTCGCTGCAACATACTTAGAGAAGTATTTGGATAAAGAGTTATCCACATATTGATGTATGTATTACTAATAACTGTTAGATGAGGTACATGGCATCGATGGGACCACAACACCCATTAAAAATTTAATTATCGCGTTAGAATTTTTATTTTTCAACTGAAGAGTGGAGGAATCCAAAAAAATAATGAGAGTAATTATTTGCATCTTAAAGTCTCTAGAGCAAATATAAATTTGAAAGTACAAAAGTCTAACTTGAATCTCTACTCTTGCAGTTAAATAATGTTAGCTTCAAACTCTCTAGCCCGCATCCTTGAATCCAATTGTTTGATTAGAACCAATTATAAAGACTGGCTTAGAAATCTTAGGATTGTCCTGACTTTCAAAAAATTAGACTATGTATTTGATCAAAAATCTCTAGTGTTACCAAACCATCCTACTGCTGAGTAAAGAATAGCTTATGAAAAATGAATGGATGAAGACAGTTAGATTAAATACTACATGCTGGCTTCCATATCAAATGAGTTGCAGAGCCAGTATGAGTGTATATCCACTGCCAGGTATATGATCACTCACCTACAAGAGTTGTATGGTGAGCAGAGCTATACAGCACACTTTGAAGTATCTAAGAGACTCTTCAATTTGAAGATGCACGAAGGACAGTCAGTCCATAAGCACGTATGACAATGATCAAGGATATCGAGGATCTTAGAAAGCTTGGGCTTGATATACAAAAAGAATTGCAAATAGACCTGATCCTTCAATCCCTTATGAGTTTATATAGTCAATTTATTATAAATTTTTATATGAATAAACTTGATTGTACTATACCCAAACTGATCAAAATGTTGGTCATTATTGAGGGAACCTTGAAGAATTTAAAAGGTACTGTTCTCACTGTAGAGTGGACTTCTTCATCTAAGAGAAATTTGATTAGAAGAAGAAGAGTAAATCCATAAAGAAGCAGAAAAAAAAGAGCAAAGAAAAAATATTTTCACTATGATGCTGATGACTATTGGAGGAGGAACTATCCACTCTATCTGGAGAAGGTATGCTCATAGTTGAATCTAACCTTATAGTTTTTTCTACTTCTAGTTGGATATTGGACTCTGGTTCGAATGCTTATATATGTATTTCAATGTAGAATTTAATAGAAAGTAAAAGATTAAGAGAAGTGACATGATCCTTCGGATCGACAATGGAGCAAAAATTACTGTAAAAATCGTTAGCACTTATCTTCTTCAATTACCATTAGGATTTAGATTAGATTTGAAAGACTATTATTTTATTCCTATAGCTAGTCAAAATTTGATTTATGTGTCTGTGCTAGCGCAGAATAATTTTAATTTTAATTTCAATAAAGATTTTTATTTTATTTATTTATGAAATAAATTGATTACATGTGATCTTTTAATTGATAATCTTGATCACTTGCATGTTGATGCGAATGTGAATTTAAATAACAAATAGTGAGTACCATAGATCAAAATAGATTCAGAGATGAAATTAATCAAAAGTACTTGTGGCATCATAGACTAGGCCATATTGGAGAGGATAGGATAAATAAATTAGAAAGGGATGGATCCTTAGTTCTTTTGATTCAGAGTTATACCCAGCTTGTAAATCTTGCCTTCAAAGAAAAATGGCCAAGTTATCCTTTGTGAGACATAGAGAAAGGGCCATCGAGTTATTTATTTTGGTACACACCGATGTGTGTAGGCCATTTAGTATGCAGTCAGGGATAGTTATACCTACTTCATCACCTTTACTGATGATCTGTCATGGTATGGATATATGTATGTGATGAAACATAAATCAGAAGCCTTTAAAAAATTCAAAAAATTTAAAAATAAAGTAAAAAATTAAACAGACAAACTCATTAAGGTTCTTCGATCTGATCGAGGAGGTGAATATCTTAGTCAAAAAATTTTAAGATATCTTAAAGATAATGGCATAGTCTCTCAATAGACTCTTTTTGAAACACCTTAGCTCAATGAGGTATTCGAAAGGAGGAATAGGTCTCCCACTTAGATTAAAACTAATTGGTCACAAATCTAAGTCTCATCTTTTCAAAGTGGACTTTTATTTTCGGTTGGCTCAACTGCTTAGTCAGCAATTTTTTCATGTTATCCGCGGAGTCGACTCTTCGCACCTCGACATATTTTTTTTCGAGGTAGTCGCGTATAATATGATAACACCGTTCGATGTGCTTTGATTTCTGATGAGAACTCGACTCCTTACAAGTGCTATGGCTCCATTGTTGTCGCAGTACAGTGGTATAGCATCCAATGTCATAACCCTAACTTCTGTAATGAACTTTTTGAGCTAGAAGCCTTCCTTCGCAACATCCGAAGCAGAGACATACTCAGCCTCCGTGGTTGAATCTGCTATGATGGATTGTGACTGCACCACCATTACAAATGAACACATACTCTGATGATAATTGATGTATTTTTACATTTCTTATAAGTATTTTTGATAATTAATGGTGCTAACATCTTCTTAAAAAACTTAATTTTATGAATTTATTAAATTTTTTTGAAAAATAAATAATTTTAAAAAAATATGAAATTAGAATGTATTTATGAAAAATAGATGTTGATTTAATTGAGTAATTTAAGTACCAAAATGATAAAAAAATTTAAAAAATTTAATGTATATTTTTTTCAATTTTCAGACGAAAATTAGAGCGAAAACAGAGCCAAAATACTTAAAAAATTTTAAAATAGCCTCCGATGTATGGTGGACCGACCGATCGGTCCACAGAAATAAGGCACGGTCCACGAGAATAGTTACATGATCCACAGGCATGGCTCACAGCAGGTGCAAGGTATTTTTTGGGATCCAACAGCTGACATTCATCATGACCTAGATCCGACAGTCAGCATCCGTTGCCGGTTTATAAGAGGACTCTTTTGTACGATCGGATGGTTGAAAACGCATCCATCACAAGATCCGATAGTCTAGATTTGTGCCGACTTTGAATAGAACTCTTTTGTGCGATCCGACGGTCCAGAAGCGATTTATCACGCGATCGGACAGTTGAGGAGCTTCCGATTGTGTTATAGGAATTAAATTATGCGATCCGACGGTCAGAAACCAATCCAAGGTGCGATCGGATGACTGACAATTGATCCAACTCTGATAATGATTATAACATTGATTTTTGATCAAATCTGGGCGGTCTGAAGTCATTCGATGGCCAAAATATTTCTAAGGGGATTAATACGATTTCTAAGGATTTTAGAACTCATTTTCCCACAAAAAAAATAAATATTCCGTGATGACATGTTATTCTCACCAAAAAATAAAGATCTATCTATGATAAAATATAATTATATTATAAAATATAAAATATTAATGATAAAATTAATTCATAATAAAAATATGCTAATACTTTTTAATTTCTTATATCCACAAATATATACTTCGAAACAATTCTAGCATCGTCATCAAAATTAATAATCAACTCATGAAAAAAATATAATTTCACTAAATTTCATTGTACTCATGATAATAACTTTTCAGTACAAAAATATTATAAATTGTCACAAAAAATTCGGACCAAAAGGTTAGAATGGGAGTTTTGGCACCATAAATTTGAAGAAAAAAATTAACAATAAATATATTTTTTTGTCAAAAATATCATTTAAATAATATTTCATGATGAATTTTTTATTTTATAATATTTATTAGCAAAACTTTATAATTTAAAATAAATTATTTTGTTACTGATTGATCATTATTTTGCATCATCAGAAAGTTTCACTTTACATCATGTTAAAATTTTATAATCAGTTCTCCTATTTATTAAAGTTTATGATTTAAAATAAATTATTTGTTACTGAGTGACCATTATTTTACATCATCAGAAAGTTTTATTTTACATCATGTCAAAATTTTATGGTCAATTCTCTCATTTATTATGTTCATGTGATTAAATTTCTTATTATTTTTAGACTATGTTCGGATTGGTGACGATCAAAACTTATCTATCAAGATTTAAATAAGAAAGAAAGAACCATATGATTAAAAGCATACTAAATTTCAAACAAATCATTGCAACTAATTAAAATCTAAAAAGATTAAATAAATAAATTTTCTTCCACTTAACATGGGCTGGATCCAATTATTAATTTTTTTTGGAATTCCTTGCCAATGATCGGGGCTAGAAGCGTAATTTTATACAATCATAGAAGAAAATAGCATGTGCAATATTTATAAACATCCAAAATTTGCATTCACCGCCGGTACCCGGACGTCCCCATCTCCTCTAGCTGTCTTGCACTTTCTCTGCACTAAATTCTTTTGAAGCCCTCATTCATCGAGACCTTTCTTTTGAGACGTCTAATCTTAATTGTTTTGTTCCGAAGCAAAGGTACATGGAGAAATTTGGGCCGGCGACCGCATGGCCCAGCTTTGATAAAACTTGGAACACAGCTGTAGGATGGAGACATAAAATTATAGAAGCAGCAGCCTGCAAAAAGTAAGCAGTGAGCCTGAATGCAAAAGCAAGCAGATGATAGCAACCCATTACCCACAACAACCAAAGATATATGGAGAATTACAACCAACAAATGACTTGAAATGATGGTTGAAATTTATGATGCAAAGAAGAGACAGAACTCTGTGATAAGTGGAATAAGGAAAACTCATAACAGTCACGTTGCAGCTTGTAACAGGATAGCTGAAGAAGCAACAAGCAATTACATACCTCCAAAAGCATGTTCTAAACAAGGATAGGGAACTTTGACAGTTGATGTAAGATGTGTCCCATGCATCCCCGATGGCTGAACCAGCTACATAGAATAGAAGTTAGCCAGGTATAATTGCTGAATGACCATCTCCGTAGATAAGCAAAGAGGAGCTTCATCATATTGAGTAATATAGAGATAATACAAATACACACTACCCTGTGCTGTAAGCAACATTCACAGTAAAGTAATAACAGCCATGTACCTGATGTCGAAATAGGAGAACAGCAAAGAGATATGGATGATTTTATAAACTTGCAAGATTTTACAAACTTGCAACTCAGAAGCCCACCGGACAAGCCAAGAAACATGCAGCATCCCAGACCGTTTGAGCAGCATATGAGTTAAAAGAATGCCAACAATCCTACAGTATCCCTGAGCAGCATAATTAGCATAGCAAATATAATGGTGGACCAAGAAGACTGCTTGGACCCATGTACATAGCCCATCAGTTATTGTAAACTGCCGTTGGACATTGGTGTCAGGATCAAACCCATGGTAGTTACTGAAGTCAAGAATCATTATTATCAGAATTTTAAAGGTTTAAACGCAAAACCAGCAGTAAGATCCACAAAGTATATACATAATAACCTCTTGCGGACAGGCTGGGACAGAACGGCTGCCACGATGGTGGTTTGGGTAAGTTGAAAAAAATGTCTTCAGTGCGTGCACTAGAAAAGATTGTATGGAGCAGTCTTTCATTTTTGCCACATATCCTATCACATCTATCTTTAAATTGAAATTGAAAAATCAAATTAGGATGAAGCTTCTCTCACTAGCAAGAAAAATTATATATACTGTGTGCCCCAATGTAGCTGTGTACCATACCGACCATCACTTTTCCTTTGTATGGGTCAATCATCAACATAAGTATATGATGAATGCGGTCTATAGGGAGGATACACGGTCATTAGTATGGTGCACGGCCATATGGTACACACGATGTTCGTTATAATTTCTTCACTAACTAAAAAAGAGAAATATATGAAGCATTATATATTAGGCTATTTGCACATATCCCTCTCCTTTGCCTCATCAAGCCATCTTTCCCTCTTTGTCCATCCATAAAAACTCCCTCGTCATCCTCCAGTTCCTTTCTTCTCATCTTCTTCCTCATGAAGACATCCATTCCAAGTCTAAATCATATGGCAATATGTTATATACTGATAAACATCATGTTTTGAAAATTATATATTGATTTATCTGGAGAAATGTATTAGATTGCTACTAGAGATATGCCAAAGAAGCTTAAAGTATGTATCAGAAATCCATGCATCGAATATCTATCACCACAACATGTACTAGTACTAATAAACATGAGGTTACTAGAAAGCTTCTACTTGCATCATGTCAAAATTTTACAGCTAATTCTCTCATTTGTTATGTTCTTGTAATTAAATTTTTTTTTCTTTCTAGACTAGATAGGTAACAATCAAATCTTGTCCATCAAGATTTAAATAAATGAGCAAGAATAATAGGATTAAAAGCCACACTGAATTTCAAATAAATCCTTGTAACTAATTAAAATCTGAAAAGGTCAAATAAATTGATTTTCTCTTGCTTAACATGGGCTGGATCCAATTATTTGATTTTTCTGAAATTCCCTACCAATGAATGAGGGCAGAAGTGTAATTTTATATATTTATAAAGAAAGATAAGGTACACAAATAATAGCATGTGCAATAATTGCAAAAGTCAAAGAGCTGCAGTCAGATTTTGTTACCCACTTCAACCATTTGATTATAGAAAATCCCATCTGGATTCTGATTCTAAATGGAATGAAAATGGCTCAATTTTTTTAAAATCCAATCCCAACTTGCTTTTAAAGATTTAAATCATCATTTTGATTTCGATTTCAATCACAAATCAAATGCTTTAGGGATACGGCCATTTCGATTTTCATTTCAATCTATTTCAATTCTAATTTTAATTTATTCTCATTATTTTATCGAATATCATAATCATCTTTTATGATAAATGAGAAATCTTTATTGATTTTCTTAGTGAAGTCGAGATCTTAATTCCTCATAAAAGCTTTGTGGTTACACAACAAATCTTTATAAATTCAAAGATAGAAAACTCTTTTCAATTGCATCTCATACAATTCTCAACTAAATCTTGATTTTTAAAATATTTATAGTCTTATGATGGTACAAAAAATTATAATATTTTAGTTAAATCAGATCCTTCATTTCTATACGTCATATTTAAATAATGTTGTCTTTGTGATTGCACAACAAAGCAATATAACCAAATATACCATAGACATCTATATGCATCATGACTATATCAATTTTCATAGCAAGTCTTATGGTTGCACAACAAACCTACTATGATTCTTGATATAATGTTGACCTAGCATGAAGGGCTCCAAGTAGTGTTTTTAACATCAAGCTTTCCAAATTCAAGATCTTTTAACCAAATTGGTCAGATAAGTAGGTAGGAAGCTCTCCGTGCTTTCGCAACAGTCTTAATTAAGTAACCACCTTTGATATTTTCTAAGCATCAATTGATCAATCGATGTAAAATTGATCAGCCTTTAGTTCCTTGCACTATGACTTAATATAAATTTTTATGAGGGCTTTCTGGTCTTATCCACATTCTATTATGAACATGTAACATTTATTGCATATCTAACATGCCATTAAACTATATGTTAATCATAAAAAAATTTACATGCTTCAAAATTAAATTTCATATCAAGACATATGATTGTAAAATTCAACTATGAATTGCATAACATAATTCATATCAAATATATGAAATTAAAACATTGCTATCACATAGCATAATTCAAAAATCTAGGTGATCAATAATTCTATACCTAAGTATGATAATTTGATTGAACCAATCAAGGTTAGCTTTAATACCACTGTAGGATTTTGATGACATAGCAGAAGCATGGATTTCAAAAATTTTTCATTATAAAATTCTAACCATCAAACCCTAATCCAAGATCACCTTGATGATTAACAATCATATACAACATGTATATCATTATAGCAGGTATAGAAAAATACTTGTAATGTTAAATTCAAATTTTGGTAGAGTTTTCACTAGATGCCCAAGTATTTGCCCTCCAACATTGATCCATATGGGAATTGGATTCAAGACTACTCAAGCTCCCTAATTTGATTCTTCCTTGCGAAACTTCTTTCACAAAGATTCTTCTAGGCTTTAATGGCTATAAAACCCTTCTCAAACTTCTCTCTTGGCTTCTCTTTCCTACTTTCTATTTCTCCTTGTCTTTGCTATTTCTCTTCTTAAGCCCTTGTCCTAAAGGAGACACCTTGTCCTTAAGAAGACCTTGTCTTAATAAGGAAAGGAAGAAAGATATTAGGACAATAGTGGAGAGGTTATAAAAAAGAAAGGATTGAGATTGGAATGAAAACACCCCAAGCCATGCCACCTATCGTGGGGATGCTTATCCACTCCATCTCATGTCCCTTCTTTAATTCTTACACCTCTCCATAATTTTCCATGCCCCTCAGCAAAAAATCTCATGCCAAAAGCAATTTAGATAAGGATTCATCCTTATCCAAACTCAAGAGGCACCATGAGGGGGCAGCAAGGGGGGTTTAATCTTTATCCATTTATTTCGATGATTAAAAGATGTTTAAGAGGTAGAAAGACTCTTCTATGCCTCTTAATCATCGGAAGTCCGTGCCACAAAAATATTGTTTATGAAAAAACATTGGATAAAGATAAGGAAGAGACCCCCACACCAAGGGGTGCCATTTCAAAATTGCATAAGAGAGAAACACCCACGCACCAAAGAGGAGACTCTCTGGCATGTAGAAAGCCTGATGGTTGGCACCATATCCTTTGGCACAATTAGCCAAGAGTCAATCCAAATCAGGCCCAATCCAAATATGAGTCTAATTGGATTTAGTTAGCCCAATTTGGAGCCCAAAAATCAAATTGATTCGATTAGGAGCTTGGATTTGCAACACGTGCTAGCATGTTCATCCTACAAACATGATCTAATTCAAATAGATCTTTGATCAATTTTCTATATGTGTAATCCATTGGATTCCACATCTAGCTATAGTCAGTCTGGATGTAAGTTGATCAGATTTGACTAGAATCTTTTCTAATCGATTTAGGTCTAAATCATGCTAATTCGATTTCAATAATTAGAATCCTTTCTAATTGATGATCAGATTAAAATCTTTAAATCGATCTAACCTATAAGATAAGATTGACATCTAGCAACATATTACGTCTATTTAGAATATATAAAATTTTGATAAAAATACTAAAAATATCCTTTAATGATAAGTTACTGTGCAATTTAATCCTGTGATCATATTGCATTTCTAATATAACTATAGATATAGAATCATGTCAAATCCAATTTTATATTCATATTTTTTAATTTAATAATAATAATTTAATTAATAAAATATTAAATTTTTTTAATTTTATTCTATTTTGATCAAAGTATCCTTGAATCATCATATGATAAGAGCAAGTAGGATGCGATCTCCTCTTACTAGGAGTGATCGATTCTATGTTGACCTACTCACAATCTCTATACACAATCCATCACATCTAGAATACCTCATACATAACTTAGTCATGAATGAGTATAAACTAAAATATGGATTCATGTGTACAAGATTTCATGATGGTCTCAGATCTAATGATTAGTTGCACTACTCCCACTTAAAGAACTATCTTTTGACATGTAAATAAGGCTCCATGAGATGTTTTCTTTTGTTGAGTCAATTCAGTAAACTTATTCTCTAATGAGCATCTATATCTTTGCAAATGATTGTAAGATCAATCATCTTCTCTATTGAGTATACATAGATGTGCCAGTCTTTTCAAAAATATTGATCTCCGACTCAATATACCAATGATTGAAAATATTTTAGATTAAAATTTTAGAGTTTCAAATCTCACTAGCATGATCTCATCATAGCCTAAAATTATTATCCTAATCTATGGGTTCATCATAATCTTAATAATAAATATAAAATACAGCATATAATGAAATATAAAGCTTTTATTTATTCATAAAAATATCATGTACATAAACAGAAAGATCAAAAGAAATTCCATCGCAATACAAATTATGATTGGCTTGTAGAGCATAATTTTTTTATATCTATTAGGCCATTTGTGCATATTCCTCCCCTTTTCCTCATCAAGCCATCTTTCCCTCTTTGTCCATCCATAAAAACTCCCCTGTCATCCTCGAGCCACTTTCTCCTCATCTTCTTCCTCATGAAGGCATCCATTCCAAGTCTAAATCATATGGCAATATATTATATACTAATAAATATCATATTTTGAAAATTATATATTGACTTATCTGGAGAAATATATTAGATTGCTACTAGGGATATGTCAAAGAAGTTTAAAGTATGTATCAAAATCCATGTATCGAGTGTCTATCGCCACAACATGTACTATGTACTAATAAACATGAAGTTACTAGAAAGCTTCTACTTGCACCATGTCAAAATTTTACGATCAATTCTCTCATTTGTTATGTTCTTGTAATTAAGTTTTTTTCTTTCTAGACTAGGTTTAGATAGGTAACAATCAAATCTTGTCCATCAAGATTTAAATAAATGAGCAAGAATATTAGGATTAAAAACCACACTGAATTTCAAACAAATCCTTGTAACTAATTAAAATTTGAAAAGGTCAAATAAATTGATTTTCTCTTGCTTAACATGGGCTAGATCCAATTATTTGATTTTTCTGGAATTCCCTACCAATGAATGAGGGCAGAAGTGTAATTTTATATATTTATAGAAGAAAGATAAGGTACACAAATAATAGAATGTGCAATAATTGCAAAAGTCAAAGAGTTGCAGTCACATTTTGTCACCCACTTCAACCATTTGATTATAGAAAATCTCATTTCAATTTTGATTCCAAAATGGAATTAAAATGGCTCAATTTTCCTAAAATACAATCCCAGCTTTTTCTTAAGGATTCAAATCATCATTTTGATTTGATTTCAGTCGCAAATCAAATGCTTTAAGGATATGGCCATTTCAATTTTCATTTCAATCTGTTTCAATTCCAATTTGACTTCGATTTCAATTGCGAATCAAATGCTCCCTGTGCTTTTGTAGCTTTCATTTATTGACACCTCTTTCCAATGATAGAGATGCGCATATGACACTGACATGGAAATTATGAAGTCTTGCCTCTAACGGAGATGCACAATCGGCACGCATGTGGAAATTATGAAATCTTTCAAGCACTATGAGAGGTTAATGAATTAGGAGATTAATATCGTAAAAATCTGTAGCTTATTTTTCCTAATTGGGTGCCCGAAGACTCAAGCAGCTAGTTGATGGTTAGACATGGAGGCATTGTCGGAAGTTGTTGGTCATTAGTGTCAGGATCAAGCCCATGGTAGTGGCTGAAGTCAAAAATCATTATTGTCAAAATTTAAAGGTTTAAATATAAAACTGATGGTGAGATCTACTATGTATATAAACAACTTATTGCAGACTAGCTAGGATAGAATGGCTACTAGGATGGTTTGGGTAAGTTGAACGAAAATCTCCAAGTCATGCACTAGAGAAGGTTGTATAGAGTAATTTTTGTTTTTCATTTCCTTTTGCCATGTATCCTATTGCATCCATCTTGAAATTGAAATTAAAAAGTTAAATTGAAATGGGGCTCCTCTCAATGGCGGGAGAAATTATACCCTACACCGTGTATTCTAACATGGCTGTGCATTATACAACTACCTTGTTTCCATTGTGTAAGCCAATCATGAGTGGAGCGCATAATGAATGGGGCTCATAGGGGGGAGACTTGGTAATTGGCATGGTGCATGGCATGCGGTACATATGGTGTAGGGTATAATATTGCCCATGTATGGCTACCTAAGAGGGGGTGAATTGGGTACTTTAAAAATTTTAATCAAATTAAAGCTTTAACAAATATATTCTCAAACAAAGTGATTATGAAGTGAAAGTAATTAGCAATATAGAAATAAAATATATAAATTGCTAACTACAAAATAAAAACTAAGCTAAGCAAGAATTGAAAGCAAGTAAAATAAACATAAAAAAAGTACAATAAATACATAAAATTTATAGTGGTTCGGAGCAACCCCTTCTACATCCACTCTCTAAGCTTTTCTTAGAAATTTCACTATAATCCTTCTTTGATTACAGTGTGTTTGTTTTGTTTAGGCTCACAAACAAATCCAATAATTTTTTTGGGATCACCAACCACAATGCTACACTGATCGTTTTTCAGATTCACTATCAATTCAATTGGTTTTAACCTTGGCTCACCAATCAAAATTGTATAAAGATTATTTTTCTGGACTAACCATCAACTTCAATTGATTTAAACCTTGGCCCACCAATCAAATCATTACAAACATCTAGTTCAACACTTGGACCAATCTAAATTTCTCATCCCAAAAAAAAATTTGAAAGAAAACAAAATACAAAGCATACAATTTCAGCATAAAAGAAAAACTAAAAGAAGAACTCTTTTGAAGTGCAGTGAAGAAGCTAAATGATTGTTCTTTTGAAACTTTGTCATCTCTACTTTGAAGCTTGATAGGATATAGAAATGATGAAAATGATTGTTATTGAAAGTTACTGAAATTGTGCTCAAATCCCTCTCTTCTTTCTTTCTTTTTGGATATTCAATGTTCCTTATCCAACTTGATGATTTTCTCTTTTCAATCCACTTGTCTTGCTTTTCAAATATTTTTCTAACTTTTATAATCTTGAAAGTGGCTGAGGAGTGAGTTTTAGCCATTGGAAGGCTAAAATAGCCGTTGTGAGAGAGTGGAGATAAAAAACTGTAAATCTAAAAACTAGTTGTTATAGTCAGCTATAGTAATTGGATCGATTAACTTTTCATTGGGTCGACTCAGCTATAGTAACTAGATTAACTTAGTAAAAATTGGGTTAGCTCAATCACTGGATTTGAAATTTCAGCTTTCTATCTTTTTTCTTCATTGAGATTGGGTCGGCTCAATTTCTACTGGGTCGATGTAGCTTGCATACAAGCATGCCAATATGCCGAAATCATTCAAAATCTCTCAATATTATTTTTCTTCATATTTTGACCTTTCAAACTAAAATTTTTTGGCTCCAATGCTTCCAAAATTCTTCAAAAATTTCTCCAACTTTAGGATTTGTTCTTAAGATAAATTTTTTATTGTGAACACCAGAAAAATCCTACATATATTTTGAAATACATGATTAGTATCATCTATATTTAATATTTTAGAATTTCAAAATCAATCCTAGGGTCAACAATTTTTTTTTTGATAATGACAAAATTTGAGTATATGCACATAAAAATAAATAATATATTTCAAGCAAATTGAATCATGAAGTGATAGAGTAAATACAGGTGTATTCACACTTCATGCTGTTTTTAATTAATCTTTAATTTATTGCACATTTTACTTATACTCATATTAAAAAATATGACAATTCAAATCCATGAATATTAAGATCTCAATCATCAAGTTAATGAATATCTTAAGCAATAATCTTTTAAACATATACTCACCATCTCTCTCCTCCTTTTTGACACTATCAAAAAGGTCAAGGAAAGGATTTAAAAATAATCATGAAAATCAATGAAGTAGAATTCAAAGAGAGTATCAAATTGAGAGATGTATTAAATTCAAATTTTATGGCATATCTCTCCTTTCTAAAACAAGTCTCTTGGTTCAAAATATGCTCAAAAATAATTCTCTCTTTGCTAGATTAACTTGAATTTATTTTTTTCAAAATTTATCAAATTCATGTCTCCCCCTTTTTCTTTCAAGTTATACATATTCAAGCAATTTTAAGAAAATAAGCTTTGTATCTTTCTTCCCTTAGTTTTTCTCATCCTTACATTTGCAAACAAAGTCAATTTAAAAATAAGTAAGATTTAATAGTACAAGTATCAATTGAGTGGACTAAGTATTAAACTAAGCATTCGATTAATTTAAGTATCAAACACACATAGCATTCACTCAAGTAAGCATCAAATTTTCTAAAATTTTATTTTTCATTAATTTTCAAGGATGTTTAAGTAAGATGTTTACAATGATAATAAACATCTAAAAATCCAACAAGTATAATGTACACATCAATCAAGCATATAATCTTTTATGAATATATGTCTTATCTTGATATTCTTTCAATCATGCAAATTTTGACATATTTTAATGATAACAGTTCTTATAAGAATGTTAGAAAACTAATTTGTAAGTTTTATATCCAAATAAGATCTTATACAGTCAAGTTTATTTTAACTTAGATTTCTTAAATAATTAACAATCAAAATAACATGATATAAAGTATTAAGAGAGCATGTAAATAAACAATATATTCAAAACATTTAACACATAGAATGAGATCATTACACACATTGATAAATCATCAAAATCAATTATATCAATCATCAATGATGATATGATGTAAAGAGGTTTAACTTTTATTAAACATCATCATCCATTTTTTCAAGTCTAAGCCATCCATCCATAAGAATCAGCTTTTTTTACTACATTAGATACTTGGTTAACCTGCAAAAATTATTTTTCAGCTTTTGGTACCCAAGCTATTTTGGATCCATTTGATTTAGAGCAAATGATTTCTTTGAAATCCAAATTTGTTTACTTAATGTGTGACCAATTCTTTTGATATTGCATTTTGAAATTTTATGGCCTACTTTATTGCATTTGAAACAAGTTATGCAATGATTTTTATATAAAGCTCTTGAAAATGTATTTTTGACTATTTTTTATTTTTCAAAGAGTTCAAACTAATTTTAGCTTTATAAAAAATAATTTTTATCTTTCATCATTGATTGAAGATTTTCAAAACTAAATATATATTTTTCGGCTTCAATATTTCAATTTTTTCTTAGTTTAATATTTTCTTCTATAAGAGATTTTTCAGATTTTGATAATTTTTTATTTTCTTCAATCAAAGATTTCTTTTCCTTCAATACTTCATCTTTTTCAATTATAGACATATTCTTTTCTTCATCCAATATTATTTTTTTCAGCTAAAGATATATTTGACCTTTTAAGTTCCTTATTTTTCAGCTTCAATTTATTGAATTCATCCATTAATTTATTGAAGGCATCAAATAATTTATCAAATATAAATTGGAAAGAGTTTCTAGAATTTATCTCATCTTTAATGGTCATGAGGCAAAGATTTGCCACTTTCTCTTCCTTGAAATGTCACTATCTCCCCAAATACCAAGCATTACTTTTTTTTTGATTTTTTCAAATGCTTCTTGAGTAAGAGGCAATCTGACTTGTGGTGACTCCTCTTGTTGCAATTGTAGCAAGTGATATTTTTTTTAATCTTTTTTTTATTTTTTTTTCTTCAAGTTTTTCTTTGTGAGAAACTTTTTGAACTTTTTTAAAAGTAGAATCATGTCCTCGTCATCCTCTTCACTTTCTTCTTCTTCATCTTTCTCTGACTCATTGCTTCCTTCAAGATTGGTAGTAAACTTGAAAGCAATGGTCTTCCTCTTAGGCTCCTCTTCTTCCTCCTTTTATACTATATTCAACTCATGCATCATAAATGAACCAATGAGCTCTTCTAGGGATAGCTTGGTGAGATCTTTAGCTTCTTAAATTACCATCATCTTTGCTTTCCATTCCTTTGACAAAGACCTCAAAATCTTGTAAACAAGTTCATGATTAGTATAGGTTTTGCCAAGACCATTCAAAGTATTAATAATTTTAATAAATTTAAAAAATATATCAAAAATAGAGTCATATTTTTTTATTTTAAATATTTAATATTTGTGAATAAGCAAGTTAATTTTGGACTTCTTAACTTGGCTTGTTCTCTTATGAGTTATTTTTAGTATTTTTCAATTTTTTTTTGACTAATGTACAACTAGATATTCTATTAAATTTATGTACATCAAGAGAATAATAAAGAACATTGATGGCTTTTGCATTTAATTGAGCCATTTTTTATCATTTTCATCCCATCCTTTTCGGATTTAGGCACACACACATTATTGACAATCATTGTGGATGTTTGAGGACCACTGAGTATGACACTCCACATATCATAGTCTTATGCTTGAATAAAAATTTTCATCCTAGCTTTCTAATAAGTATAATTAGTGCTATTGAAAAAAAAAATCTAATAGTTGAGTGTCCTTCACCCAATAAAGAACCAAATAGGTCAGCTATGAGATCTTTAACTTTAAAATTTTAAATAAAAAAAATCAGATCATCTGCTCTGATACCATATAATTTCTCCACTAATAAAGTTTGTCCATCTCATGAGTTAAACAACATACAAAAAGAAATATATGAAGGATTGTCCATAAGGCTACCACCCATAACCATTTTTTTTCCTCATCAAGCCGTCTTTCCCTCTTTATGCAACCATATGACCTTCCTGATCCTCCTCGAGTTACTTTCTCCTGTGAATCTTCTTTCTTATGAAATCATCCATCCTAAATATGCACTTCATGGCCATATACTTTGTACTAATGAACATCTAATTGTAGGAGTTGTGTATCAATTTATTTGGAAGTATATTTTGAGTCTCTATTGGGTATGCATCAAAAAAATTATATATATATATATATATATATATATATAATATATATATATATATATATATATATATATATATATATATATATATATCTAGAGGCATCTATGTTGGTAGAAAGCCTCCATCTGCCACATGTATAAAATATAGATGCCTCTGTCTGTCATGCATTGAAAAAAATAATACAAGCGAGGCATCAGGAAGGCACTAGAGTATGCACGAGCATTGTAGGTGCTCGAGAGGTTGTTGCATGGGATAGCGAAGCAAATTGCAACATACTTCAACTCAGTGTGTCATAGCTTACTTCCATGGACACCTATATCCGCTCATTCGAGTTAACGATGACTATTACATGGCTACTACCTTTCTAACTCAGTGAGTATTTTGAGTTGACTTGCTTCAAGTTGCACAAGCAAGATCGAAAAAGGATTTTCATCAAAAAAAAAGGGAAAAAAGGCTTAAGAAGAGAGGCTAGGAATTCCTTTCTTGGATTTCTACTGGCCCATATAGTGCTTTACCAACGGTCACCAATTGTTTGTCAACTTTGCCATCCTATGATGCACTAGGAATCTAATATATATGTTGTCATGCCCTCAACCCAAGATCGTAGATTAGGAGTCATAGCAATCACCGCATATTCATAGAAAATTCTCCTCACAAGCATGCAAGGCATCTCATCAGGATATTAATACATCACAGTAGAATATAAATCAAATAATTATTATTCAATTTTTTTCAAATAATTAAATAATTCTAATATCTTATAAAATAAAATTTCATATTTTTTCTTCAACTCTCAATGAATCCTAATCTAAATTCGCTCTCCCATATTGAAATCTATAGTCAAGCTAATCTTCTGGATCTATAAAAAATAAAAATTTATCATGAGCTAAACAGTCTAATAAGCAATGTCTTCTATAGCTAGATAAATTTAGCAATAATAATATACTAAAAATAAGTATACAAGATGCATCAATTTGAATACACAACACTATTAAAATAAAATCATTCTGATTCGATCTTTTCAAAATTTATTTTCAAATTCATAAATTGATTCCTTTCAAAATATCCTATTCATCTCGATAGCCATAAATTAATCACAGTATCAGCATATAATCCCTACTGATAGGGTATCGACATACCAGCATATAACTCTCATTGACAAGGTATCGATATATCAGCATATAACCCTCACTGACAGAGTATCCATATATCAGCGCATAACCCCTACTGGTAGGATATCAATATATTAGCGCATAACCTCCACTGACATGGTGTCAATATGCCAATATATAATGAAATCAATCACAACTCTATAATGAAATCAATGCTTTCGATAATGTATCAATAGTATAGATTTAATCAATAAATATTATGCTTCATATTCACAAATCACAAATAGTGTGATTCAAAATTCAATAATTATAAATATAATATAATTTATTGATAAATCTAGAAAAAAAATTACATTACTTATCTCACACGTATTCCAATAAATCTATATAACTTCATAATTTTTTTTCAAAATCTTCAATTTATAGATCAGATTCATAATATCATTGCTAGGCATCTTCTTATCAAGCAACTATACTCTTAAATATAATTAAATCCAATAATCAGTAAGAAATGAATAATCAAATGAGGCATGATAAACGGTAGTCATATCCTATATCCTGATCAATCGATCGAATCATGGCACTTTATCAAATCATGATTAGAATAGAGAACATATAGTCTAACTGAGATCAAAGATGATCAAATCAATCAGTATCTGAATCTGATCAAGATGAATACTAGCACGCTACCCAACGATCGTGGATTAGGATTTTTTTATTAGGATCAGATTAGAATCATTAAAAACATCTTTACTGGATCAATCATGGAGAGAGAATTGTAGAAAAAGAAACATGGTCTAGAGAAAGAAAAATTTAGAGAGAGAAAGTAAAGATTTTAGAGAGAGAAAGTGGAGATTCAAACTTAAAGGAAGAGAGAAAAGAGAGAGAAACACTATTTCTTTTTTTTTTTTTCTCTTTCTTTCCTCTTTTTTCTTTTTTTTCTTCCCATGAATTTTCTTTGGTGGAGTAGGAGACCGTGAGGTCTCTTTTTGTTTCTCGGACTAGGAGCCATGGCTATCGGTCGATGGCCGACGGTAGCAGGGACTGCAATGATGTAGCTCGAAGGAAGCCAAATCAACGGTCGATGATGACCTCCACCATTAGAAATAGCTAAAAGAGAAGGGACGGAATAGAGGTTTCTTTGATCTCGATTTTTCGGCAAAGCCGACGGTCGTGCACACAAGCAAAAAAAAAAGGGGAGGAAGGGAGGAAGAGGGGCCTGCACTTATCTCGAGCTTCGATAACGGCTGCGGTGAAAAATTGAGGCAGTCATGGTGCAAGATTTTCATAAAAAATCTGATGATCCCTACCGATTGCTCTCGATTCTTTGATGAGGAAAGAGAGCAAAGGCTTCTTCCCTTTAAATAGGACCGGTGGGGAGGAGTTCACTCTTCCTTGGGATGGATTTCGAGTCTGATTGGGAGTCGATTGGGAAGGACTTCATTCTTTTTTTTTTTATTTTTTAGGCTTTAATATCCATGCTGGATATTACATTCTTCCCTCCTAAAAAAGATTTTATCCTCAAAATTTTTTCTATTAAGTCTTAGAGACTCAGAGTTACTTTTCTCTCAAGTCATAATCATCCCCTGATTTGAAAGTCGAATCTTTCATCTTTCAAATTAAACTACTATTCTGATAAGTTTGAAAGCAATTTAGACCACTATGCTTCCGCTACGCACTCTGATTTAAATCCATCAAAGCATTTATATCATATCTAAATTTCTAAGTTGTCATAATCAATATTAGTTATTGTCCAAATATCCCTAGTATCTACCACCTAGACTCATGTCTAATTCTATATGCCATAATTTATGCACTTATGCTCTGATACTATATTAATTACTCTGATACCATATAAATTATCATGCCTCTGATCCAAGATCGTAGATCAAGGGTCATGGTAACCACTACACACTCATAGAAAACTCTCCCCACAAGCATGCAAGGCATCTCATCATAAATTGATCCAGTTGTCTTACTTTGAGGCAATATATATCATAATGAGTTTGATGTATGACGTTTCATCGAATCTCTTATTGCTCCTCTACCACTATTAGTGCAATTTCTTTTAATTGGTCTAGTTGTCTTATTTTGAGGCAACATATATCATAATGGGTTTGATATGTGACGTTTCATTGAATCTTTAGGTGCTTCTCTGCCACTGCCAGTGCAACTTCTTTTAGAAATAGGACAAATATGTTAGATGTGTGCCCTAGATGCCAGATCGGCTGACACATTCCTGTATAAATCTAAGGGCAAATTTATAATTTTGACTATAAATAAATAAAAAGATTATTCTTCTATCACATTGTGTACATTGTGTCTGTGATACATCCTTTGAGTTAGTGAAAATGTTAATTCATATTTTCAAGAGTTGAAAATTTAAGATATGAATTTACATAACTAACTCATAAACAGCTCCTGACCATAGGATCATCACGAGGATGGTAATCGATCTGGAAGGTTAGTGTACGATCACTTCCTTAGGATAGATGAGTCTTGAATCTATGGTGTGGAGACATCAAAGTGAGAGTACAGATATTCATTGAGAACGAGAGTACTGAGCGTGACCACATCAAGCAGTCATAAGGAAGTCTAACTTCTCATCGATGACTAGCTCGATGCTGCAGTTGTGTGTCTAGTTCTTTGACCTGAGGTGCATCGACAGTTCACCTTGAGTGTGTTATAGTTTGACTACACCATAACTCGGTCTCCTAGCCATCCAAAATTTTGAGGTGTATGTTGGCTGTAGCATATTCATTTTAGAAACCAGATCGTACCAAGATGAGATCTATCAACCTCGATGATGAGAGGAGTAGTCCTATGATAATTGAAAGATCGAGTCCTTAAGCCCATGGCCATGGCAGAGTGAAATTATGAAAAAAAAATTTCATTAGGATTTCACATCAGATTCAGATTGATCGATTGATTCATATGACTGATGTTGGGTTTGACGAGTTCACCTTAACCCTAATTCAGTCGGGACTCATGATAGAGGAACTCAATCACACAGGTAGCTGCATCGAGAGGTTCATCTCTAGTTCTGATGGGTTGCCACCACATACTGTTAGGTGTCACTGATAGATTTTGAAAGTAATTAGAATGATATTGATGATCGATCATTCTAATTATCGAAATCAGAAGAGTTTTGATCCATCAAAAGAAGTTTCGATGATGTCGATGATGAAATCACAACATGTCTCATTACCATACAGAATTGAATCTAACTGGGTCACACAAACAAAGGTTAGGGTCTAGATGTCATCAATAGACTAGCTCAATTGATTTAGATTAGATCCAATTAGGTTCAAGAAAATCGTGCTAGCACATGATTGAGCCTAACTTTCTCCTCGTGTAATCTTTTCTATCTCTACTGAGCCAAATGTGATCTGGCTCATCCAGAGAATCTTGAAAAGATTTTTCTCAGTCTAAATGAAGCTTATCCAGCTCAGAAAAGGCTTGTCTTAATTTATGAGATGAATTTAAGACAACACCTGCTAATTCCTGACACCTGCCATTTTTATTTTAGGACATCTGTCAAAAGTTGACATATGGTTCTTAAACTGAAGAGGACTCATTGGAGAATTTTTGTGGAGTGTCTACAAGCCAAGCCACGTCAAATTGGGTACCATAATCAGATTATGGCGTGAGCCCAATTAGATTAAAGTGGGCGCCCCAAGTGGATAAGGATTGGAGAGTCTTGATCAATTTAAACTCTTGGGCGCCACCTCTCTTTGTGCTTATCCAATGTTGGTGCCATATTTTGGAGATAAGGTGGGGTTCTATCTGATGTAATCAGATGACATCACTCCATCAATCAAAATTTTTTTAGAATTAATTAAAATTTTTTGATTGATCGAACGATATGGCACTCACAGCATACAGGGTCTATAAAATCCCTGTCTGTGCCTAGGGTTTATGAGTTTCTGCTCAATACCCAGCCAAAATAAGATTTCTCTCCTCTTCTCCATGTCCTACCTGCTCTTCTCTCTCCCCTCTTCATGTCCAAGCAGTTGGACATTTATCTGGTGCAAGGAAAAGGCGTGGTGATGCCTGGAACAGGAAGGTTGCAGGACATCTTCGATAGGCTGCTGCTCCAACTTCAGAAGGAGTTCTGAAGTATTTCCAAATCAGATAGAGATCTGATTTTTGGAGCATAGATTCACGAGGAGAAGATGATCCAGATCCTACCCGAGTGGATACCGATAGAGGTCAGGTGCTTGCGTAGTTATTTTTGAATCTCGGACGTTGCTGCGATCATCTACAAAATAATCTAGTTATCCTAGAGGTACTTCTTCTTTCATCATAGTTTTAGATTTAATTATAAATCTTAAATATCAGATAATAAGATTAGATCTAGAGATTTAGATCTGAAATACATGTAGGATAATTTTTTAAAAAAAATTATTCTGCCCCAGATTTGATGAAATCTGGAAGATCCTACGAGGAACAGCGATTTTCCTCCTTCAAGTGGTATCAGAGCCAGGTTGTTGGCTCTATTTCAGATCTAATTTAGATCTGATTTTAATTTTTATTTATCTGATATTAAAAGATTTCAGATGTCACATCAGATATGATAGGATCTGAAATCAAAATATTTAAAAATTAAATCTAAAAAGATCTAACATGTATGAGATGCATGAATAGACTAGGATTAGTTGAATCCATGAATAGTCTTAAGTTTTATATTTTAATGAGATTAAAATATGAATTAAATCTAATTTATTCTCTATTTTTTTGATGTTATAAGTGTTATAATCAGATCAGAAAATAGAAAATAAAATTTTAATTTTTTCATAAAATTGATCTGTTGCATGCCTAGACTAGTTGTAGAATTATTCTAGTAACTTGTCTAGAATAGATTTAATTTTGAATAGTTCAATTTAAGTCTTATTTTTCAGATATTACATGTGATGTATCAGATCTAAAAGTATGTTAATTAGATCGATTTTTGATACATGAGATGTATGCAAAGCATGTATTAGTTAGATCTTAAATTGTATATGTGATATGTTAATTTAGATCTAACTAGTTTTGTAGTTAAATTATATTTTTGATTAAGGTGTTCCTCATGGCCGTCGATCATAAGAACAAAGTGGGATTTAAAGGCCCTCTCCTCCCATTCAATGGGGTATTCATATGATGTGTAGGGGTGCCGCACGTTCATCCTTAATCAGAAATCAAAACTTACTTTTCTGCAAACCCTAGATCTTGAAATCCTAAGATTTATTTTACATGTTTTGTTTATGAACCCAAACTTAATTAATGAATTAAGTTTATGAAATCAATTTGGTCTAAAATTGAGAATTTCAGATCTAAGATATTTTCATAAAATTGGATTCGGACTTGGGTAGCTCAATTAGGTCTAGCGGTTGATCAAACCGAATCAAGAGTTGGTTAGGTGGGATCATGAAAGTTAATAATTGACCAGCCTAATAGGATTAAGTCTGGATCAAGGTCAAATCACATTCGGATGTGACTCGATCAAGTTAAGACCTAATTTAGCTCAGAGGTTAGAGCCTGAATTGTAGGCTAACCCAATTAGTTCTGGTTCGACAATTTGGTGTCTAAGGTAAGTTTGGCAGATTCGACCAACTGATTTTTAATTGAGAGCTACTCGACTCGAATGCGATTCTTATCGAGTTAATGGCATATCCCTTCTATCGGTTTCACTTACCTGGCCATATGTGTCGACCCAGTTCTGATTTGAGGTATCTCACTCACCGCTAATGTAGGACTAAAATCTCCTGCAACAATTAACAACAAAAAAAGTGTGTACCAAAAACTTAAAAGATAAAAAAATAAAAAAAAATAGAAATCCAGTTGTTGTGGTCATCATGCTAAGGGAACTGGTCTTTTTATTTGATTTGGCCTACCTCCTCTATGATTCTTACTATACGAAGAGGCCACTTGAACTTATCTATGCTAATTTGTGTAGATCTATCATGCCTTTTCATTTGGTAAGCACCTTTATTCCCTTACCTTCATTGATGATTATACTAGAAAGATATGAAAATATTTTTTCAAGAAAAAGTTTGAGGTATTTCGTGCTTTCAAAAAGTTTAAAACATGTATTGAGAATCAAAGCAGTTGCTCCATCAAATCCATGAGATCTGATCAAGGCAGTTTGCATCCAAAGCCTTTGAAGATTTTAAATAAGAGCATGGTCTCCGGCATCCCTTGATAGCTTCTTTTTTTTCTAAGAAAATGGCATTGCTGAGAGGAAGAATAAAGCTATTCTTGATATGGTTCAAAGTATCTTGAAGAGCAAAAATTTATCTAAAGAGTCATAGGCTAAGATGGTGGATTGTGCTATTTACCTATCCAACAGATGCCTCAGAGTAAGACTCCACAATAAGCATGGATCGAGAGAAAGCCAAATGTCTTATATTTGAAAATGTTCAGAAGTATAGTCTATACACATATATTCCAGATCAAAGGATAATCAAGCTTGATGATAAGAGTGCAAACTACATCTTTATCCAGTATAATGCTAGATTCAAAGCTTATAAGTTGTTTGATCTAAATACTTTCATATTATATGTGATTAGGGATGCAGAATTTGATAAAGAAGGCATTTCAAATTGGAATATAAACATAAAAGAAATCAATAGAAATGAAGAAGCAAGAATAGAGGTTGAAGAGTTTTCACTACCACCATCCTCTCATCATGGTTCTTGAGCATCATCATCCTCTTAAAACGAAAGCTCAAGGCCGCAAAAAAGTAGAAGACCAAAGAAAACTTTTTGAGGTAACAGATGAGCTAATACTTGTTTGCCTTCTTTCTGATTGTGAACATTTAGAGATTGAAGAAGAATATCATAACAAAGAATGGAGAATTATCATGGATGAAGAAATCAAAGCAATTGAGAAGAATAATACATAGGGATTAGCTACTCTTCCAAAAGACAAAGAAGCAATTGGTATAAAGTGGATTTTCAAAGCAAAGAAGAATGCAAAAGGTGAAGTAGAGAAATGCAAAATAAGATTCGTAGCAAATGGCTGCAAGCAAAAAGTCAGAATTGATTATGAAAGATATTTACTCCTGTTATCAAAATGAAAAGTATTAGATTGATTATTTTTTTATCAGCACAAAACAGTTGGCAAATTTTTCAAATGCATGTCAAATTAGTATTTCTGAATGGTTTTCTTAATGATGAGGTGCATATTGAACAACCTATAGGATATATAAAAAAAAGACATGAAGACAAAGTCTTGAAGTTGAAGAAGGCTCTATATGATTTGAATTAAACAAGAACTTAAAGCATGCAATAGTCGCATTGATACTTCAAAGAAAATAGCTATATTCAATATTCCTATGAGCATACTCTCTGTGTATGGATGATCTTATTTTCATAGGAAATAATCTCAAAATGTTTGAAGAGTTCAAGCATACCATGATTTAGGAGTTCGAGGTGTTGGATATTGACCTCATGTCTTACTTTCTCAGTTGGAAGCAAAACAAATCAAAGAATGCATTTTCATCTCCCAAAAAGCTTATGCAAAGGAAGTCCCCAAAAATTTCAAAATGAAAGATTGCAAGTTGATTGGTGCACTAACAAATTGTGGCATCAAATTATCTAAGTATGATGAAGAAATAATGGTCGACTCTTCTTAGAGTGATTGATGGAAGCAAAATTAAGTTTGGAAGGGGAGTGTAAAATACCTAAACATAATTTCATAGGTTATATTTTGGTATGGTAGGTAAAGTATGTCATAACAAATAAAATTAATATATAGAGTCAAGTCCCAAGAAAATATGGTGAAGTTGATTCCTCGATTGATTCTTGGATCCTTGGTAAAAGATGTCATAACTTCATATTTTTTAAAGATAATAATAGAGAAATATTGGCATGTCATATGTGACTCGTATAAGGATATTTGACCAATCATGTGTCTCTCTGAACCCTTGTAATCTGCTATTTTGGTTTGGCCAAGAGTTGAATGAAAAATATTAGTTGGTGTTTTCTTATTATCTCTTCTAATTTCCGCCTCAAATATAGAATACAGTGATCTAATGTTCTACTGTGCTTCTGTTGTTACCAACACGACTGTCATCTTCTTGAAGTCTATAATTGGCCTAGTTGTCTTACTTTAAGGCAACATATACCATATGGGTTTGTTTATCGTGCCTCTCTGCCGGTGCAACAACTTTTTCAGAGAAAGGAAAAAGAAAAGGATAACGCTCGCTTCTCTTCCTCGGCTTCCAGTCAAGCTGTTTGTGGTCGAAGGCATCATCGCAGCTGGGCTTGCATCCCCATTCATCTCTCTGTAACTGTTGCCTACTAATGTAATGTACGTAGTGCAGAGGCCAGCTGACAGGGTTGCACCACATGTTGCTCGTCACACCAACGGATGTCCTTGGACTTCTTTTAATGATTGTCTTGTAGAACTCAAAGATAAATTGTACTCAGGTTTTGCTGATTGTTACACTGAATACGGTTGAATTGTAGGTTCATTAATTAGCAACAAAAAAAAGAAGTAGTGTATCGAAAACTAAAAAAAGCAAAATATAAAAAGAATTGAAATGCAGTTGTTGTGGTCCTCATGCTAAGGGAACTAGTCTTTTTATTTGATTGGGCCGCCTCCTCTATGATTCCTATGTGTAGAGTACCATATTTACGAGTCATATTCATCTATCCACTTCTTTTACGTTTCATCTTCTGCGGTCGCATGCATCTGGAGTGAACGAGGCCATAATTAACGTTCCATGTTTTGTTGCAATTTGGCATCAGGAAAAGAAAAGCAGTCATTTCTTTTGAGAAATAGGGATGGGTTGCTCGCCCACAATTTATTGAAAAATGGAATCGAAGATCACAAAGCTTTGACACACACACCGCATCACACCGTGCTTATTCCAAAATAAAACAACTGAAGAAACAACTTAAACATTGATGCTGAAGCATCCTTGCAGAAATAACGGGAGAGGACATTTCTAGTGGATCCGAAAAACAGTGAGTAGAAGGCCTACAGCAGCAACATTCATGGAAACATACCCCCAAGGAGAGCCTTTAATCTGTCGGGAAAGGTATGCACGCAGCCTAGGCCACTTGGAATCATGATACTCGTTCACATCACTAAATAATTTTCGAAGGTAGTTCGTATCTAGTGCATAGTGAACTTCATTGCAAATGTGGCTAAAAAAATATGTTGCATCTTTGTCAACGGTCATGCTGTTGATGAGAATGTCATTCAGATATAGCAACCTCACATCCTCCGCGGTCCTGATCAGGAAATCCATGAAGGCCGCATAAACTGTGACGTGGCATTGCGTGTCTGCGTAACACTGTTCGAAGGCAATAAAATTTCGAAATAAGCTGATACTGTAATCATGTACCTCTAGTTGGGGGATTTCCATCACTCCATCAGAGAACTTTACGTCCAAGAAGCTCAAGAAGCCTCCTTCCTTCTTCCTCTTCTGGAACTTCATTCCAGCCATTTTGAGCTCTTTGGCGCTGGGGATCCAGTACAGTGGTGGTTGTGGCATGGGGGATGAGTTACAATATTGTGGGCATGGGAGAACGGATAAGTAAATCAAATGGAGCAAATGATGAACTTCTTCCACCGGGATGTAGAATTTAGGTTCTTCCTGTTTTCTGCAGGGATCAAAAGTACTGAACAAATTAATCGCACAGTCCACAAGATTGATATCATCGGTCTTAAGTAAGTCATATAAGCTCCGGATGACGATGAAGGGGATCTGGTTTTGGAGCAACAGCAGGTCATACTTCACCAGGTTCCAGATCCACAATCTGCCGATAACTTGGGCTGCATCGACGTCATCGACTTTTGGTTTCTCACCACTGTCGGCATGCCTTTGCAGGAGATGGAGAAGGAAGCAGCCGTCCAGCATCAGCATCCGAGTGAAATCATCGGAATCTATTGATTCAAACGTCTCTGAATAACAGCTTCGAACGTATTCTTCTAGTTTCTTCATCTCCGTCAGGCACCTTCGAAGCAGATCCATGGGATCATTATGCTTGGACAGTAATTTGTGCACACATGCCCACTTGTAAGTATGCATGGATTGCAGATGTTCCTCAAATATCAAATGGTAGAAGAAAGGCCCGACGCAGACGGCTTTCGGCTCGTAGGCCTTCTTATCGGATGAATAGAGTTCCTTTGGCACTCGATAAATGGTGCTGGGCTTTTTGCGCAGGTAGAATCGATCGATCTTCGAGGCCGTCTTTAGGATTTTTAACAAGTAGGCATCATTGATTTCTATTTCTCCTCCGCTGCCATCGCCATTGTCTTGTCTGCTTCCCCAGGCTCGGATCCAGTCCCTGACCCGTTCAATCTCCGGAGGTGTTTTACGTACGGGTGCTTGAGGGGGAGGGGGAGGGGGAGGCCGAGCCTCATGCCAATCCATTTTCTTGTGATGTGCTCCGCATCTGCCACCAGCAAGAAAATTTATTCCCAGTGAAATCATGGGTCAGATAGAGAAAACGACAAAAAAAAAAGATAAAAAATAAAAAGAATCTTTGGCACGTTCCAAACACTTTCCTCTGCGCTATACATCATACAAACCAGATAAGCAGAGACAAACTAACCTCGGAATCCATTTTGCTGGTCTCGATAAATAACTAAAGTAACATGGTAAGAAAAGAGAGTTAGCCGGGTTGTGACCAGCATGCGAAAAAAATATATATGTTGGGTATAAAATATCTTCAATCGAAGTTCTCAGCGAAATTGACTCTTGCAGGCTCTGTCCCTAATTTCAATTGCAGGAAGACTCCACCCAGACTCCTACGGGAGCCGGGCTCCGTCACCAACTTCAACTGCTGGTAAGCTCCGTCCGAACTCCTACGGGAGCCGGGCTCCGTCACCTGACTTTAATTGCAGGAAGACTCCGCCCGGACTCCTACGGGAGCCGGATTCCGTCCACGACTTCAACTACAGGAAGACTCCGCCCAGACTCCTACGGGAGCCGGGCTCCGTCACCAACTTCAACTGCTGGTAAACTCCGTCCGGACTCCTACGGGAGCCGGACTTCGCACCTGACTTTAATTGCAGGAAGACTCTGTCCGGACTCCTACGGGAGCCGGGCTCCGTCCCCGACTTTAATTTCAGGAAGACTCCGTCCGGACTTCTACGGGAGCCGGGCTCCGTCCCCGACTTCAACTGCAGGAAGACTCCGCCCGGACTCCTACGGGAGCCGGGCTCCGTCACCAACTTCAACTGCTGGTAAGCTCCGTCCGGACTCCTACGGGAGCCGGACTTCGCACCTGACTTTAATTGCAGGAAGACTCCGCCCGGACTCCTATGGGAGCCGGGCTCCGTCCACGACTTCAACCGCAAGGAGGACTCCGCCCGGACTCCTACGGGAGCCGGGCTCCGTCGCCAACTTCAACTGCTGGAAGACTCCGCCCGGATTCCTACGGGAGCCGGGCTCCGTCCTCGACTCCAACGGCTGCAGACAGACTTCGTCCGGACTCCTACGGGAGCCGGACTCCGCCCACGACTTCAACCGCAAGTAGACTCCGCCCGGACTTCTACGGAAGCCAGACTCCGTCTTCTATTCCGACTGCGGGAAGACCTCGCCCAAACTCCTACGGGTACCGGACCTCGCTACCGACTCCAACCGAACTTCGGCCGACAAGTCTGGACCCCCTGGCAGGCCACAATAACGGACAACACTGCTCCACTCCCTGCGGTGGACCCTACGCAGCTCCATTACTCCCTGGCAGGCCGTATTAACGGCCACGATTCTGCTCCACTCCCTGCGGCAGATTCTGTGTGATTCCACCACTCCCTGACGAGTCACGACAGTGGACGCCGCTCCACTCCCCATAACTGATTGCACGTGGCGAGCCACGGCGATAGCCACGATCCCACTCCACTACCCTCCGCAATAAATTTCTCCTGACTCTGGGCGGCCCACTGCCAGACGGTTACAGGCGTCACTATCAATTTGTTACCCCCTCCGTCTATAAAAGGGGAACCCCAGATACGTTATTCTATAAGCTCTCGTCTTTACCTAGAAACTCTGCTAAAATTTTCGTTCGAGCACTCCATTCTTGTTGAGGCAGAGAACTGACTTGAACGTCGGAGGGTCTTGCCGGAGCAACCCCACCTCCGGTTTAGACTTCTTTTGCAGGTCCCGACGGCGACCGCGGTTCCCTCGACTCCAGCTTCTCCGGCGCAAGCGAATTTTTGCACCAACAGGATTGACGCTAGAGGAAGGGCTGTGTCTTCGCAGTATCCTTATTCTTAAAGGAGCGCTCAACGGGACCGCCCCCTAGGCATCTCTTCCGGTGTCCTCTCCTCCTTTCTCCACTTGGTCCTTGCTCGATGCCTCCCCGCAAGGTGTCCACGCGACGATCTACGACCTCCGCGGCCAAGTCTCAGGCTCTGGCCTCACCTCCTGTTTCCCAACCTCCTCCTCCTCCTCCGGCGACGGCGGTTGGTGCGGAGCAGTTTGATCTGCTAGTACAGCAGGTCAGAGGCCTCACCGAAGCTGTGCAGGCTATGCAGCAGCAGCAGCAGCCGCAAGCATCAGTACGCCTGGAAAGGGTGTTGCCGGAACACCAGAATCCGACGGCGGGGCGGGCCACGTGGGCCAGCCGTCCCGTCTTTCTTGGGAAAACGAACCCGAGGGTGGAGAGCCCTCAATCAGATCATGACTCCACCCCTGGAAGATCCCTGTCCCCATTCTGCCAGAGGACCCTCGAGACTCGAAGTCGAGAGGATTTCCTAGACCGGAGACTCCAAGAGATGAACCGACGGATCGAAGAACTCCGCCATGCTCCCCCCGCTTATGGTGAGGATATTTGCACTGACCCTCCCTTTTCTCAAATGATCATGCAGGAACCAATCCCGCCAAACTTCAAGCTCCCCCAGTTCGAGAGCTACGACGGAACTTCAGACCCGGTTGATCATCTGGAAGCCTTCCGGATGATCATGCTGCTTCATGGCGCTCCCGACGTCATTCTATGTCGAGCCTTCCCATCCACCTTGAAGGGAGCGGCGAGAAACTGATACTCGGCTCTGAAGCCGGGTACCATCTTTTTCTTCGATCAGATGAGCCACCAATTCGTGGCCCATTTTATCAGCAGCCGGCACCTCCGGAAGGGTTCGGAGTCCCTCATCAATATCAAGCAGAGGGAAGGGGAGTCCATTCGGGCCTACATCAACCGTTTCAATGTCGCAGCGTTGGAGGTCCAGAATTTGGACCAATCAGTCACAATGGCCGCTCTGAAGGGCGGCCTTCAGAAGAATGACCTTTTGTTCTCCCTGGAGAAGAAGTACCCCAAAAATTTTGCTGATTTGTTGGCTTGGGCTGAAGGGTACGCCCGAGCGGAAGAAGCCTTCAAAATGAAGGATGAGGAGACCGCGAGAGAGCGGCAGGCGGGAGACTCGAGTAAGCCCGCAGTCGAAAAAGGGTCTAGAGAAGCTCGGCCGTGTTCTCGATCCCCTCCCGGGCACAAGCGTGCCCATACTCCGCCCCGGGTATGTAGGCAGAGAAGTCCGGATTGCGGGGTTTGACGGGGTTCTCCATCGGAAAGATTCCGCAACTACGCCCCCCTCAATGCCTCGAAGACCCAGGTACTGATGGAGGTCAGGGAACAGCTCCCTAGGCCAGAGAGGATGCACACGCACCCCGGGAAGTGCAACCCCAACAAGTTCTGTCTCTACCACCGTGACTACGACCACGACACAGAGGAATGCATTCAGCTTCGAGACGAGATCGAGGAGCTCATCCTGTGAGGTCGACTCGACAGGTTCATCCGACGCCGGCCTGAGGGTAGGGAAGATCGGCCAAAGGCCTTGCCGTAACCTGAACCGCCAAGGAGGGAGGAGCAGCCCGGAGATCGACCTCCAATTGGGACCATCGACTCCATCACCGGAGGGCCTCAAGGAGGAGCAGACCTTCCACGACCATGGAACTCGGGAAACCTGTAAATGTATCGCTTACGACTCTGCCCTGAATCTAAATTCCTTTCGACTTTGCGTGTCCCTCCCATTTGGCACGGATTTGTTACGACTGGGGATAACCCCTTCAAACAATTAAAACAAGGTTATGTTAGGGACGGGAGGAGAACCTCATCCTAACATAAATAAAATGAAAGTCCGATTATCTTGAGATCGGATGGAGAGAGAGGCCTTACAACGCCCTAATGCGCCCCCACAGCCATGTCAGGAACAGGAGGAGAACCTCGTCCTGACATGAGCAAAGTCAAAGGCCCGGTTCTTTTAGATCGGATGGGAGGAGAGGCCTTACAACACCCTAATGCGCCCCCACAGCCATGTCAGGAACAGGAGGAGAACCTCATCCTGACATGAGCAAAGTCGAAGGCCCGGTTCTTTTAGACCGGATGGGGGGAGAGGCCTTACAACACCCTAATGCACCCCCACAGCCATGTCAGGAACAGGAGGAGGACCTCGTCCTAACATGAGCAAAGTCAAAGGCCTGATTCATTTAGACCGGATGGGGGCAGAGGCCTTACAACGCCCTAACGCGCCCCCACAGTCATGTCAGGAACAGGAGGAGAACCTCGTCCTGACATGAGCAAAGTCGAAGGCCCGGTTCTTTTAGACCGGAAGGGGGGAGAGACCCTTGCGATGGCCCTTATGTGGCCCCGCGGCTCTGTTGGGAACAGGAGGAGAACCTCATCCTAACCTGAGCTGAGATTGGCTACGTCAGGAACGGAAGGAGAACCTCGTCCTGACGGTGACGAAACCCGGCCGCCCAACAAGATCGGATGGGGGGGAAAGGCCCCTCAGCGGCACCTTCACACTTCTGCGCAACCTCGCAAAAAGCAAAGGGAGGGCCCTCACTCCGAAAAGAGGAGGGAAATTAAAAAGGAGAAGCGACGAACTACGTCGGAAACAGATGAAGGACAAACCACATCAAAGACCTAAGGAACCTCGTCTCAACAAAGGCGGAAAGTTCCTACCAAACACCCCCGGCCTCTAAGAAGGCTCTCGACCCAGGTCAAGAAAGCAGCAACGCCTCTGAGGTAACGCGAAGTTCGGACCACCAAGCTCGAGCCTGCGGCCATGAACGACGAGGAAAGCAAACCAGCGTATCGACGACTGGGCACCTCCAAACGACATCAACGTCGGACAAGTCGAACGACAAGAGAAGTTCGGCGGACGATAATTTAATACAATATGCGGACGAGGAAACACAAAATCTACTTTTCATTCCATTTGCGAAATATACACCACAAAGTCCAGAAGGCCAAAGGAAGAAAAGCAAAACGACAAAAGCGGGACGAAATGACAAAAGGGAAAGTGTATACATGAAAAGACAGAAGGCCAAAAAGAGCCTTAGGGAAGCTCTGCTCCTTCCGACCTAGTATTATCTACTCCACCCCTCATCCAGGACTGCCTCAGATTTTTAATTTTTTCTTCTAGCTCTTTCCTTTTCAGCAGCGCATCCTGGAGCACCCGACGAAGTCGCTGGCTCTCGGTCTCCATCTCTCGATGCCTCTTTCTCAGGACCTCAAATTCCGCCTCCGCATCCGCGACGGCCTGCTGCTCGTATGCCAGCTGGATCTTCAATTGCTGCAGCTCAGTCATCCTTTCCCCAAGGGCGACAGAAAGCCCTTCGATGGTTCCTCTTAGGGACTGGAGTTCATTAGAATCTCGAGCAGAAGTCAGCTGAACCCTGTCAGCCAGCTGCCTCTGAAGACGGGTGACTTCGTCGGTTGCCGCCCTGAGTCTACCTTTATATTCCTCTACTTGCCTGCGCCAATCGATCCGATGCATGTCGTAGCTCACCTCGGCGTCTTGAAGCTGCTACTGAAGGTCGGAGACCTTCTTCGACCACTCCCAGTCGCCGTCAGCCCGAGCCAAGAGCCGGGACGAACTTCCTCCCAGCTGGCCGATCTTCTCCATCGCAGCCGACAGTTCCACCCTGAGAGCGCTAATCTTGACAGCTTGAGCCCAAATTCGGCCGCTGGCGCTCTCCTTGCATTCCTCAAGCTCCTTCGCAAAGTCTGCCTTCCTCCGGCTATACTCTATGATCCCCTTCATGTGGAGATTCCGAAAGCGGATGGCCTCCGCGGTGGCTTCAGAATGACCCTCTCTCAATCTGCAAAGCTCGCCTTCCATCTTCTTTGACTTTTTTGTCAAGTGAAGGACTTCCTTCTTCAGCCGCTGGATCGTCGACTTCAGTGGAATCCCCAGGGGCAGGGGAAGTGCTTCGGCAGGGCACTGCCATCGGAAGGCAAAAGCGTCAAGACACGCCTCATCACAGAAAGGAAAGCAGAGAGAAGAAAAGAAGGAGGGAGAAGCCATCCACGATAAGAAATTCAACTTTATTGATTGAATGATTCTTGAAGATAAAAAGGAAAAGAAAAATTATGGTAAAATAAAAATACAAGGTCGGAGGTCTCAGACCTCAGAGGCAGGAGTTGGGGAGCTCGGCGTCCCTGGAAGGGGGTGTTGCTCCTAGATTGATTTTGATGATTACAAAGCAGATTGAAGGGATACAAATAATTTTAAAATGAAAAAGTCCTTATGCTCTTCAAGGGCAAAATCATAATTTCACTAAAATCCTGATTTGATAGTACCATTTGGTAGAACAAATGATTTGAAATCTATTGGTAAAAATTTCATTGTGTTTGGACTTATATTTTTGAAGTTATGAAGGTTTGAAGTGCATGAGTTGACTCATGAGTCAACTCATGGCACTGTGAGCTGATTGGCACGCAAAAATTCTCCTTGGCACGCTAGTTTTCTGGCTTGGCACGACCTGTGAGTCGACTCATGAGTCGACCCACAAGGCATGAGTCGACTCATGAGTCGACCCCTACTAATTTGAGCCAAGAATTTCCAGAAACGCATTCTCTGGTTTTTGCAACAGAGGTCGACTCATGAGTCGACCCCTGAAGCATGAGTCGACTCATGAGTCGACCCCTGCGACGGAAAATGTCAGCAACGACTATTTTTTTGCCCATTTTAATTGCCATTTATGCTTCCTAAAAATCTTCTAACGGCTCTTTATCTACCTAAATTATTTTCGCTTGCTTCTAATGCTACAAA
>NC_025995.2:19321429-19345557 GCF_000442705.2 Elaeis guineensis
CTCAAATGGGAGTACAAGAGCCTTTTTATAGGTGTTAGGAGGGAGGAGTTTTACATGTTTTCCAATGTGGGATTAAAGAAAAATACTAAGGACTAAAAGATGGATGGATGAGATGGAAAGATCACAAGCAGATAAAGAAAATACAAATTCTTCCTTTTGAAGTATTTTCAAGTATTATATTTTTTTCTTTAATTTTCAGATCCATCTGCCATCCGTCTGTTCGCCACTGTGTCCGCCAACACAACTCTCCATGCACCCGCCATGCTGCGTGCCCGCACCGCACCTTCGAGCACCCGCACTGCTGTGCTCGCACCGCTGCGCTCGCACTACCGCGCTCCTGTGCCTGCACCGCCGCGCGCCCTGTTAGGAAACGCTCCTTTTTGATTTACAAAAAGAAACTTTTATTTCTTTAAAATGATGCCTATATCCTTTTTGGGTTCCTTGCATAGTATCTTCATTTTCTATAATACCGTGTGCGTCCTTCTTTAATTTTAATTTTATTTTAAGTCTAATTTTTTTCAAACTTGAGTCTTTTTTAATCTGCGAATCGGACTCTTTGTATCGGACGATCACCTTTCCTATAAAATATAAAAAGAAGCATCAAATTTTTTAATAAATAAAATAAATTAAATATAATTTTTTGCTTTAAATGACTTAAAATTAAGTGTTTATCACACCCTCCAACTTGAATTTTGCTCGTCCTTGAGTAAAATAGATATATCAGCATTGTGTACGACTCGTCTTGAATAAAAAGTTAGGTTAGGCATCCCAAAAGGTAGATGATACCTGGTCAGACCATTAAAGAGATACTTCATTGGATTATCAATTTGATCCAATTAGTGGCTGAGTATTAACTAAAAAAATTTCAAGAGCTTTTCTTTCACCAACTCTCCACTTTACTCTTTAAATCCTCTAACTTAATGTGAGAGAGGTTTATTATCTTCTTGCAATTTAGTCCCTTATTATTCACTATTTTTTTTTTTAACATTGCCCACCTTTTTACGCAAACCACAATGCTTACTTAGGCGAAGGGGTTCGGTTACTCAGTAGGAAACCAATATTTTTTTTTTTTAAATAAAATTTTAAGAAGAATTTTTGCATACCTTGACCTTTCCACCCAATCTCTTATGAAGCAGATTCTTTATTGAGATCAGTAAGAAGAGGGTTGTAGAATCACTCCTAAAATTTGGTCTAGTCTAAACCCTACCATTCATTGAATTTTCTTAATAATTTATTCTTCAGTATCTCTAAAATTATCTTGATCATTAATCATTCAGTGATTAGGATGCCTAATTGACTCTTAATCAAAATAATATTCGGATACACAAAACTAATTATTTCTGACCATACTCGAGGATTTGATTAATTTTCTTTCCCCCCAACTTAATCTACATTATCCTCAATGGAGTAAAAAAGCAAAGAAAATAAAAGGAGAGAGTGCACCTAGGATAATTTTGCTTCGAAGTTGAAGATAGCTTCATTGATTAATAGGCTCTTGCTCTAAATTCCTGCAGCTGCAGTAAAGTAAAAAAAAAATAAAATCGTTGGGTTGCCTCCAACAAGCGCTAAGTTTTACATCTTCAGCAGACGTCAAGTTTATTATTCATTATAAAGTGGATCACACAGGTAGATGGTGTCGATTCATTCTTTATGTACAATTTCATCTACATATGGCTTTAGACGTTGCCGTTTACCTTAAATGTATTTCCATTTCGGGGTCATGAATTTCAATTGCTCCATGTGAGAATATTTGTGTGACAATAAAAGGTCCATCCCATCGGGATCGAAGTTTACCGAAAAAAGACGTAACCTGAAATTGAAAAGCCATACCTTTTGATTTAGCTCAAAAGATTTTCTAGAGATATATTTGTCATAAAATATTTTGGTTTGAGCCTTGTAAATTTGTGAACTCTCGTATGCATCATTGCGAAGTTCTTTCAGTTCATTGATTTGCAACCTTCGATTAGAACCTGCATTCTTCATGTTAAAATTAAACATTCGTATGGTCCAGAGTGCACGATGTTCTAATTCAACCGACAGATGGCAAGCTTTGCCATAAACTAATCGGTAGGGTGACATACCGATAGGGTTTTAAAAGCTACACGGTAAGCCCATAATGCATCATCTAAGCGAAGAGACCAATCCTTTCTATCGGGCCTAACCGTCTTTCTAGGATATGTTTAATCTCCATATTTGACACTTCTACCTGACCATTAGTTTGGGGGTGATATGGTGTGGCCACTTTGTGTGTAATATTATATTTTTTCATAAGTGCTTCAAAATATTTATTCATAAAATGAGTCCCTCCATCACTAATGATCACCCTTGGGAAGCCAAATCGACTAATGATGTTTCGTTGGATAAAACTAGTTACAACTTTATTATCATTAGTCCGTGTAGCTATTGCCTCCACCCATTTTGACACGTAATCAACTGCCACCAGAATATATTCGAATCCAAATGAGGCTGGAAAAGGTCCCATGAAATCAATCCCCCAAACATCGAAGATTTCTACTACTAAAATGGGGGTCAGCAGCATCATATCCTTCTTGGATAAATTTTTTATTTGCTGACATTGCAGACAACTTCGGCCAAATTCATGTGCATCCTTGAAAAGCGTTGGCCAATAAAATCACTCTGCAGCACTTTTGCTGTAGTTTTTCTTCCACTAAAATATCCCCCAATGCCGAAGAATGGCAAAAAGTGAGAATGCTTTGGAATTCACTCTCGAGGATACAACGACGAATAACTTGGTCAGGACAGTATTTGAATAGTTCAGGTTCTTCCCAGAAATAATGTTTAATTTACGAGAAAAATCGATCCTTTTCTTATTTTGTCCAGTGAGAAGGTACTTGTCCTGTTGACAAGTAATTGACAATATGGGCAAACCATGGAGAACGGCTAGAGGAGATTGCGAAAAGTTGTTCATCAGAAATTTTTTTTTGACCTCATCTATGCCTATCGTGTGTTCAACTAAGATCCTGGAGATGTGATCAGCTACCACATTCTCGGAACCCTTCTTATCTCGGATTTTCAGATCAAATTCTTGTAAAAGAAGGATCCATCTGATCAAACGCGGTTTAGTATCTTTTTTTGAGAGGAAGATGTTTCAGAGCTGCATGATCAGAGTAAACTAGAACCTTAGATCCTAACAGATATGAGCAAAATTTTTCAAGGGCGAACACTACTGCTAGTAGCTCTTTTTCTATTGTGGTGTAGTTTAATTGGGCATCGAAAAGAGTCTTGCTAGTATAATAGATTACATGTGGCTCCTTATTGATTTTTTGGCCTAAGATGGCACCTATTGCAAAGTCAGAGGCATCACACATAATCTCAAATGGAATGGACCAGTCAGGGGTTTTATTATGGGTGCTGTTGTCAAGACTGTTCGTAATATATTGAATACTTTCAAACAGTCTTCGTCAAAGACAAATGGTGTGTCCTTGGCCAACAAATTGCACAGGGGTCTTGAAATCTTGCTAAAGTCTTTGATGAAGCGTCTATAAAATCCAGCATGACCTAAGAAGGATCGTATTTGTCGAACTGAAGTAGGGGGTGGTAGTTTTGAAATGACCTCAATTTTGGCTTTATCTACCTCGATCCCTCTTTCAGAAATAATATGTCCTAATACAATTCCTTTCCGCACCATGAAATGGCTCTTTTCCCAACTTAGGATGAGATTTGTCTCCATATACCGTTTAAGAACTTTGGAAAGATTATGGAGACAATCCTCAAAGGTGGTTCCAAACAAAAAAATCATCCATAAAAACTTCAAGATATTTGTCCACCATATCCGAAAAAATGGCCAGTATGCACCGTTGAAATGTAGCGGGTGCATTGCAGAGCCCGAATGGCATACGCCGAAAAGCGAAGGTGCCATAGGGGCAGGTGAAGGTAGTCTTTTCTTGGTCATCCGAAAATACAGGTACTTGATTGTACCCTGAATAACCATCAAGAAAATAGAAGAAACTTTGTCCTGCTAACCGTTCTAAGATTTGGTCGATGAAGGGCAATGAAAAATGGTCCTTCCTAGTAACGGCATTTAGTTTTCTATAATCTATGCATACTCGCCATCCAGATGATATGTGAGTGGGAAGCAGTTCACCTTCTTCATTCTCAACCACAGTAATACCTGATTTCTTAGGTACTACTTGAGTGGGACTGACCCATTTACTTTCGGATATGGGGTAGATGATTCCAGCATCTAACCACTTTACCACCTCTTTCTTTACTACTTCATGCATGTTTGGGTTCAATCTCCTCTGCATATCTCGATGGGGTTTGGCATTTGCCTCAAAATGAATATGGTGCATGCAAATGGAGGGGTCAATTCCTTTTAAATCAGCAATGGACCAACCGATAGCCTCTTTGTATTCCTTCAGAATACCAACCAATTGTGCTTCCTGATTAGGGGTCAAGTCTGATGCAATGATTGCGGGAGGGTGTCATTGGGTCCTAGAAATACATACTTGAGGTAGCAGGAAGGGGTTTCAATTCTAACGTAGGTGGTGATTCTAAAGATGGGACTATTGGTGTACTGGCTAATATGGGCAATGGCTCATACTTGATTGTCCATGGAGGAGTGGTTTTATCGTGTGGTGTATCCAACAAGGTGTTAACTTCTTTCATATATCCCTCAAAGTCATACACTCCAAAGTGAGCGAAGCAAGTATCTAAGGGGTCTAGTGCTAGAATTGTAGGTGTTGCATCTTCTATAATGTCTTCTAGTGTATCTACTTCGAAGCAACTATCCATTGATGGTCCTTGGGAAGCACCAAACATATTTAGTCTCAGTTTCTTATTCCCAAATGATATGTCCATGACTCCTGTCCTACAATTAATGCATGCATTTACCGCAGCTAGGAAGGGTCATCCTAAGATAATGAAATTTGTCTTGGGTTGCCACTTAGTTTCATGTCGAGAATCAAAAAATCAACTGGAAAGTAAAACTCATCTACCTTGATCAAGACATCCTCAAGCATTCCATGTGGTTCCTTAATTGATCTGTCGGCTAATTACAGTGTGACTGATGTAGGTTTCAGTTCTCCGAATCTAAAAATTCATACACCGAACTAGGTAAAAGATTCACACTTGCTCCTAAGTCCAGAAGAACTTTTTCAATGTGATAATCTCCTATAACACAGGAAATGATGGGGGCTCCTAGGTCCTTAAGCTTTGGAGGAGTGGCATGCTGGAAGACAGAACTAGCCTATTCACTGAGGCATACTTTCTTTGGATTTGTGATCTAGATTTACGTTTTTGGATGTACAAATCTTTCAAAAATTTGGCATAAGCAGGGACCTATTTGATTGCGTCTAGAAGGGGAAGATTAATTTGGACTTGCTTAAACAATTCTAACATCTCATCGAGTCTTCCTCCCTTCTTATCTGCAGGAATAGGGGCTTTCAGGGCATCCAAAAATGGGGCTTTAGGCAAGTAAGATGATTCTGGTGCAGTTGGTTCATTCTCTATTTTAAGGTCCTCCTTGTTCTTGGGTGATTTGGCTTCGGTTTGAGGTTTAGGGTCGGTCTCATTGGTTTTACTAGTGTGTTCAATGACCTTTCTACTTCTTAGAGTCATGATTGATTTAGCGTGTTCAGAAAAAGCTTCTGGGGTATTAGAGCTCTCAATCACAAATTGCCCTCTTGCGTTGCTCTCGGATTGGCTAGGTAATTTTTCTCCATCCCTCCTACTGAATGCAGTCGCTAGTTGACCTGTTTGGGTCTCTAGCTTAGCAATGGATTGTGTGTGGGAGTTAAGGGTCTGAGTGTTGACTTCTAATCATTCTAGTGCTTTCAAAACTTTTTTCTCAAAAGCTGAGCTGTGACCAGTAGTAGATGGTTGAGGAGCATTTTGAAATTGATGGTATGGTCCATGCCTATATGTTGGGTCCTGATATTGAGGTCGAGGTGTGGCAGGGCCAACCACTGGTTGTGGTTTCTAGAAAAAATTTGGATGGTTTCTCCAGCCGGGGTATAAGTGTTCGAATATGGATCGTTTCCTGATCTGTGAGCTTGTTGGACTTGAGTTTACTGAACCTGCTCGTGCACAAACTCAGGAAATTGAGGTGCAGCTGGGCATTCACTAACAAAATGGTTTGGACTTGCACACAATGCATAAACTTCTTGGATTGGGTTGGTGGAATCGGAGATTGTCCGGTATTTAGAAGACGGTCTAATTTTTGGGATAGTTCATCTACCTTACTGTGGATATCTATGATGTTTCTAATCTGATAAATTTTATTTTTTTTTGTTGAAGCATGGGTTGTTCTCTAGAGGTGGCAGACATATGATGTAGGAAATTCTCATTAAGTGTTTTAAAGAGCTGCCAGGCTTCATCCTCACTCTTTAGCATGAATGTCCCACCACATGATGCATCAACCATTTATCGGTGTTTCTCCGATAGACCATCATAAAAATACTGACAAAGTTGCCATTTAGGGACAGCATGGTGTGGACATTTACGAATGAGGTCCCTTAACCTTTCTCATATCTCATGAAAAAGTTCACCCTCCAATTGGGAAAAACTAGTGATAGCTTTTCTAATTTGATTTGTTTTTCCAATTGAAAAGTATTTCTTGAGAAATTCTCTCTGAAGATGATCCCAAGTTGAAATGGTTATAGAGTCTAAGGAGTTTAACCAATGCTTGATTTGTCCTTAAGTGAGAAAGGGAACAGTTTCAACCTAAGGGCATCATCGGAGAAGTTTTGAATTTTTACTATGGAATAAATTTTAAGAAATTCATCCAAGTGTTTATATGGATCCTCGTTACTAAGTCCATAAAATGATGGCAACATTTGAATAATGTTAGACTTAATCTCATATTGGGTAGCTTCTATTGGAGGTGCTTGAATGCATGGAGAGTAGGTGTACGAGGATGGAGTGAAATATTCTCTCAATGAGCGTGGAGGATTAGCCTCACCAGGTGTAGCCATGTTTCTAACTCAGATAGTCCTAAGAGTCTTTTCTAATTCTTCGTCTAATGGTTGCAAGTCGGGTTTTAGTGATCGTCAACCTAACATGCAACTAAAAGGTCTATATAGGACTATCCTAGACTGTTAAGGATTATTATTTTTTTTTTATTAAGAGAAGAGGAGAAGAGAGAAAAGAGTTCTAAAGAAGAGATCCTAAGAAGTCCTAAAACTAATAGAAGAATTAGTTGTGGTTAGATTTTAATTACAATCAAGTTAGCACGCAGTGGACTCTCTATCCTAAAGTTATCCTAGTTCTAGACAGCTCCTAACTGTAGTTAGCCTTCAAGCCCTCCAAGTCAGAACTTGACCAACCAACTGGCCAGATAAGTGTAAGGTTGGTGGGAGTCCCCCCGTTGCTTTTCTTAGACACCAATTAAATTGATCAGATCAGCGAACGGAACCAATTAAAAACCACCTTCCTTCAGGCCTAGACGTCCCGCAAACCACTTGCCTAGACACCAGCAAGCTGACCAAGTCTAACCTGGTTCAACTCTTAGGGTCACTTGTCCTAATGAGCTCGAAATCCTTAGGGGTCAACATCTAATTAATTTTAGATTAAGGTCTAGGTTATGCAAATGCAAGGGAGTGATTTGTGGGCCAAGGAAGGGTGATCAAATCTCCACCTTATCTTAGTTAATGGGTTGCACCCTTAAAGTTAATTATGGAGATGCAATGCAAAGAAATAAGGTATCCAATCAAGTTAGAAATTTTTATATTTGAGGTTACGCTATTTTAGTTAAATGTTATGAAATGTCAGTGATTTTTTTTTTAATTCAACCGTGCCAAGATCTCCGGCAATGGCGCCAAAATTTGATGCGTAGTCGTTGATAGCATCAAAAATAACTCTACTCACTACGTAGGTAGGATGAGTCGAGATCGTATCCTCAGGGACCTTGGGCTAAGTTGAGATTGTAAAATAAAAGAAAGAAGCATTATTTTGATTTAAAAAATAAATTATCTTAAAATTGATGTAATTAGAAAATAAAGAGCTCGGAAGTTTTGAATTAATTTTGCACTAGTAGAGTTGTATCTCTTTTTTTTAATTAAATAGATGCGATTAATCTTAGAAAAAATACCTATCTTTTCTCGGTACACCCCGTACCCGTAGATCACGGTGCATCTTCGAAAAGTACTAGGTAAACAACTCTTCTTTCCTCGACACGTCCCATACCCGTAGATCACGGCGGAAAGTAAAAGTTGTTTCTAATATTAATCTAACAGGAAAGCATAAATAAAAGCATATGAAAGAGAGCAAATAAAGAACTCATGACGATTTAAATAAAAAGCATAATCTTTATTGCATATAAAGAAATACAAGAAAGTTTAGAATAATAAACCCACTCTGTGTCGTTACAAAATTTCTTCTCTACTCTCGAGACTGCTAGCCTAGCTGCTCATGGAGTAGTCCCTTTCTCTTCCTCTATGCAAGGCTCTAGAAGGATTTCTGGGATGATCCTCAAATGAGAGTACAAGAGCCTTTTTATAGGTGTTAGGAGGGAGGAGTTTTACATGGTTTTTCGATATGGGACTAAAGAAAATACTAAGGACTAAAAGATGGATGGATGAGATGGAAAGATCACAAGCAGATAAAGAAAATATAAATTCTTCCTCTTGAAGTATTTCCAAGTATTATATTTTTTTCCTTTAATTTTCAGATCCATCTGCCATCCGTCTGTTCGTGACTGTGTCCGCCAGCACAACTCTCCGCGCACCCGCCATGCCGCGCGCCCGCACCGCACCGCCGCGCGCCCGCACCGCCGAGCGCCCGCACCACCGCGCGCCCTGTTAGGAAACACTCCTTTTTGATTTACAAAAAGAAACTTTTGTTTCTTTAAAATGATGTCTATATCCTTTTTGGGTTCCTTGCATAGTATCTTCATTTTCTATAATACCGTATGCATCCTTATTTTATTTTAATTTTATTTTAAGTCTAATTTTCTTCAAACTTGAATCTTTTTGATCTGCGAATCGGACTCTTTGTATCAGCGATTATCTTTCTTGTAAAACATAAAAAGAAGCATCAAATTCTCAATAAATAAAATAAATTAAATATAATTTTTTACTTTAAATGACTTAAATTAAGTGTTTATCAGCTCCATTTTAAATAATGCATACTTATGTATAAGTATATTAATCTTGGATTCTTTTACTTAATTAGTATCTTTTGAGTAACTTTTAATCTATCCTATATTTCTTTAGCAAAAATATAAGTAGAATTTCTATTGAATTTATTAACATCAAAAGAGCAATAAAGAATATTCATGACTTTAGCATATACTTGAGCTATTTTTTTATCTAGATCATCCTAATCTTTTTTGGATTTGAGAGTGATAATACCATCTACCATGATAGTTGATGTGTATGGGCCATTGATCATCTAGTACTTGAATAAATATGTGCATACATACTTTTCAATATATATAATTTGTGCCATTAAATAAACAAGATCTATTAGTTGATTGCCTTTGGCAAGAGATACACCGATTTGGATTGTCATTTGATCTTTTACTCTAGATCATTAGATCAACAAGAGATTGATCTAATTAAAAGAAATGCCTCCGAAGGTTTATCGACTTAAGAAGTGGATTGGGAGCAGAATCATGAAGAAGGTAGTTATCATATCAACAAAGAAAAAGTTAAAATCATGGATGACTACTTCATATACGTCTAGAAGACAGTCCTAGAAAGTGGTAGAATCTAGCTAGATGAAAACTTGCTATCATTTATCATCAAACTTGTCAACAAAATATTTTAATTTTTAAATATTTAATATATCCAATCAAAAAAATCTTTTTTATAATATATAATCAAAAATATTTGAAAATCTATGTTTTCTCATTTTTAGTGATGACGGTCACAGCCAACTTTATGATAAGGCATGAAAGATACTAGCTTCTAAGGACATAACATGCATCCACTAGCATGTGCCAACAATTGACCTTGACCAACTAGACTCGAAAGGAACTCGGAAGGAACTAGCTTTGATTCATGCAACAATGGTTAGCCTTATGACAAGGCCAAAGAGTTTAGCATTAGAAAACATAATACACCTTGATTGGCGTATGTAGTGATAAGCTCTAACTACCTTGGCGCAAAGAAAAGAATTTTTCAAACATATGGCTAATTATTAGTTCAGTTGGCTAGATCCAAATCATAATTAGACCAAATATAAAGTAATCATTAAAGCCATTTTAAAACATATTTTCTCAAACATATAGTAAGCATATTTTATTTAAATGTTCATGCAGGTTCCAAAACAAGGTTTAACATCTCATCTTAAACACCTCCATCATTGCAATAAATCATTATGTTTACAAATATGCTCTAGCAAAATACTTCATGCTTGATCCAAAATTTTAAAAAAGTTATTCTTTTATATGGAGTATGCATAATATTTAATATAAGTATAAATATAATATGCACAAGTAATTTTTATAAATTTTAATTATGAATATTTTGGATGTTTTAAAATGTACATAAAAAACTAAGCAATATAAGTTTGAAAATCAGGTTGTATGACATGTATAATGAAATCACTAGAGGTAAAGGTGCTTATATATCAAACTTGACGGAATCTAGAAATTCATCTCGGTAGAGTTGAGACTATCTTAGTTGAGGGATCAAAGCGTAAAATCCTACCCTAATTTCTTTTTTTTTTGTCAAAAACTTCCAACTCTATTACACCACTATTCGAAGATGAATACGGGTGTAGCGCTATGCTATGGTAGATGTATAGTGCTGGCCTATGATAAAGTATAGTGCTCAGCTAGATAAAGGTCTAAATTATACCTACTCATAGAATAAAAGCTTCTGATGGAGTTTAAATTATAATAAAAAGATACATTGGAATGATTGTCAAAGGGCCTTCATTTAAAATAGAGATTCATAATTCATACAAAAAACCAAATAATTATAATATAACCATTGATCTCCATAACTACTCCTGATCCTCATTGGTTCTTTGGTTTACTCTCATGATCCCACATATGGTGTGTCATGCCTTGATCTAATGGTCCAAGCTGGGTGCACGATAGACGGCCACACATCCTTAGGATTTCTTCCCATTGGACATGCAAGAGCTTGCCTATTTAATTTATCCACATAATTCCAAATTCAAATAGTGATAGAATATTCTAATACGTTGATTCAAAGAATAGTCCATAATTACTTAATAATAATGAAAAAATCTAATCAATTTCTCCAAAGAAATATTAATTGCAAGTCTTCAAATCCTTAAGTTCCTCATTGCTTGAACCCAAGCCCCATATGCTTGTCTAGATTTGAAAAAAATAGAAAAGAGGAGTTGAGCTTTATAGGCTCAGTAAATTTTCAATTACTCTGAGGGATCAAGTATAAATTATATTTTTATTTAAATCATAGTAATTTGACAAAAATAAGATACATGTATAATATAATAATTTCTCCAAATATGCTATAAATAATAGTAAAGCATAAAGTCTTCTCTCAGTCATCGGTGACTACGGCCATGATCAACTCCATGACAATGCCTAGAAGAGATAAGGTTCTGACTAGGCGTAGAAAAAAACTAGCTCTGACTTATACAGTGATGATTAACCTTATGACAAGTTAAATAAATTAGTCTTGAAAATAAACTCACAATGTATCAAAGGTGTTAGTGATCAACCTTGACTGGTTAGATCCAGAAGCACTAATTTTGCCAGTAATCAGTCCAATTGGCTAGATCTAGAAGAAACTAGTTTCTAATATATGGCCAAAGATTAATCCTATTGGCTAGACCCAGATCATAGTCTAACTAGAGATTTTTTCTCACTGATACTCATAACATCATCATATTTATTTTCATAACAATCTTAAAAGTCAAAGTACTGTATATATCATTTCCAAAAAGCAATAAAATACTTTTTATTCAAAAGTTCATGTAAAGATGAACATGCATAATCTCCTTTCCAAATGTCATATGATATTAAAATGAAGATATCAATTTATTTCAAATTTGCAGTTTGTAATAATCATATCAGTCATTTTATGCTTAACCCATAATTTTGAATAACGATTTTATAAAAGCATGCATAATATACATATTTTTTTAATTTTTAAAATATTTTAATATATTTATTTATAAATTTTAGTCTGAAATATATGACATGTACTAAAAAAATCTAGAGAAAAAAGAAAACTTATAGTCAATCAGATCCAAAAGTCACGATCTTTGATACATAGCATGATCTTTGGATCCATGCTCCTTCTGATCTAAATCAAAATCCTGGGTCTAATTCATTAACCAACAAAAAATTAGACTAATTAAGGTCAATTTGATCAATCATGAAAAGTAGTTGGATTTTTTGGATTCTATTAAGGCCTAATATATATGGTCTGACTCGAACAACATGAGAAGGAGAGAGATACTTGGTCTAGGTCAATTGGATTTTTTGATTAAATTTATTTGATTAAGGTCCAATCAAGAGCCTAGCCTATTTGGATTGGATCAACTAATAAGGGTCTCGGTCAGAGCTTTATTCAATTTATAGACTTGATCTAAGGAGGCGAGACCTTCAATAGGAAATGGTTTCCCTCTTCATTTTTTCTCTCTCTTTTTCCATGTTTGAGTTGAAGTTGGCTGAGACTGCCGACTTTGGTTTAAAATAGGCTCAAATTGGATCGGTTCTCATGGTGTAATTGTAAACTAGATCATGATTTACATCATTCAACATACGATCTGTACTAGTGTATCATGGCTAATGATGGCCGAACATCAATCCTTCAGCCTGTCTATCTATATCATGGCTGAAATACCTCTTTGGCCAATTACTATAAAAAAATGGGCTATTAGCGATCGCTAATTGTCATCACTAATAACTACTTTGCCATTGTTAATATTATTAGATATCAATTTTCATCGCTAAAAATTTATTAAAAATAAGCTCATCGCTAATTACCATTATTAACAATGGCTAAATATCCATCGCTAATATAGATAATTAGCGATGGCATTAATGACAACAAAGCCATCCCTAATATTTTTTTTAATTTTTAATATTTTTTGTAATTAAAAACTATTAGTGATGGCATTTGTCGTCTATAATGCCGTCGCTAATAGGTTTTCATTTTTAATTTTTTTTAATTAAAAATTATTAATGGCTACATATGCTGTCTATAATGCCATCACTAATAGTATTTTATTAAAATTAAAAATAAAAAACTATTAGCAATGGTATTTGTGTCGTTAATACTGTCACTAATAATTTTTTATTTTTTAAAAAAAATTATAATTAAATATTTAAAACCTATTTTAATCATAGTAATGAGTAATTATATTTTTTAAAATCAATTATAAATAAAATAATAATTATTTATCATAATCATAAATATAAAATTAATTATATTATATTAAAAATATAAATTATATAATTTTATAAATTTATACCGCTTTACAAGTATCAAAATTATATATATATCAAAAAAAATTATTTAAGATGCTCCTCATCATCCTCCTTATCCTCCTCCTGCTCCTATATGTCCTCTCCAATAGCTGATGGATGAGAGCTAAATATATCAGTATCCTATAATGAAGAAAAATAAAATTTTATTAATAAGTTTTGATGTGAAAGCGTATATATCGATACAGAAGCATATATTTCGATATACTACTTCGATTCTTAAACAGATTATTCTTACATATTTTATTCGATGATACGAAACTATAGACACTTCCTACTTATTGATTGGATGGTTAGATTAAATTTTTATCCTTTAGAACTCATTTTTGGACTCAAGCCTAAACATGTGAAGCTTCTAAATATAAAAATTTAAAATAAGTAAAAAAAATTATTAATAAACTTATCTACTGTGATGGCTGTGACAACAAGCTCAGTTGATCATATAGATGTGAGTCTCAAAGAATCTCAATGATTGTATCGCGAATGGCATCTCAGAAGCTCTAAAGTCACTAACTCTAAAGCCTTTGCATGACCTCTTTCACATGTGCATCACCCCACGTCTAGGTCATCGAGGCCTGAGAGGAGGATGTCAAAGAATATTGAGCTACTGGAGGGTTGAAGCTATGGTCGAATACTATGATCCGACTCTTACTCATCCCTCCAATGGCTCTAAGGCATCTCTCGAGGTCAAGGAGGGCTAAGAGGATAGATTCTCACCATGTTGTGATATGAGATACTCCACGTAATCCTCCTATATAGTTTAGAAAGTCATTAGTCTATATATATCAGTATATATAAAAATTTAATAAATAATATTTTAAGTTATTATCATGATCTGTCGAGATCTAGGATCTAAGTAATCACTAGTCCTCTTAGACTGGTGTGTGGCTTTTACCCCATATCTACTACTGCCTTGGCACACAACCCAATTAACATGTCTACAATAAATAAACAATAAAATTAAATTAATCAAAAATATATATGATCAATTCAATATAAAATTAATTTAAGCATAAATTTTTGATCAATCTATCGGCTACAATATGTGTGCCAATGGAGTCGTCAATGTGCTTGATCGAATTCTGTTGGGTGATCCGATTGTGCCCTCTGCCACCTATCAGAGTACTCTTCAGTGCTCTACCAGTCACAGAGGGCCTCCCATATGTCCACCCGCATCCAATGATCTATGTAAAATTTTCAGTTCGATGGTGACTCGAACTGGAGTACTCTATGATCGACTGTCTAAGGCTATACAATCCATCTCGGAGCCTATATATGGCCATCTCTTCGAAAGTCTGACGGCCAGCCTCCTCATCCTAAGAAGTCTCGAATCGGTAGTACTCTTACAAGTAGAAGCAAATATGTATTAATTAATAGAATATAAATCTATCGTAAATTTAAAAATTAAATATCTTTGACTTATTTAGAACATCTCCTACACTGTATTACGAGCCTACGATGGCCAACTGGAGAATGCATGCATCGACCTTGGCATCAATTGTCGAATGATCCTGGTAAGCATACGAGGCACTCCAGACTCTCTAAATATGCTACAAAATTCATTTTGATCAATAAATATTAGACTCCAAAATGACTAAATTTTAAACATATTCAATGAAGATATAGTACTTACGACTGGCTCTAAATGTGGATGAGCTGTCTATCCTCTGGTTGAGTCGGAGGTACCGCGAGCTGGCTGGGTCCTCTACCACAACACTGACTTTGAGAGTCAGACGCTGCTCCGTATGACTGTGGGGTCACTGGTGACCCTACATCATTCGAACCTGAGAGTATCAAACATCATATATAAAGAATATTATATTAGATAATAAAAAATAAAATAACATAAAAGAGAATATCTAAAGTAATTAAGTTTGCCATGTGGTACGTGTGGCACAGAACCATGCGAGTTGGCTGCATGAGAGCTCTCTCTTCAATTGTGATGGCTTCAACCTCTGGAAGATATGATCTATAATCTCTAAAAATAAAAATAAATAGATTCACAGATTAATTATACAATTATGGATGGCAATACAAGATTTAAATGATGCAAGACAAGTATTTAAAATGATTCAAGGCAATGCAATAAATAAAATGATACCAAAAGGTCTTTTGTCCTTAGGGTTGACTCCTTCCTTCCTAGGGTTGACTACTCATTTTCCCCTTTAGATGTGCGATACCCTTCGGATTCTTCTTCCAATTCCTCCTCTTCTTCTACTTCTTCATCTTCTTCCTTTTTTTCCTCTTCTTAGATACGATTTGCCTTTTAAAACAAACTCAGAATAATCTACCTCCTCATATTGGCCATCACTTAGGAGAAAATCTAGAGTATCCAACTCTACATCCATGAAAGACTAATGAACTTTTGATGTTTCATCTTTCTGAAAGTATTCTGGTACATGGGGCTCTTCTTCTTCTTCTTTGAGTTCGTAATGAACGGCTCGAGACTTAACCTCATATTCAGCGCACCAATCTTTCTTTCCTCTCTCTATTGATGGAAAAAGAGTATAATATACTTGAATAGCTTGTTGAGCTAGCACAAAGGCATCATTGACATATGCTTTTGATCTATGTTTGATTTCAATTAGCTTGTATCATGGATCAACCTTCATACAATTATTGATATCAAACCATCGAAACTTAAATAGAATGATCCTATTACCTAGCCTCCAATGTGGAGCAACTTGATTACTTCTTCGAGGATTTCATAGTAGTCACTCTCTACCTCTCCACCAGCCATCCTTTATACAAATACCATGGTTCATTGTACTCTTATGGTATCTATATTGCTATATGTGAAATTGGAAATCATTTACGTTACAGCCATTATAACATATCACGTACTTTGTTGGCCTGTAACCTAATAGTCTTAGCTTATTAGGTATGGATTCGCCCCCTTGTATGACCTACATATTATAAAAAGAATAAGTTAAGAAAAATTAAAATAAATAAAATGATAATAGTAGCTTATCAGTTGATGAAACTAATTTGCAAAGTTCTATGAGTGCTGAGTGAAAATTTCTTCCTCACCTATCATTGGGTTGTCCCATCTTAGCATCTCATCATATTGCCTCTATATGCATAAGATAAGTATAAAATGATAAATGATTAAAAAGTTGAGATTGTGATAGATATTTACTTAACATATGGGTCGTTCTTCATGTAGTTTAGCATAACATATGTTTCTACCAGTTAATACCTGACAAACCTTATACCTAAACTCACGAGCGAGATAGGCAAATATTGAGATCTCCACCTTTGATCTCTCACTACCATCATCATTTTGATCCACTTGAATCAGCTTTATCTGCACACTGAGATTAAAATAGTATTGACTGAAACTAAAAATTATTTCAATTATGTAAGCCTCCACAATAGAACCTTCGACTTTGGTCTTATTTTTTACTTTCTTCTTGAGACTGTGCATGTATCTTTTAAATGAATACATCTACCTAATAATGCATTGGTTCCTCAACTCTAGCTTTATATGCTAGATGAATTACGAGATGCTCCATGGAGTCAAAGAAACTAGGAGAGAACATCTTCTCCAAGTTGCATGTAGTCTTTACACCGCTAGCCTCAAGATTGGAGATGTGATTGGTGGATAGTTCGGTAGTATAAATGTCTTTGAAGAAAAGACTAAGCTCGATCAAAAAACTCCATATAGGGTTAGGAAGGAGATCGTGTCAAACCAATGGGAGTAATCATCGCATGAAGATATGACAGTCATAGCTCTTTAGCCCATAGAACCTGCAATCTTTGATATTAACGTATTGAGCTAGATTATTTATATAATCATTTAAAAATTTAAGATTTTTACACCTTTCACATGTATCTTTCAATTGCTCTCTCGTTAAGGTGTAAGATACTTTCGACTTTAGAAATTTTTTAGATAACACCTCAACCAGCTCTAATAAAAGATGCTTGCATATGTTCTTTATATCTGCTCGAGTCTTAGAATTATCCTTCATTTTGTTTTTGACATCCATAACAGTGTAGAAAATATTATTGAATACATTCTTCTCAATATGTATGACATCAAGGTTACGATGGATCAAATTGGCAGACCAGCTGTACGATAATTCTCAAAAGATACTGCACTTCGTCCAGTTATAAGTTCTACTGAATCTTGAAATTTTTGCTTGTCTAATAGTATACCAAACTAGACTTTGTCTATTTGGAATATCCTCTGAAATATTTCCATACCACTGAGGTGTAGGGGTGCATGATCTTTCTTTAACTTATTCCTCCTAAAACTGTCCCGCTGCTTTCAAAAAGGATGATGCTTAGAGAGAAATTGAAACGACAATCGAACCAGCAAGACTTATGATCATACTCAAGTTGAAATAATTTTATATACTCATGCAACAGAGACATGTTAGCTTCCCATGAGTATTTTATCCCGACAGTGTCCCATAAGTAAAAAAATCACTAATGGTCCATATCAATATAGTTTTTATTATAAAATTTTATTTTTTGATACATTAAATGTACGAATGTCATCATACCATAAGAATTTCAGCTCATCAACAAGAGATTTTAGATATATATCAATACTTCTACTAGAGTGTCGTAGTCTAGAACTGATTAATATAAGAAAGATATTATATTCTTTCATCCACATTTCAAATGATAGATTATATAGAGTAATAAAGACTGGCCAACATGAATAAGGAGCCGCTACATGACTGAACAATATAAACCTATTCATAGATAGATCCAGTAGGACATTGCGTGATTCTTGAGCAAATAAAGAATGACAAGTATCAAATTTTTTTCATGTCTCACTGTTCGACAGATGACTCATCATATCAATATGTTTGCGAATCTCTTCTTTGTGTTATCTCATTTATCTGACAGTACTTTTGAACAAGTAAAGTCTTCAAAACCTAGGAGTGAGGAGAAGGTATCGAAGAACCTTATATGATATATCCTTCTGATTTCTATCCTCTTGCCTCGGTTTGTATTTATTTGACCACACTCAGCCTAAGACATGGCAATCTGGCTTCTTGTGCTATCAAAAAAATAAAATAAAATAAAACTCATTTCCTTAGACATATGGTAAGCATATTTCTTTGAAATTTTCATGTTGTCTCGAAAGAGCATTTAATATCTCATCCTAAACACTTCTATCATGCTTACTACTTTACTATTTTAAATAAATAGTAAGTATTTTTTTTACCAAAAAGAACATCTTCGTTATAGAAATCAATTATTACGATCATGATCATTCTCCAGTAAAACACTTCATATTTGATCTGAAATTTCAAAAGTTATTTTTTATACAGAGCATTGATAATATTTAATTTAAACATAAATTAAGATATGCATAAGTAATTGTTATAAATTTCAGTTACAAATATTTAGGATATTTTCTAAATGTAGGTAAAAACTAAGAATATAAATTTTAAAATTAGATTATATGCATGCGTGATGGAATCCATAGAGGTAGATACACTTACAATATAGATTTATAGGGTCCAAAATTTTCTTAGTAGAGTTACAAATGATCTCAATTAAGAGTTTACATTGCAAAATTCCACTCTAAATTACTTTTTATCTGGATTTTGTACTTCTGGTGGCTGCAATTGATCTGATTTTAGGTGATGCTTGGCACGATCGTGAAATGATGGTTCGATCAGGACAAAGGTAGTATGAAAGGTGGCTATCCATAATGGAGTCTGATGATATTTAACTAGCACGAAGGTGGGTGCCAACATACTGCAAGACCACTAGAGCAGTCGAGGACTTGACCACGATCCACCAAAAGCACAGAAGAGGGACAATCTATCGAGGCCCACCCACCACCAAAGAGAAAAAGAGAGAGAAGGAGAGAAGCTAGACAAAAAAATATTAGAATATAAATTAATTGGAAATTTAAGGCTGAAAAAGCAAGAATATTGAAAAAAAGCTTGGGTTATGTAACCACTAGGATAGATTGTCGTTTTATAAATTGATTTAAAATAGTTTACTAACACTCTACTAACATTTTTTTTTTTTTGATAAGACACCCTTCTAACGTTTTTCGTTCGTGAGACCGCTTGCGTTGCTATCTTTGATGTTAAGATGGCATTTGATTTTCTATGAAGCAGGGTTCCGGCATGAAAAACTTTGTATTTCTATCATCCACTTGATCCGACACTGTTGCTGCTGATTTTTTTTTTTTTTTTGACTCATTTTGATTCCAATCTGTTACTTTTTTTTATTTCAATCTTTTATTTGAGCTGTCGAATTTTGCACCTTTATATATATTTTTTTCACATGCTGGTCACAACCCGGCTAACTCTCCTTTCTTACCATGTGACTTTAGTTATTTATCTTCACATGCTGGTCCCAACCCGGCTAACTCTCCTTTCTTACCATGTGACTTTAGTTATTTATCTTCACATGCTGGTCACAACCCGGCTAACTCTCCTTTTTTACCATGTGACTTTAGTTATTTATCGAGACCAGCAAAATGGATTCCGAGGTTAGTTTGTCTCTGCTTATCTGGTTTGTATTATGTATAGCGCAGAGGAGAGTGTTTGGAACGTGCCAAAGATTCTTTTTATTTTTTATTTTTTTTTTGTCTTTTTCTCTATCTGACCCATGATTTCACTGGGAATAAATTTTCTGGCTGGTGGCAGATGCGGAGCACATCACAAGAAAATGGATTGGCATGAGGCTCGGCCTCCCCCTCCCCCTCCCCCTCAAGCACCCGTACGTAAAACACCTCCGGAGATTGAACGGGTCAGGGACTGGATCCGAGCCTGGGGAAGCAGACAAGACAATGGCGATGGCAGCGGAGGAGAAATAGAAATCAATGATGCCTACTTGTTAAAAATCCTAAAGACGGCCTCGAAGATCGATCGATTCTACCTGCGCAAAAAGCCCAGCACCATTTATCGAGTGCCAAAGGAACTCTATTCATCCGATAAGAAGGCCTACGAGCCGAAAGCCGTCTGCGTCGGGCCTTTCTTCTACCATTTGATATTTGAGGAACATCTGCAATCCATGCATACTTACAAGTGGGCATGTGTGCACAAATTACTGTCCAAGCATAATGATCCCATGGATCTGCTTCGAAGGTGCCTGACGGAGATGAAGAAACTAGAAGAATACGTTCGAAGCTGTTATTCAGAGACGTTTCAATCAATAGATTCCGATGATTTCACGCGGATGCTGATGCTGGACGGCTGCTTCCTTCTCCATCTCCTGCAAAGGCATGCCGACAGTGGTGAGAAACCAAAAGTCGATGACGTCGATGCAGCCCAAGTTATCGGCAGATTGTGGATCTGGAACCTGGTGAAGTATGACCTGCTGTTGCTCCAAAACCAGATCCCCTTCATCGTCATCCGGAGCTTATATGACTTACTTAAGACCGATGATATCAATCTTGTGGACTGTGCGATTAATTTGTTCAGTACTTTTGATCCCTGCAGAAAACAGGAAGAACCTAAATTCTACATCCCGGTGGAAGAAGTTCATCATTTGCTCCATTTGATTTACTTATCCGTTCTCCCATGCCCACAATATTGTAACTCATCCCCCATGCCACAACCACCACTGTACTGGATCCCCAGCGCCAAAGAGCTCAAAATGGCTGGAATGAAGTTCCAGAAGAGGAAGAAGGAAGGAGGCTTCTTGAGCTTCTTGGACGTAAAGTTCTCTGATGGAGTGATGGAAATCCCCCAACTAGAGGTACATGATTACAGTATCAGCTTATTTCGAAATTTTATTGCCTTCGAACAGTGTTACGCAGACACGCAATGCCACGTAACAGTTTATGCGGCCTTCATGGATTTCCTGATCAGGACCGCAGAGGATGTGAGGTTGCTATATCTGAATGACATTCTCATCAACAGCATGACCGTTGACAAAGATGCAACATACTTTTTTAGCCACATTTGCAATGAAGTTCACTATGCACTAGATACGAACTACCTTCGAAAATTATTTAGTGATGTGAACGAGTATCATGATTCCAAGTGGCCTAGACTGCGTGCATACCTTTCCCGACAGATTAAAGGCTCTCCTTGGGGGTATGTTTCCATGAATGTTGCTGCTGTAGGCCTTCTACTCACTGTTTTTCGGATCCACTAGAAATGTCCTCTCCCGTTAGTTCTGCAAGGATGCTTCAGCATCAATGTTTAAGTTGTTTCTTCAGTTGTTTTATTTTGGAATAAGCACGGTGTGATGCGGTGTGTGTGTCAAAGCTTTGTGATCTTCGATTCCATTTTTCAAGAATTTGTGGGCGAGCAACCCATCCCTATTTCTCAAAAGAAATGACTACTTTTCTTTTCCTGATGCCAAATTGCAACAAAACATGGAACGTTAATTATGGCCTCGTTCACTCCAGATGCATGCGACCGCAGAAGATGAAACGTAAAAGAAGTGGATAGATGAATATGACTCGTAAAATATGGTACTCTACACATAGGAATCATAGAGGAGGCGGCCCAATCAAATAAAAAGACTAGTTCCCTTAGCATGAGGACCACAACAACTGCATTTCAATTCTTTTTATATTTTGCTTTTTTTAGTTTTCGATACACTACTTTTTTTTGTTGCTAATTAATGAACCTACAATTCAACCGTATTCAGTGTAACAATCAGCAAAACCTGAGTACAATTTATCTTTGAGTTCTACAAGACAATCATTAAAAGAAGTCCAAGGACATCCGTTGGTGTGACGAGCAACATGTGGTGCAACCCTGTCAGCTGGCCTCTGCACTACGTACATTACATTAGTAGGCAACAGTTACAGAGAGATGAATGGGGATGCAAGCCCAGCTGCGATGATGCCTTCGACCACAAACAGCTTGACTGGAAGCCGAGGAAGAGAAGCGAGCGTTATCCTTTTCTTTTTCCTTTCTCTGAAAAAGTTGTTGCACCGGCAGAGAGGTTCGATGAAAGGACTTCATACATCACGATAAACAAACCCATATGGTATATGTTGCCTTAAAGTAAGACAACTAGGCCAATTATAGACTTCAAGAAGATGACAGTCGTGTTGGTAACAACAGAAGCACAGTAGAACATTAGATCACTGTATTCTATATTGGAGGCGGAAATTAGAAGAGATAATAAGAAAACACCAACTAATATTTTTCATTCAACTCTTGGCCAAACCAAAATAGCAGATTACAAGGGTTCAGAGAGACACATGATTGGTCAAATATCCTTATACGAGTCACATATGACATGCCAATATTTCTCTATTATTTTCTTTAAAAAATATGAAGTTATGACATCTTTTACTAAGGATCCAAGAATCAATCGAGGAATCAACTTCACCATATTTTCTTGGGACTTGACTCTATATATTAATTTTATTTGTTATGACATACTTTACCTACCATACCAAAATATAACCTATGAAATTATGTTTAGGTATTTTACACTCCCCCTCTAAACTTAATTTTGCTTCCATCAATCACTCTAAGAAGAGTCGGCCATTATTTCTTCATCATACTTAGATAATTTGATGCCACAATTTGTTAGTGCACCAATCAACTTGCAATCTTTCATTTTGAAATTTTTGGAGACTTCCTTTGCATAAGCTTTTTGGGAGATGAAGCATTCTTTGATTTGTTTCGCTTCCAACTGAGAAAGTAAGACATGAGGTCAATATCCAACACCTCGAACTCCTAAATCATGGTATGCTTGAACTCTTCAAATATTTTGAGATTATTTCCTATGAAAATAAGATCATCCATACACAGAGAGTATGCTCATAGGAATATTGAATATAGCTATTTTCTTTGAAGTATCAATGCGACTATTGCATGCTTTAAGTTCTTGTTTAATTCAAATCATATAGAGCCTTCTTCAACTTCAAGACTTTGTCTTCATGTCTTTTTTTTATATATCCTATAGGTTGCTCAATATGCACCTCATCATTAAGAAAACCATTCAGAAATACTAATTTGACATGCATTTGAAAAATTTGCCAACTGTTTTGTGCTGATAAAAAAATAATCAATCTAATACTTTTCATTTTGATAACAGGAGTAAATATCTTTCATAATCAATTCTGACTTTTTGCTTGCAGCCATTTGCTACAAATCTTATTTTGCATTTCTCTACTTCACCTTTTGCATTCTTCTTTGCTTTGAAAATCCACTTTATACCAATTGCTTCTTTGTCTTTTGGAAGAGTAGCTAATCCCTATGTATTATTCTTCTCAATTGCTTTGATTTCTTCATCCATGATAATTCTCCATTCTTTGTTATGATATTCTTCTTCAATCTCTAAATGTTCACAATCAGAAAGAAGGCAAACAAGTATTAGCTCATCTGTTACCTCAAAAAGTTTTCTTTGGTCTTCTACTTTTTTGCGGCCTTGAGCTTTCGTTTTAAGAGGATGATGATGCTCGAGAACCATGATGAGAGGATGGTGGTAGTGAAAACTCTTCAACCTCTATTCTTGCTTCTTCATTTCCATTGATTTCTTTTATGTTTATATTCCAATTTGAAATGCCTTCTTTATCAAATTCTGCATCCCTAATCACATATAATATGAAAGTATTTAGATCAAACAACTTATAAGCTTTGAATCTAGCATTATACTGGATAAAGATGTAGTTTGCACTCTTATCATCAAGCTTGGTTATCCTTTGATCTGGAATATATGTGTATAGACTATACTTCTGAACATTTTCAAATATAAGACATTTGGCTTTCTCTCGATCCATGCTTATTGTGGAGTCTTACTCTGAGGCATCTGTTGGATAGGTAAACAGCACAATCCACCA
>NC_025995.2:19345657-19369531 GCF_000442705.2 Elaeis guineensis
ACATAGATCATTGGATGCGGGTGGACATATGGGGGCCCCTGTGACTGGTAGAGCACTGAAGAGTACTCTGATAGGTGCAGAGGGCCAATCGGATCACCCAATAGAATTCGATCAAGCACATGACGACTCCATTAGCACACATATGTAGCCATAGATTGATAAAAATTTATGCTTAAATTAATTTTATATTGAATTGATCATATTATTTTTGATTAATTTAATTTATTGTTTATTTTATGTAGACATGTTAATGGGTTGTGTGCAAGGCAGTAGTAGATATGGGTAAAAGCCACACACCAGTCTAAGAGGACTAGTGATACTTAGATCCTAGATCTCGACAGATCATGATAATAACTTAAAATATTATTTATTAAATTTTTATATATACTGATATATATAGACTAATGACTTTCTAAACTATATAGGAGGATTACGTGGAGTATCTCATATCACAAGCATGGTGAGAATCTATCCTCTCAGCCCTCCTTGATCTCGAGAGATGCCTTAGAGCCATTGGAGGGATGGTAAGAGTCGGATCATAGTATTCGACATAGCTCAACCCTCCAGTAGCTCAATATTCTTTGACATCCTCCTCTCAGGCCTCGATGACCTAGACGTGGGGTGATGCACATGTAAAAGAGGTCATGCAAAGGCTTTAGAGTCGGTGACTTTAGAGCTTCTGAGATGCCATTCGCGATACAATCATTGAGATTCTTTGGGACTCGCATCTATATGATCAACTGAGCTTATTGTCACAGCATACAGTAGATAAGTTTATTAATAATTTTCTTTACTTTTTAAATTTTTATATTTAGAAGCTTCACATGTTTAGGCTTGAGTCCAAAATGAGTTCTAAAGGATAAAAATTTAATCTAACCATCCAATCAATAAGTAGGAAGTGTCTATAGTTTCGTATCATCGAATAAAATATGTAGAATAATCTGTTTAAGAATCGAAGTAGTATATCGAAATATATGCTTCTGTATCGATATATACTCTTTCACATCAAAACTTATTAATAAAATTTTATTTTCTTCATTATAGGATACTGATATATTTGGCTCTCATCTATCAGCTATTGGAGAGGACATATAGGAGTAGGAGGAGGATAAGGAGGATGATGAGGAGCATCTTAAATAATTTTTTTTGATATATATATAATTTTGATACTTGTAAAGCGTATAAATTTATAAAATTATATAATTTATATTTTTAATATAATATAATTAATTTTATATTTATGATTATGATAAATAATTATTATTTTATTTATAATTGATTTTAAAAAATATAATTACTCATTACTATGATTAAATAGGTTTTAAATATTTAATTATAATTTTTTTAAAAAAATAAAAAATTATTAGTGATAGTATTAATGACACAAATACCATCGCTAATAGTTTTTTATTTTTAATTTTAATAAAAACTATTAGTGATGGCATTATAGACAGCATATGTAGCCATTAATAGTTTTTAATTAAAAAAAATTAAAAATGAAAACCTATTAGCGACGGCATTATAGACAACAAATGCCATCACTAATAGTTTTTAATTACAAAAAATATTAAAAATTAAAAAAAATGTTAGGGATGGCTTTGTTGTCATTAATGCCATCGCTAATTATCTATATTAGCGATGGGTATTTAGCCATTGTTATAACGGTAATTAGCGATGAGCTTATTTTTAATAAATTTTTAGCGATGAAAATTGATATCTAATAATATTAATGATGCAAAGTAGTTATTAGTGATGACAATTAGCGATCGCTAATAACCCATTTTTTTATAGTAATTGGCCAAAGAGGTATTTCAGCCATGATATAGATAGACAGGCGAAGGATTGATGTTCAGCCATCATTAGCCATGATACACTAGTACAGATCGTATGTTGAATGATGTAAATCATGATCTAGTTTACAATTACACCATGAGAACCGATCCAATTTGAGCCTATTTTAAACCAAAGTCGGCAGTCTCAGCCAACTTCAACTCAAACATGGAAAAAGAGAGAGAAAAAATGAAGAGGGAAACCATTTCCTATTCAAGGTCTCGCCTCCTTAGATCAAGTCTATAAATTGAATAAAGCTCAGACCGAGACCCTTATTAGTTGATCCAATCCAAATAGGCTAGGCTCTTGATTGGACCTTAATCAAATAAATTTAATCAAAAAATCCAATTGACCTAGACCAAGTATCTCTCTCCTTCTCATGTTGTTCGAGTCAGACCATATATATTAGGCCTTAATAGAATCCAAAAAATCCAACTGCTTTTCATGATTGATCAAATTGACCTTAATTAGTCTAATTTTTTGTTGGTTAATGAATTAGACCCAGGATTTTGATTTAGATCAGAAGGAGCATGGATCCAAAGATCATGCTATGTATCAAAGATCATGACTTTTGGATCTGATTGACTATAAGTTTTCTTTTTTCTCTAGATTTTTTTAGTACATGTCATATATTTCAGACTAAAATTTATAAATAAATATATCAAAATATTTTAAAAATTAAAAAAATATGTATATTATGCATGCTTTTATAAAATCATTATTCAAAATTATGGGTTAAGCATAAAATGACTGATATGATTATTACAAACTGCAAATTTGAAATAAATTGATATCTCCATTTTAATATCATATGACATTTGGAAAGGAGATTATGCATGTTCATCTTTACATGAACTTTTGAATAAAAAGTATTTTATTGCTTTTTGGAAATGATATATACGGTACTTTGACTTTTAAGATTGTTATGAAAATAAATATGATGATGTTATGAGTATAAGTGAGAAAAAATCTCTAGTTAGACTATGATCTGGGTCTAGCCAATAGAATTAATCTTTGGCCATATATTAGAAACTAGTTTCTTCTAGATCTAGCCAATTGGACTGATTACTGGCAAAGTTAGTGCTTCTAGATCTAACCAGTCAAGGTTGATCACTAACACCATTGATACATTGTGAGTTTATTTTCAAGACTAATTTATTTAACTTGTCATAAGGTTAATCATCACTGTATAAGTCAGAGCTAGTTTTTTTCTACACCTAGTCAGAACCTTATCTCTTTGGGCATTGTCATGGAGTTGATTATGGCCGTAGTCACCGATGACTGAGAAAAGACTTTATGCTTTACTATTATTTATAGCATATTTGGAGAAATTATTATATTATACATGTATCTTATTTTTGTCAAATTACTATGATTTAAATAAAAATATAATTTATACTTGATCCCTCAGAGTAATTGAAAATTTACTGAGCCTATAAAGCTCAACTCCTCTTTTCTATTTTTTTCAAATCCAGACAAGCATATGGGGCTTGGGTTCAAGCAATGAGGAACTTAAGGATTCGAAGACTTGCAATTAATATTTCTTTGGAGAAATTGATTAGATTTTTTCATTATTATTAAGTAATTATGGACTATTCTTTGAATCAACGTATTAGAATATTCTATCACTATTTGAATTTGGAATTATGTGGATAAATTAAATAGGCAAGCTCTTGCATGTCCAATGGGAAGAAATCCTAAGGATGTGTGGCCGTCTATCGTGCACCCAGCTTGGACCATTAGATCAAGGCGTGACACACCATATGTGGGATCATGAGAGTAAACCAAAGAACCAATGAGGATCAGGAGTAGTTATGGAGATCAATGGTTATATTATAATTATTTGGTTTTTTGTATGAATTATGAATCTCTATTTTAAATGAAGGCCCTTTGACAATCATTCCAATGTATCTTTTTATTATAATTTAAACTCCATCAGAAGCTTTTATTCTATGAGTAGGTATAATTTAGACCTTTATCTAGCTGAGCACTATACTTTATCGTAGGCCAGCACTATACATCTACCATAGCATAGCGCTACACCCGTATTCATCTTCGAATAGTGGTGTAATAGAGTTGGAAGTTTTTGACAAAAAAAAAAAGAAATTAGGGTAGGATTTTACGCTTTGATCCCTCAACTAAGATAGTCTCAACTCTACCGGGATGAATTTCTAGATTCCGTCAAGTTTGATATATAAGCACCTTTACCTCTAGTGATTTCATTATACATGTCATACAACCTGATTTTCAAACTTATATTGCTTAGTTTTTTATGTACATTTTAAAACATCCAAAATATTCATAATTAAAATTTATAAAAATTACTTGTGCATGTTATATTTATACTTATATTAAATATTATGCATACTCCATATAAAAGAATAACTTTTTTAAAATTTTGGATCAAGCATGAAGTATTTTGCTAGAGCATATTTGTAAACATAATGATTTATTGCAATGATGGAGGTATTTAAGATGAGATGTTAAACCTTGTTTTGGAACCTGCATGAACATTTAAATAAAATATGCTTACTATATGTTTGAGAAAATATGTTTTAAAATGGCTTTAATGATTACTTTATATTTGGTCTAATTATGATTTGGATCTAGCCAACTGAACTAATAATTAGCCATATGTTTGAAAAATTCTTTTCTTTGCGCCAAGGTAGTTAGAGCTTATCACTACATACGCCAATCAAGGTGTATTATGTTTTCTAATGCTAAACTCTTTGGCCTTGTCATAAGGCTAACCATTGTTGCATGAATCAAAGCTAGTTCCTTCCGAGTTCCTTTCGAGTCTAGTTGGTCAAGGTCAATTGTTGGCACATGCTAGTGGACGCATGTTATGTTCTTAGAAGCTCGTATCTTTCACGCCTTATCATAAAGTTGGCTGTGACCGTCATCACTAAAAATGAGAAAAAATAGATTTTCAAATATTCTTGATTATATATTATAAAAAAAGATTTTTTTGATTGGATATATTAAATATTTAAAAATTAAAATATTTTGTTGACAAGTTTGATGATAAATGATAGCAAGTTTTCATCTAGCTAGATTCTACCACTTTCTAGGACTGTCTTCTAGACGTATATGAAGTAGTCATCCATGATTTTAACTTTTTCTTTGTTGATATGATAACTACCTTCTTCATGATTCTGCTCCCAATCCACTTCTTAAGTCGATAAACCTTCGGAGGCATTTCTTTTAATTAGATCAATCTCTTGTTGATCTAATGATCTAGAGTAAAAGATCAAATGACAATCCAAATCGGTGTATCTCTTGCCAAAGGCAATCAACTAATAGATCTTGTTTATTTAATGGCACAAATTATATATATTGAAAAGTATGTATGCACATATTTATTCAAGTACTAGATGATCAATGGCCCATACACATCAACTATCATGGTAGATGGTATTATCACTCTCAAATCCAAAAAAGATTAGGATGATCTAGATAAAAAAATAGCTCAGGTATATGCTAAAGTCATGAATATTCTTTATTGCTCTTTTGATGTTAATAAATTCAATAGAAATTCTACTTATATTTTTGCTAAAGAAATATAGGATAGATTAGAAGTTACTCAAAAGATACTAATTAAGTAAAAGAATCCAAGATTAATATACTTATACATAAGTATGCATTATTTAAAATGGAGCTGATAAACACTTAATTTAAGTCATTTAAAGTAAAAAAATTATATTATATTTATTTTATTTATTAAGAATTTGATGCTTCTTTTTATGTTTTACAGGAAAGGTGATCGCTGATACAAAGAGTCCGATTCGCAGATCAAAAAGATTCAAGTTTGAAGAAAATTAGACTTAAAATAAAATTAAAATAAAAGAAGGACGTATACGGTATTATAGAAAATGAAGATACTATGCAAGAAACCCAAAAAGGATATAGGCATCATTTTAAAAAAATAAAAGTTTCTTTTTGTAAATCAAAAAGGAGCGTTTCCTAACAGGGCGCGCGGCGGTGCAGGCGCAGGAGTGCGGCGGTGCCAGCGCGGCGATGCGGGCGCACGGCGGTGCGGTGCGGGCGCGCGGCATGGCGGGTGTGCGGAGAGTTGTGCTGGCAGACACAGTCACAAACAGACGGACGGCAGATGGATCTAAAAATTAAAGAAAAAAATATAATACTTGGAAATACTTCAAGGGGAAGAATTTGTATTTTCTTTATCTGCTTGTGATCTTTCCATCTCATCCATCCATCTTTTAGTCCTTAGTATTTTCTTTAGTCCCACATCGAAAAACCATGTAAAACTCCTCCCTCCTAACACCTATAAAAAGGCTCTTGTACTCTCATTTGAGGATCATTCCAGAAATCCTTCTAGAGCCTTGCATAGAGGAAGAGAAAGGGACTACTTCATGAGCAGCTAGGCTAGTAGTCTCGAGAGTGGAGAAAAAATTTTGTAACGACATAGAGTGGGTTTATTGTTCTAAATTTTCTTGTATTTCTTTATATGTAATAAAGATTATGCTTTTTATTTAAATCGTCATGAGTTCTTTATTTGCTCTCTTTCATATGCTTTTATTTATGCTTTCCTGTTAGATTAATATTAGGAACAACTTTTACTTTCTGGAGATATGCCATGATCTATGGGTACGGGATGTGCCGAGGAAAGAAGAGTTATTTACCTAGTACTTTTCGAAGATGCATCGTGATCTACGGGTACGGAGTGTGCCGAGAAAAGATAGATATTTTTTCTAAGATTAATCGCATCTATTTAATTAAAAAAAAGAGATACAACTCTACTAGTGCAAAATTAATTCAAAACTCCCGAGCTCTTTATTTTCTAATTACATCAATTTTAAGATAATTTATTTTCTAAATCAAAACAATGCTTCTTTCTTTTATTTTACAATCTCAACTTAGCCCAAGGTCCCTGAGGATACGATCTCGACTCATCCTACCTACGTAGTGAGTAGAGTTATTTTTGGTGCTATCAACGACTACGCATCAAATTTTGGCACCATTGTCGGGGATCTTGGCACGGTTGAATTAAAAAAAAAAATCACTGACATTTCATAACACTTAACTAAAATAGCGTAACCTCAAATATAAAAATTTCTAACTTGATTGGATACCTTGTTTCTTTGCATTGTATCTCCATAATTAACTTTAAGGGTGCAACCCATTAACTAAGATAAGGTGGAGATTTGATCACCCTTTCTTGGCCCACAAATCACTCCCTTGCATTTGCATAACCTAGACCTTAATCTAAAATTAATTAGATGTTGACCCCTAAGGATTTCGAGCTCATTAGGACAAGTGATCCTGAGAGTTGAACTAGGTTAGACTTGGTCAGCTAGCTGGTGTCTAGGCAAGTGGTTTGCGGGATGATTGGGCCCGAAGAAAGGTGGTTTTTAATTGGTTCCGTTCGCTGATCTGATCAATTTAATTGGTGTCTAAGGAAAGCAACGGGGGGACTCCCACCAACCTTACACTTATCTGGCCAGTTGGTTGGTCAAGTTCTGACTTGGAGGGCTTGAAGGCTAACTACAGTTAGGAGCTGTCTAGAACTAGGATAACTTTAGGATAGAGAGTCCACTGCATGCTAACTTGATTGTAATTAAAATCTAACCACAACTAATTCTTCTATTAGTTTTAGGACTTCTTAGGATCTCTTCTTTAGAACTCTTTTCTCTCTTCTCCTCTCCTCTTAATAAAAAAAAAATAATAATAATCCTTAACAGTCTAGGATAGTCCTATATAGACCTTTTAGTTGCATGTTAGGTCGACGATCACTAAAACCCGACTTGCAACCATTAGACGAAGAATTAGAAAAGACTCTTAGGACTATCCGAGTTAGAAACATGACTGCACCTGGTGAGGCTAATCCTCCACGCTCATTGAGAGAATATTTCACTCCATCCTCATATACCTACTCTCCATTCATTCAAGCACCTCCAATAGAAGCTACCCAATATGAGATTAAGTCTAACATTATTCAAATATTGCCATCATTCTATGGACTTAGTAACGAGGATCCATACAAACACTTGGATGAATTTCTTGAAATTTATTCCATAGTAAAAATCCAAAACTTCTCCGATGATGCCCTTAGGTTGAAACTGTTCCCTTTCTCACTTAAGGACAAAGTCAAGCATTGGTTAAACTCCTTAGACTCTATAACCATTTCAACTTGAGATCATCTTCAGAGAGAATTTCTCAAGAAATACTTTTCAATTGGAAAAACAAATCAAATTAGAAAAGCTATCACTAGTTTTTTCCAATTGGAGGGTGAACTTTTTTATGAGACATGGGAAAGGTTAAGGGACCTCATTCGTAAATGTCCACACCATGCTGTCCCTAAATGGCAACTTTGTCAGTGTTTTTATGATGGTCTATCAGAGAAACACCGATAAATGGTTGATGCATCATGTGGTGGGACATTCATGCTAAAGAGTGAGGATGAAGCCTGGCAGCTCTTTAAAACACTTAGTGAGAATTCCCTACATCATATGTCTGCTACCTCTAGAGAACAACCCATGCTTCAACAAAAAAAAAATAGAATTTATCAGATTAGAAACGTCATAGATATCCACAGTAAGGTAGATGAACTGTCCCAAAAATTAGACCATCTTCTAAATACCAGACAATCCCCGATTCCACCTAACCCAATCCAAGAAGTTTGTGCATTGTGTGCAAGTCCAAACCATTTTGTTAATGAATGCCCAACTGCACTTCAATTTTCTGAGTTTGTGCATGAGCAGGTTCAGCAAGCTCAAGTCCAACAAGCTCGCAGACCAGGAAATGATCCATATTCGAACACTTATACCCCGGCTGGAGAAACCATCCAAATTTTTTCTGGAGACCACAACCAGTAGTTGGCCCTGCCACACCTCGACCTCAATATCAGGACCCGACATATAGGCATGGACCATACCATCAATTTCAAAATGCTCCTCAACCATCTACTACTGGTCACAGCTCAGCTTTTGAGAAAAAAGTTCTGAAAGTACTAGAACGATTAGAAGTCAACACTCAGACCCTTAACTCCCACACACAATCCATTGCTAAGCTAGAGATCCAAATCGGTCAACTAGCGACTGCATTCAGTAAAAGGAAAGGAGAAAAATTACCTAGCCAATCCGAGAGCAACCCAAGAGGATAATTTGTGATTGAGAGCTCTAATACCCTAGAAGCTTTTTTTGAACACGCCAAATCAATCATGACTCTAAGAAGTGGAAAGGTCATTGAACACACTAGTAAAACCAATGAGACTGACCCTAAACCTCAAACTGAAGCCAAATCACCCAAGAATAAGGAGGACCTTAAAATAGAGAATGAACCAACTGCACCGGAATCATCTTACTTGCCTAAAGCTCCATTTTTGGATGCCCTGAAAGCCCCTATTCCTGCAGATAAGAAGGGAGGAAGACTCGACGAGATGTTGGAATTGTTTAAGCAAGTCCAAATTAATCTTCCCCTTCTAGATGCAATCAAACAGGTCCCTGCTTATGCCAAATTTTTGAAAGATTTGTATACCCAAAAATGTAAATCTAGATCACAAATCTCAAAGAAAGTATGCCTCAGTGAATAGGCTAGTTCTGTCTTCCAGCATGCTACTCCTCCAAAGCTTAAAGACCCAGGAGCCCCCATCATTTTCTGTGTTATAGGAGATTATCACATTGAAAAAACTCTTCTGGACTTAGGGGCAAGTGTGAATCTTTTACCTAGTTCGGTGTATGAACTTTTTGGATTCAGAGAACTGAAACCCATATCAGTCACACTGTAATTAGCCGACAGATCAATTAAGGAACCACGTGGAATGCTTGAGGATGTCTTGGTCAAAGTAGATGAGTTTTACTTTCCAGTTGATTTTTTGGTTCTCGACATGGAACTAAGTGGCAACCCAAGATAAATTTCCATTATCTTAGGATGACCCTTCCTAGCTACAGTAAATGCATGCATTAATTGTAGGACAGGAGTCATGGACATATCGTTTGGGAATACAAAACTGAGACTAAATATGTTTGGTGCTTCCCAAGGACCATCAATGGATAGTTGCTTCGAAGTAGACACACTAGAAGACATTATAGAAGATACAACACCTACAATTCTAGCACTAGACCCCTTAGATACTTGCTTCGCTCACTTTGGAGTGTATAACTTTGAGGGATATATGAAAGAAGTTAACACCTTGTTGGATACACCACACGATAAAATCACTCCTCTATGGACAATCAAGTATGAGCCATTGCCCATATTAGCCAGTACACCAATAGTCCCATCTTTAGAATCACCACCTACATTAAAATTGAAACCCCTTCCTGCTACGCTCAAGTATGTATTTATAGGACCCAATGACACCCTCCCGCAATCATTGCATCAGACTTGACCCCTAATCAGGAAGCACAATTGGTTGGTATTCTGAAGGAATACAAAGAGGTTATCGGTTGGTCCATTGCCGATTTAAAAAGAATTGACCCCTCCATTTGCATGCACCATATTCATTTTGAGGCAAATGCCAAACCCCATCGAGATATGCAGAGGAGATTGAACCCAAACATGCGTGAAGTAGTAAAGAAAGAGGTGGTAAAGTGGTTAGATGCTGGAATCATCTCCCCATATCCGATAGTAAATGGGTCAGTCCCACTCAAGTAGTACCTAAGAAATCAGGTATTACTGTGGTTGAGAATGAAGAAGGTGAACTGCTTCCCACTCGCATATCATCTGGATGGCGAGTATGCATAGATTATAGAAAACTAAATGCCGTTACTAGGAAGGACCATTTTTCATTGCCCTTCATCGACCAAATCTTAGAACGGTTAGCAGGACAAAGTTTCTTCTATTTTTTGATGGTTATTTAGGATACAATCAAGTACCTATATTTTCGGATGACCAAGAAAAGACTACCTTCACCTGCCCTTATGGCACCTTCGCTTTTCGACGTATGCCATTCGGGCTCTGCAATGCACCTGCTACATTTCAACGGTACATACTGACCATTTTTTCGGATATAGTGGACAAATATCTTGAAGTTTTTATGGATGATTTTTCTGTGTTTGGAACCACCTTTGAGGATTGTCTCCATAATCTTTCCAAAGTTCTTAAATGGTATATGGAGACAAATCTCATCCTAAGTTGGGAAAAGAGCCATTTCATGGTGTGGAAAGGAATTGTATTAGGACATATTATTTCTGAAAGAGGGATCGAGGTAGATAAAGCCAAAGTTGAGGTCATTTCAAAACTACCACCCCCTACTTCGGTTCGACAAATAGATCCTTCTTAGGTCATGCCGGATTTTATAGACGCTTCATCAAAGACTTTAGCAAGATTTCAAGACCCCTGTGCAATTTGTTGGCCAAGGACACACCATTTGTCTTTGACGAAGACTGTTTGAAAGCATTCAACATATTACGAACAGTCTTGACAACAGTACCCATAATAAAACCCCTGACTGGTCCATTCCATTTGAGATTATGTGTGATGCCTCTGACTTTGCAATAGGTGCCATCTTAAGCCAAAAAATCAATAAGGAGCCACATGTAATCTATTATACTAGCAAGACTCTTTCCAATGCCCAATTAAACTACACCACAACAGAAAAAGAGCTACTAGCAGTAGTGTTCGCCCTTGAAAAATTTTGCTCATATCTGTTAGGATCTAAGGTTCTAGTTTACTCTGATCATGCGGCTCTGAAACATCTCCTCTCAAAGAAAGATACTAAACCGCGTTTGATCAGATGGATCCTTCTTTTACAAGAATTTGATCTGAAAATCCGAGATAAGAAGGGTTTCGAGAATGTGGTAGCTGATCACATCTCCAGGATCTTAGTTGAACACACAATAGGCATAGATGAGATCAAAAAAAAAATTTCTGATGAACAACTTTTCGCAATCTCCTCTAGCCGTTCTCCATGGTTTGCCCATATTGTCAATTACTTGTCAACAGGACAAGTACCTTCTCACTGGACAAAATAAGAAAAGGATCGATTTTTCTCGTAAATTAAACATTATTTCTGGGAAGAACCTGAACTATTCAAATACTGTCCTGACCAAGTTATTCGTCGTTGTATCCTCGAGAGTGAATTCCAAAGTATTCTCACTTTTTGTCATTCTTCGGCATATGGGGGATATTTTAGTGGAAGAAAAACTACAGCAAAAGTGCTGCAGAGTGAATTTTATTGGCCAACGCTTTTCAAGGATGCACATAAATTTGGCCGAAGTTGTCTGCAATGTCAGCAAACAAAAAATTTATCCAAGAAGGATATGATGCTGCTGACCCCATTTTAGTAGTAGAAATCTTCGATGTTTGGGGGATTGATTTCATTGGACCTTTTCCAGCCTCATTTGGATTCGAATATATTCTGGTGGCAGTTGATTACGTGTCAAAATGGGTGGAGGCAATAGCTACACGGACTAATGATAATAAAGTTGTAACTAGTTTTATCCAACGAAACATCATTAGTCGATTTGGCTTCCCAAGGGTGATCATTAGTGATGGAGGGACTCATTTTATGAATAAATATTTTGAAGCACTTATGAAAAAATATAATATTACACACAAAGTGGCCACACCATATCACCCCCAAACTAATGGTCAGGTAGAAGTGTCAAATATGGAGATTAAACATATCCTAGAAAAGACGGTTAGGCCCGATAGAAAGGATTGGTATCTTCGCTTAGATGATGCATTATGGGCTTACCGTGTAGCTTTTAAAACCCTTATCGGTATGTCACCCTACCGATTAGTTTATGGCAAAGCTTGCCATCTGTCGGTTGAATTAGAACATCGTGCACTCTGGACCATACGAATGTTTAATTTTAACATGAAGAATGCAGGTTCTAATCGAAGGTTGCAAATCAATGAACTGAAAGAACTTCGCAACGATGCATACGAGAGTTCACAAATTTACAAGGCTCAAACCAAAATATTTTATGACAAATATATCTCTAGAAAATCTTTTGAGCTAAATCAAAAGGTATGGCTTTTCAATTTCAGGTTACGTCTTTTTTTCGGTAAACTTCGATCCCGATGGGATGGACCTTTTATTGTCACACAAATATTCTCACATGGAGCAATTGAAATTCATGACCCCCGAAATGGAAATATATTTAAGGTAAACGGAAAACGTCTAAAGCCATATGTAGATGAAATTGTACATAAAGAATGAATCGACACCATCTACCTATGTGATCCACTTTATAATGAATAATAAACTTGACGTCTAGCTGAAGATGTAAAACTTAGCGCTTGTTAGGAGGCAACCCAACGATTTTATTTTTTTTTACTTTACTGCAGCTGCAGGAATTTAGAGCAAGAGCCTATTAATCAATGAAGCTATCTTCAACTTCTGAAGCAAAATTATCCTAGGTGCACTCTCTCCTTTTATTTTCTTTGCTTTTTTACTCCATTGAGGATAATGTAGATTAAGTTGGGGGGAGAAGGAAATTAATCAAATCCTCGAGTATGGTCAGAAATAATTAGTTTTGTGTATCCGAATATTATTTTGATTAAGAGTCAATTAGGCATCCTAATCACTGAATGATTAATGATCAAGATAATTTTAGAGATACTGAAGAATAAATTATTAAGAAAATTCAATGAATGGTAGGGTTTAGACTAGACCAAATTTTAGGAGTGATTCTACAACCCTCTTCTTACTGATCTCAATAAAGAATCTGCTTCATAAGAGATTGGGTGGAAAGGTCAAGGTATGCAAAAATTCTTCTTAAAATTTTATTTAAAAAAAAATAAAAAATATTGGTTTCCTACTGAGTAACCGAACTCCTTCGCCTAAGTAAGCATTGTGGTTTGCGTAAAAAGGTGGGCAATGTTAAAAAAAAAAATAGTGGATAATAAGGGGACTAAATTGCAAGAAGATAATAAACCTCTCTCACATTAAGTTAGAGGATTTAAAGAGTAAAGTGGAGAGTTGGTGAAAGAAAAGCTCTTGAAATTTTTTTAGTTAATACTCAGCCACTAATTGGATCAAATTGATAATCCAATGAAGTATCTCTTTAATGGTCTGACCAGGTATCATCTACCTTTTGGGATGCCTAACCTAACTTTTTATTCAAGACCGAGTCAGTACACAATGCTGATATATCTATTTTACTCAAGGACGAGCAAAATTCAAGTTGGAGGGTGTGATAAACACTTAATTTAAGTCATTTAAAGCAAAAAATTATATTTAATTTATTTTATTTATTAAAAATTTGATGCTTCTTTTTATATTTTATAGGAAAGATGATCGTCGATACAAAGAGTCCGATTCGCAGATTAAAAAGACTCAAGTTTGAAAAAAATTAGACTTAAAATAAAATTAAAATTAAAGAAGGACGCACACGGTATTATAGAAAATGAAGATACTATGCAAGGAACCCAAAAAGGATATAGGCATCATTTTAAAGAAATAAAAGTTTCTTTTTGTAAATCAAAAAGGAGCGTTTCCTAACAGGGCGCGCGGCGGTGCAGGCACAGGAGCGCGGTAGTGCGAGCGCAGCGGTGCGAGCACAGCAGTGCGGGTGCTCGAAGGTGCGGTGCGGGCACGCAGCATGGCGGGTGCATGGAGAGTTGTGTTGGCGAACACAGTGGCGAACAGACGGATGGCAGATGGATCTGAAAATTAAAGAAAAAAATATAATACTTGAAAATACTTCAAAAGGAAGAATTTGTATTTTCTTTATCTGCTTGTGATCTTTCCATCTCATCCATCCATCTTTTAGTCCTTAGTATTTTCTTTAATCCCACATTGGAAAACCATGTAAAACTCCTCCCTCCTAACACCTATAAAAAGGCTCTTGTACTCCCATTTGAGGATCATCCCAGAAATCCTTCTAGAGCCTTGTATAGAGGAAGAAAAATGGACTACTCCATGAGCAGCTAGGCTAGCAGTCTTGGGAGTGGAGAAGAAATTTTGTAACGACACAGAGTGGATTTATTGTTATAAACTTTCTTGTATTTCTTTATATGCAATAAAGATTATGCTCTTTATTTAAATCATCATGAGTTCTTTATTTGCTCTCTTTCATATGCTTTTATTTATACTTTTCTGTTAGATTAATATTAGGAACGACTTTTACTTTCTGGAGATGCACCGTGATCTATGGGTATGGGATATGCCGAGGAAAAAAGAGTTGTTTATCTAATACTTTTGGAGATGCACCGTGATCTACGGGTACGGGGTGTACCGAGGAAAGATAGGTATTTTTCTAAGATTAATTGTATCTATTTAATTAAAAAAAAAAAATACAACTCTACTAGTGCAAAATTAATTCAAAACTCCGAGCTCTTTATTTTCTAATTACATCAATTTTAAGATAATTTATTTTCTAAATCAAAACAATGCTTCTTTCTTTTATTTTGCAATCTCAACTTAGCCCAAGGTCCCTGAGGATACGATCTCGACTCATCCTACCTACGTAGTGAGTAGAGTTATTTTTGATGCTATCAACGACTACGCATCAGGAGCAAAATAAATTTGTAACTGAAATATTTATTAAATTTATTGATATTAGTAATGATATAAAAATCTTAGAAAAATCTTATACTAATAATGGGCTTGCTCGAAAAATTTTTAGATCACTTTCTAGAGCTTAAGAGATCAATATTTTGCCCCTAGAAGAACTTCTTAGTTCTTTCATGACTCATGAGTTAATTGTAAAGAAAATAATAAAGAAGAGTCTAAAAAAGGTAAAACCATTGCTCTCAAGTCATAGCAAAAGAGAATGATAAAAGTGAAGATTCAGAAGAAGGAGATGAGGATGACGACATGACCTTTATTAAAAGAAAGTTTAGAAGTCATGAGGAAAAGAGATAGAATTTCAAGAGGAAACCTTTCTCAAAAGGTGAGCCAAGCAAAGAAAAAAAAAAGAAATGCAAAAATAAATGAGTCACTATACTTGTAATCCAAATATTGCTCAAAACTTCCAACAACACAAGGAAAAAATATAGCACACCGACTAGCTCATAATCTAAAGGAAACTTGCCAAGTAATTCTTCTGTATCGTTTGAAGGTAAAATTGTTTATTTTTTTCATTTAAGGTAAGCTACCCCTATGAGCACTGAAGATTGTTACTTTTATGTTATTTGGCATGGGGGCTCTTTTTTTTCTCTTTGAACTTGCTATGTATCACATCACATGTAAAACAACTATTACAATGCTTGCGATTTATCCAAAAGATGACTACTTCCCCATTCCTCAAACTTCATTTTGGGAATATTTTCTTATAGCATAAGCCTGTTAAATAGATTAGCATATAGACTTGATGTTTTCTTGTCCAATCCAAACCCTATTTGTCTTTTAGGACCCTTATATTATTCATCTTTGCATTGACCTTGATAGCAAGAGATATGATAGATAATATGATTTGACATTCCTTTAGAGGACTTCATTGATAATATACATGACAAAGATTTTGATTTTGAATTATTGGTATGTTGCTATATGAGTTTACTAGTAGGTCCTTTATCTACCATGATAAGAAAGTTTTTCTAGCATCTTGAGTTTAGGATAAGTGGATCATCATTCTTGATCTTGAATTTGGAATATTTAAAGCATGGAATGCTGAACCATCCTGAATCAAATGGTTTAGGGCATTTCGAGCTGTCTCGATGGCAAATTGGGATGGTTTCCTCAAAAAAATAGCACACTAGAGGAGGGAGAGGAAAAGAGAGGAAGAGAGAGAGGAGAGGAGGAGAGAGATGGTATGATACCGTTGGAGGCCTGGTGGCCATTGGAGGGCCATGAAGGCCTCCATGACTTGATATCGTTTGATAGGATATTTAATCAAGCTACAAAGAGAGAGAGAAGGAGTGACCATACTGAAGAGAGGAGCAGTCGGTGGAGGGACTGTCGGAGGGCACCGTGTGGCCATCATGACCATCGGATGGTGAAAAACGCACAAACGAGCCATAGCCATAAATAAGGGCGACCATCTTTGTTCACTCATTAGATTTTTTTTAGAAAGAAAGATGAAAGTAAAATCAGCAAATCCATTGACGGCTTCACTGTAATAGAATTTTTAAAAAATCTCATAAAATAGGGCTGATCGCTCCTTTTTATGCTTGCGGGGTCGGAGGCTGTGATTGCATTGTTCAATGGCCACAACAGCTAGTCGGAGGCCCTACGGTGGCCTCTCCGATGGCTTACCCTCCCTCCTTTTCTTCCCTTCTCCCCTCTCTATCTCTCTTTCGATCGAGCATCGATGGATGAAGTGGAGCCTTGGTGGCCCTCCAAGTGCGTCGATGGCCCATTTGTGGCCACCACAGATATCTCCTCCGACCGCACTCTCCCTCCCTCCCTTCTCTCTCCTTTTGCTCCCCCTTTCCTCTTTATCTCTTTTTCTCCTTTCGGTTTGCTTTTTGTCTCTATGTTGGTTCACATCGATCTGATCGATATGGATCCATACCAATCTGTACCATCAATCGATTGATACAGATTTTGATATCGAGTCTACAAATCTTGATTTGAAGCTTTTGCTTCTCTATCTGTTAGAAAGAATATGAGATTATTTATCGATCTTAGATTTTATACTCAAATATTTATTTATTAAAAGTATATTAAAGTTTATTTATGATCTTATGGTAGATTAATTAAATCGAGAGCAATTGATATTTTTGATAAGAAACTTAATATCCTTATTTGGAATTAAAATACTAATTTGATTATAAGAAATGACTTATCCTAATTCAGACAAACTCTTACAGTATTGATCTTTCTTTGATGAATGATTTAATAATGAAATTACATCAATAACTAAAATACTAAAAGAAAAAAGTTTGAGGATGAGATTAGAACTATGAATTTAGCTACCTTATAAAAGTATAAGTACAAAAAATTTTAAGGATGAAACTTTTTTAGGAGAAGAGAACATAATACCCAAAATCCCAATCAGTCCAAATAAAAATAAATAAATCAAAAAAGAAAAAGAATACAGTGGAAGGAAAACAACTCTTGAAGGAGTCGGAGTTCTCCTTTTCTTCTTCTTTGACCAAAGGAACCTGACTCGATTGGGATTTCAAAGTGTTTTGTATTTCTAACTCTTCTCCTAGTATCTATTTAAGGAATCAAACACTCCTTTGAGATCAATCCCCAATCTCGATATTTCTTCTTCTCTATTTTTCTCTAGAAGCCGCAAATTGGATTCACTATTCTCATCAAAAATAACTTCACTAAAAGTAAGGTAAAAGTCTCCTAAAACTCTAGCTAACCTTTCTCTCCATTGTTCTATGGCCTTAGACATTTGATTCTAACCGACTATCACCAATTTTTCTGGGAAAAACAAAGCCTCTGAATTTTCTCCCATTTTTTGGGTTTTCTTCTAATTTTCTTCACCACCATTTGTCGCCATTGGTCATTGGACCAAGGTCCTTGGGTCACATTGCCATAGTTTGCCCTTTCGCCATGGGCATCAGCTGCTGGGGGACTCCCTACTTTGGGAAATAAGGGGATCAAAGGGTCCCTTATTCCACCAAAGAAGAGAGGAAGAAGAAAAAAAAAAGAAAAAGAGAAATGAGAAAGAGAAAAAGAAAAGAATGAAAGAAAGGAAAGATTTTTTTCTCTCTCCTCTCACTTTCCTCTCTATTCCTCTCTCTACCTTCTCCCTCTTATTTCTCTCTACAAAGGTTTCTCTCTCTAGTCTTTCTCTCTCTCTCTCTTGTTTGATTTTTTCTCTTTCTAGACCTTTTTTCTCTCTCTAGAGGATAGGTGACGTCAAAGTCTCTCTTGCAACTTGTGCAATTCCCAATACAAGGGTCTTAAGCATCACCATTGGGTAGTGCGCCAGCTTCTACCTTGGTTGTTGTCAAATCCTATTAGATTTGGTCATTCTTGATTGGGATATCTGACTTGTATCTCACTTTAACCTTCGATGATATAAAACTAATGGAACTAGCTGCTTTAGTGCCGTCAGACTTTGCCACTTCATTGGCCTATTTTTGATTTATCTTGATTCAGGTATAAAGCCACCCTTAGTCATACCCTAGTTGGATTATTTGACTCCCTTGATTCATTTGGGTTCTTTAGATTTCTTATCTAGAGGACTTCTAAGATATTGACTATAAAATTAATTGAACGTCAATGGCTTTGAATAGGTATATCTGATCTACTTGATTGAAGTTAGATTTGAAGTATGACGAGGTAAGTAATATAACATTTCAAGTATACTTTTGAATGATCTTTAAAAAAATTATAATTAGTTTATTTAATTTGAATTATGATTCATATTTTCTATCTGATAAATTGGATCAAGCATGTATTATTTTATTATTGTAAATAAATTATTTTGAACATATGATCTACTTTGAGAAATGGATTTGGAAAATTAGACTGGGGAGTTTGTAAAATTATTTTTATATATATTTATAGCATGATTATGATATGGCCATGCCAATAGAGATTATACGTTGAATCTATCGATTTATAATCTAAGAAACTAATTTCAACATCAAACAATCGATGATTAGAATCGTAGTATCTATTATCTGGTGCTTTGTGCAATATATTTCTATTATTAGACTCGTGCCACTAGGTTTTGTAGCCATAGCTTGATGTTGAGTTTATTATCCGTATATGAAAATAATTATTTTAAAAAAAATAAGATTTTTACATGTATACCCTTCTAAACATCTAAATTTGCATGGATACCCTTTCAAAATTGATATTTGCATGTATATCCTTATAAAATACTTGATTTGCATGTATACTTTTTTTTTATTTTTTGTATATATGCCCATATCATCTAACACTATTAAAAAATTAACGATTTAAAATTTAAATGACTAAAATGCCCTTATGGGTATGTATGCAAAAAAAAATTATAAGGATATATATGCAATTAGCAATTTATAAGGGTATACAAATAAATATTAATTTTAAAAAGATATTCATCCAAATTTTGATATTTAGGAGGGTATACAGGCAAAAATTTTTAACCTATTTTTTTTTCTATTGTATGTTATTTTAGCAAGATGGAAATAATTTAAATATATTAATTAATATCATAGTAGGGGTGATTCAAGTACATTAATTTTTATCTATTGCTTCTTTGCTAGATATAATTTTTATTTTTATTTTTATATTATATTAATTTTTATTTCATATATGATTTATCATGAATAGTTACTTATTCCATGTCTAGGCTTATTAAAATGGAGCAACCACTTTTCAAGTTGAAGATAAAATTTGAAAGTTATTTTAAGAAGATTAAAAATTTTACAAGAATAAAATATTATTTTGAGAGATAAAAAAGTTGGTTAGTTGATGTTGACTACTATTCTTATATAGATCTATATGATGATATAGTGTATATATTCAATTTAAAGCTTAAAGAGACCATAAAGATTTGATCTGTGGTTAGATATTTATCACCTAAGTCTTATATGATTTTAGATACAGATCATAAACTAATGAGTTTATTTGAAGAACATAAAAATTTGATGGAGTGCTTCTTATTTATCACAAAAGAGGCTAATGATATATAATTTTTTCAATCAACACTAGGTAGCCAAGACCGAAATAGAGGTAAAGTAGCTGTCATAGGAGAAGTTTGAATGCATGACCAAAGAAAAAATAAAAAACAGAATAAAATTGAGCATCCAGTTGCATTAGAGACTGATATCTCAGCTATTACTATTGAGAATAATGATAATAGAGGAACAAAATCTTTAAATAAGTGAACCATCTCTACTATAAACACTAACAAAGAAGCAATAGATAAAAATTAATGTACTTGAATTACCCTTACTATGATATTAATTAATATGTTTAAATTTTTTTCATCTCGTTAAAATAACATACAATAGAAAAAAAATTAAATTAAAATTTTTTTTTCTATATACCCTCCTAAATGTCAAAATTTGTATGAATATCCTTTCAAAATTAATATTTATTTATATATCCTTATAAATTGCTAATTGCATATATATCCTTATAATTTTTTTTTGCATATATACCCATAAGGGCATTTCAGTCATTTAAATTTTAAATCGTTAATTTTTTAACGATGTTAGATGACATGGGTATATATATAAAAAATAAAATAAAAAAGATATACATGCAAATCAAGTATTTTATAAGGATATACATGTAAATATCAATTTTGAAAGGGTATCCATGTAAATTTGAATGTTTAGAAGGGTATACATACAAGAATCCCTAAAAAAATATATGTTATTTGAGATTTATTCCTTTCGATCAATATTATATGATTTATTTGCTTGGCATGCATAGACACCACTTTGATATATTATGTTGCTTATTGGACTAGTATAGCTAAGTATTCTCTTTTAATCTATAATTTAGATCATTAATTATGATTGCTGGAGACTTGAGAGAGTGTGCTTGATCAATTAAAGTTATTGGAGTTACTTAGATTCCTAGCTCAGTTCAGTTTAGCTTTGTTCAATTTAGTTTGGATATTTATTTCAGATGAAACATTAAAATATATGTTATGTAAAGATATTTGTTATGAAAAATAATTTAATTGAATTTTTGTTAAATTAATTTTCAAGGGTTAAAGAGTTTCTATTATTATTATTTTAAAATTTTTATAATTTGATCTGCAGCCTTGCATGCTTGTAGGGTCTATCCTACAAGCACGCGGCATTTGTCACGTGCTCAAATCAGGGCATGACAGCTCCTCTATCGCTGCCAGTGCAACAACTTAAAAATAAATAAAATAAAATGGATAATGTCGTCCTCTGACCCCAGCATCCGGATCAGGCATGCGATGGCCGCATACTCCCAAAGAAAGCCCTAAAGAATATTTAAGACCTGTAAAATTTGTTATAATCTTAATATCTAATGAATACTATTGATCTCAATTCATAATAAATATTTTACATTAACAAATATCAAATCTTCTAGAATTTATAAGACTCGATCATCCAACTGATATTGCTGACGCTCTATGTAATCAATCATTTCAAAATGTAATTCTAACCTTAGCCAAGTATAGGCATTTTGTAACTCTTAAAAAAAAAAGAGGATGAGAATTGTGAGCTTTACAGTCTAGTAAGAATTTTCATATATCAATATTAATATAATAATAATAAATAAGAACTAACTATAGTTGTTATTTCATATAAATCACATACCAAAAGATATCATGATTCATAAAATATGCATAGTAAATATAACTTTTTCTATGATGAGTCACATCATAAAATTATCTCAATCAATATACATTGGATTTGATCATATTAAGGTGCTTAGTTTTGGACTACTACGACCATATTTTCAGTCCATGGTAAACAAAAAAAATGACTAGTCCTATGGACTACTATAACAACCCGTGATAAGATAAGTGGCTTGTATTGTAGACTATCACAACCACATTTAAAGTCCATAACAGAGCACCAAAAAAGTAGCTAGCCCAAAGGATCACAAATGCTTGATGTTGAATAATTATAACAGCAACGTTTCAAGTCCGCATCAATAAAGTGACTAGCCCAAAGAATCATAACCTCATATACAGTTACACAACTCAATTACAAGTTTATTAGGTATTGTAATTTAAGATCACATTCTTTTATAAAACTGGATGCATATGATTATCAAAATCCATCCAAATTAGGATCACTGATATATTATACATAAATTCATACAGAATCATACATATACTTAACAAATTATTATATAGCATGTGACTATTAAAAGCATATAAATCAAATTACTGATGTACAAAATAATTTTATATAAATAGATGATCAATATTTAGAATTTCTTAACTCTACTAATGACAACTCCGAAAAAGACTTTACTAGTCTAGCTAGCATGTCCAATTAATGATGTAATTTCAATACATCATCGATCAACTATCAACATAAGAAAAATAAATTATCATTATATTTCTATTTTTTAAAAGCTCTAATATCTGAATTGCTTTTAATTCCAAATTTCTCAACCATATCTAATACATGACTAATTAATAATAATGATTTAGGATTTATCTTGATTTAGAATTCAAAGCACAAATCCTTTTGTCCAATATCTTTTCATCAAATGAATCGCATCTCTACATAAAAACTAATGTTTATCATGAAACAAGATTGAAACAAGGAGGATGAGATTAGCCGTGACTTTAATCAATTAGAATGTTATAGTCAAATTCTAAAGATCAATAAACAGATGGTCCAATGAAAATAAAGGTAACAAGTTAAGGATTATTGTTGGTGAGTTCAGGAATAGCCAATGAGATACTGAATAAAAACCAACAAGTCAGATGGTCGCTTGTAGTATGAATTCAGAATCCCAAACTAGGGTTCAATCAATTATCTAAATTACTAAATATTTGAACCCTTCATTGGCTAATAAAAATTCTAGAGAAAAATCCCTAAGACGGCTTGCAAGTTTGCGTGGATTCCAGATGTGGTGCATATCTCAAATCGTAGAAGAAAGGCCCGATGCAGATGGCTTTCGGCCTGTAGGCCTTCTCATCGCATGAATAGATTTCCTTCGGCACTCAATAAATGGTGCTAAGTTTTTTGGCCCGATAGATTCCGTCGCTCTCCGAGGCCACCTTTTGGATTTTTAACAAGTCGGCATCCGCGATTTCTATTTCTCCCCCGCTAGTATGGCAAATGCCTTGTTCACTTCCCTGGTCGCTTGACAGATCAATCTCCGGAGGTGTCATGCCAATAGGCGCAGCTTCTTAGGCGGAGGCTGATCAGGCTTAGGCCGTCCCTCGAATGCGGACATTTCCTTGTCGTGTGCTCCGCATCTGCCACCAGCATGAAAATTTATTCTCAGTGAAATCATGGATCAGATCGAGAAAACGAAAAGAAAAAAAAAAAAAAAAAAAAATCTTTGGCACGTTTAAAGCAGTTTCCTTTGCACCATACATAATGCAAACCAGCCAGGCAGAGAAAAACCAACCTCGGGGCACCCATTTGTCGGATCCAATAAATTACTAAAGTCAAATGGTCTGAAAAAAATCCTAAATATTTGTAACTAAAATTCATAACAATTACTTATGCATACTTTAATTTATATTGAATTAAATTATTAATATGGCTTGAATTTTAAATATTTTTATGGACTCAAACTATGATCCGATCTGAAAAGCTCGCATTGCGACTTGAATG
>NC_025995.2:19369631-19396564 GCF_000442705.2 Elaeis guineensis
GCAATGGTTCTCTTCTTTTTGACTTCATCCTCTTGATGTTGCTTCATGCTAAGCTCGTGAGTCATCAAGGATCCAAGAAGCTCTTCTAGAGGTAGAGTGTTCAAGTCCTTTGCTTCTTGGATAGCAGTCACCTTGGCTTCCCAGGTTCTTGGCAATGACCTGAGAATCTTCCTTACAAGCTCACTGTTAGTATAAGATTTGCCAAGACTCTTCAAACCATTAATTATATCAGTAAAGCGAGTAAACATAGCAGTTATGGACTCATCATGCTCCATTTTAAATAACTCATATTTATGTACAAGCATGTTAATTTTAGACTCCTTTACTTGATTTGTTCCCTCATGGGTTACTTCTAACCTATCCCATATTTCTTTAGCAGATGCACAGGTAGAAATGCGATTAAATTCATTTGCATCAAGTGAACAATAAAGAACATTCATAGCTTTAGCATTTAACTGTGCCAATTTCTTATCAACCTCATCCCATTCTCTTTCGGGTTTGGTTGACTCCTCACCATCTATTATCTTGGTGGGTGTGTGTGGACCGTTCACTATGATACTCCATATATCATAGTCTAGTGCTTGTATGAAAATCTTCATCCGAGCTTTCCAATAGGTGTAATTAGACCCATTGAAAAGTGGAGGTCGGTTGGTAGATTGCCCCTCGGCTAGAGAAGTGCCGACGTGGGTTGCCATAGATCTTTGGCTCTTTGATTGTTAGATCAAAGAAGGGCTAGAGCACCGGGCTCTGATACCACTTGTTGCCCAGCTATGCAACCCAAGAGGGGGGGTGAATTGGGTTTTAAAAATTTTAGGCTTAACTAAATACTTAAAAAAAATATATCAAAAGCTTGATGAATGAGGAGAGAGACTTTAGTTTGAGATTAATTACTTAAAATAAGAATGCAAGGATATAATGGAGAATTAAAGAGAAACAATAAAGCATGCCACAAACACAAAGATTTATAGTGGTTCGGTGCCAACCTTGCACCTACATCCACTCCCCAAGCTCCTACTTGGGAATTTCAATCCACTATACTTTGTATTCAACCCGAATACAATCGTCGAAAACTCCGACACTAGCTATCCCAAGCTAGTCCACTTATTTTTCGGGTACAAGCCGACCCAATACACTCCGATTTCAGGTTCGGATCAACCTTTCCTTGTTTTGGAAACCCTCCAAAACAAAAATAATTACTCACAGGATAAAATCAGTTTAGAGCACAAATAAGTACAAGAATAGCTCCTTAAGTGAGCGAATATAACAATAAATACGCTTTACTCAAATGAAGAAGCCCCTCTTGGATTTCCTCAAAGTGGATGAGAGATGAAGTAAATGCTTGAGGAGTTGGTGAGCTTGATTGAAGGCTTCTTGAAGGCTTTAAATGAGCTCTTGAATGAGGTTGAGAAGTTGGCTTGAGAAAACCTCTCTTGAATGCACTTAAATGCCCTCTTGAATGCTCTTGCTTTTCTCTTTTCAAATCACTTGAATGCCTCTTGAATATTTTGATATCTCTTCTTTTTGTTTTCCACCTTTTGAAACCTTTTATAGTCTTAAGAAACAAGGAAAAACAAACTAGGCAGAAAAAGAGCCGTTAGAGCACAAAAAGCAGCATTAAAAAGCAACCAAATCTGGCCAAAAACTAGCCGTTACAGGCAAATCCCGTCATATGAGTCGACTCATGAGTCGACTCATGCCTCAGGGGTCGACTCATGAGTCGACCTCTGTTGCAAAGTCCAGAGATTGGGTTTCTGGATTTTCTTGGCCCAAAACAGCAGAGGTCGACTCATGAGTCGACTCATGCCTTGTGGGTCGACTCATGAGTCGACTCACAGGTCGTGCCAAGCCAGAAAACCAGCGTGCCATGGCTAATCTTTGCGTGCCAATCAGCTCATAGTTTCATGAGTTGACTCATGAGTCGACTCATGAACTTCAAACCTTCATAACTCCAAAAATATAAGTCCAAAAACCATGAAAATTTCACCAATAGATTACATATCATTTGTTCTACACGATGATGCTATCAAATCAGAGTTTTGATGAAATTACGATTTTGCCCCTGTAGAGCATAAGGACTTTTTCACATAAAAATTATTTGTATCCCTTCCAACTGTTTTGTAGTCATCAAAATCAATCTAGGAGCAACACTATAAAAAAACCAAAAAATTATTAACAATGAAAAAAATTTAGTCATTAATAAATTTATTACCAATAAAAATTTAATTTCCATCATCGATAATTTTCATCAAAAATTTTTTTTACTAAAAAAATTTTTCTCTAAAAAATTTAGCCCAAAATTAAATTATCGATGATGAAAAAATTCATCATTAATAAAGTTATTAGCAATGGAAATTCAATATCCATCACTAATAAATACTGTCAAAAAATATTTTTTCTCAAACAATTTTTTCTTCAAAAAAATTAAAAAATTATTTTTAAAATAGTTTTTTTGATGAAATAATTTTCATCACTAATAAATTTTTTTAATTAACAAATTTTTTGTTCATAAAAATTAATTAAAATAATATTTTTAAAGATTACTTGCAATGAAAATATTATTTACGTCACTAATAGTTAAATATCTTTCCAATATTAATTTCATAAAAAATAAATTTTGGATTTTTCTACCAAAAAATTTTCCATTCAAAAAATTTAACAAAAAAATGATATTAAAAAAATATTGATGATGAAAAATGAAATTAATTTTCTTAATCTAAAAAATTTTTTGGTCTAAAAAGAATTTTCCAAAATAATTTCATCAAAAAAATTAATTTTTTATTAATAAAAAAATTATATAAATAGTTAATTTATAATTTTTCTTCAAAAAAATTATGTATAGAAAGGTGTAATTATGAAAAAAGTTTAATTTATATCGCTAATAATTGTTATAAGAACAGCTCTTTGACTTTCGTAATGCAATGGATACTATAAAAAATTGATAGCTTTGAGGTCTTCGATCTCCAAGGAGCTCATCTTTTTCTTGGAGTCTTCATTTCAGAAGTTAGAGTGTAAGAATATCATGGTGATTCTGAGATTGTAAGAGAAATCTATCAAGATTGAGATTTGGAGGATAAAGTAGGAATAGAAAGTTAGAAGTTCAGAAACTCGTATATTGTATGCAATTAATCAGAATCAAAATAGACCTGCAGATAGTATAAGTTGTGTTATAAAGTATAAACTCATATTTATACTTTATATTGTTAGAATGATGAGTGCTTGTATTGTTTGTCTTCTCATGATTGAAACTCTTATAGAAATATATTTGAGCGTCGATCGATGCGGGAAGTACAGTATCTTTTAGGATCGTAGAAGTCATGCTAGAATGTGCTGCTTAACTATATGATTTTTGCATGAAAGGAGGTTCCTTTCATGCAGCTTAAGGTAGACACTCCATCAAAAAGATTCATTGATATCACTAGTAACAGTGATAGCGATGAATAGATAAATTTTATATTATAAATAAATATATAGCTCATTTCATTCAAAAAGATTTACTCATTCTAATTCACGAATATCACCCACTTTCATATGATTTTTTTATACAAAAAATTTAGTCTAGATCATTACTCATATTTGCTTCTTTACCATGTAAAAAGACAAAAGATATATACCGCTACTATAAAAAATAAGTGCAGTTGCTTTATAAAAAATCAAAAATTTAAATTTTATGATTTTTTTAAAGTTCTAACTTTTTTACATATCAACGATGAAAATATCTTCACCATAAATAAATATATTTATGATGAAAATAAAAGTTTCATCATAAATAATCATTACTTTGATAAAAAATTTCATCACAAATAATAGTAATTTTTGATTTTTTTAAAGTATTTTTTAAGTATTTATGATGAAAATATTTTCATTATTAATAATCATGTATTTATGATAAAAATTTATTTTTCATCATAAAAATAGTTTATTTACGATAAAAATTTTCATCATAAATAATAATTGACTTTTAATTTTTTAAAATTCTTAATTTTCTTAAACTATTGATGATAAAAATATTTTCATCAAAAATAATCAAGTATTTATGATGAAATATTTTTCATCATAAATACTCGATTATTTGCGATGAAAATTTTCATCATAAATAATTAAAAAAAATTTATTTTTAAAATTTTTGATTTTTTAACTATTTATCATGAAAATATTTTCATTGTAAATAATGAAGTATTTACATCATAAATAGTTTTTCATTGCAAATACCTATTATTTACGATGCATTATTTTCACCATAAATAAGGTTGATTTTTTTTAATTTTTGATTTTTTACTATTGACGATGAAATTTTTTTCATCAAAATAATCACATATTTATGATGATAATTTTTTTCATCATAAAAAACTTTTATTTATGATGAAAAATTTTCATCACAAATAATGAGTAATTTTTAATTTTTTTTAAATTTTTGATTTTTTAACTTTTTATGATAAAATATTTTCATCATAAATTATGAAATATTTATGATGAAAAAATTTTTCATTGTAAATAATTTATTATTTATGATATATTTTTCTCGTTGCAAATAATTTGTAATTTTAAAATTTTTTAAATTTTATATTTTTTTCCAAATATTGGTGATGAAAATATTTTCATTAAAATAAAGTTATTTTTGATAAAAAAATTATTTTGCATCATAAATATTGAAATTATATAAGATGAAAATATTTTTATCATGAATATTTGAAAATTTAAAATCAAAATAAATAATGTATTATTTATGATGAAAATATTCATCATAAATAAATCATATTTATGATAGAATATTTTTTCCCTCATTGATATGTAATTATTTATAACAAAAAATTATTTTTCTTATAAATATTTTATTATTTATGGTGAATCTTATTTTTCATCATAAATATGATTATTAGTGATGAAAATATTTATGTCGTAAATAATTCTATTACAAAAGCTCTCTTTTCTTATAGTGATACCAATATAATGGTATAATTTGAAAATAGCGATAAATATGAAATCTCATATCAAATATCCAAAATGACGCAAACATCGATATAAACATGTGTCAATTATCTATCTTATCAAAAGAGATAAATCATCACATGTCAATAAGTAAAATCTTTTATTTAGCATTAATTTCATATTTTGTCATATGTTTTTCTTATCACATATCCAATTTTCTTAACTTTCAACTTTTTGGCTCTGGACTAACCAAAACCATGCGACGATCTTTATTCAGATTGATTTTCCATGATCTTTCTTGGATCAACTTTTTATGATCTTTTTGAATCAAATTTTTATGATCTTTCTTAGATCAAGTTCTTATGATTTTTCTTGAAACAAATTCTTTATGATCTTTCTCAGATCACAATCCCATGCGTAAGCCCATGGGGGCTATTTTAGGCATAAGCTCTAGACTAGCTATTTTTTGATCTTTATCGGATTGAATTTTTACACATAAGCTCGTGGAGGTTGTTCTACATAACATGGCTAGTCCGATCCATATTCTTTTATCCGATCATTACATGCTAATTTCATCATATCAATTCTAGTTTGCAGTATAATCAAAATAAGTATATCATATCTATATAATCATACCATCAATCATTGATACACATATATTGACATAATATACTCATACTAAAAAATTATATTAGAAAATAATAGCATCTCGAACACAACAAATTCATCAATACAAATTCAATGATGCAAGTCCAATAGTAAAATTGCATATATAATGATGATTATGTATAGAAATTCTTACTTTTAGTGATGATAACTCGATCACAATCGTTTACTAGTCTACTCTTAGCATATCTGAGCAATCCATATAATGCAAACCCATCTTTGATCAATCATCAGTATAAAAAAATAATAAATTATTATTAGATTTCTATTTTCAAGCTTTAATATACAAAATACTATTAAATCTCAAATTTTCCTCCTAGGATCAACCAAGATCAGGATTTATTTAAGTACTTGGATCCTCCACTGGTCCATAAGTCTTCTAGAGAGAAATCCATGAAGAGAGAGGAGATTCTAGAGAGAGAAAATCCTAAAAATAAAATTAGAGAGAAATTAGAAAGAGAAAGTGGAGAGAGAGTAGAGAGAGGAGAGAGGGAGCAGAGAGAAAATCTTTTTCTATTTCTTTTCTTTTCTTTTCTTTTCTTTTTTTCCTTTCCTTTTCTTTTCTTCTTCTCTTTCTCTCTCTTCTTTCTTCTTCTTCTTCGTGGAAAAAAGGGGAGGGGAAAAAAATTTAGCCAACCATCCCACGACAGTGAGCCCATATAGTAACCACCCCTCATGGTGGCAGAACCCAATGATCTCAACCTTCGACAACTGAACATGACTGGCGATGATGGCTGATCTAATGAAAAGAAAGAAAAAGAAGATAGGAACAAGAAAAACTTGTTCATAAAATCTGGTGACCATCCAGCCGACAAAGACCTCAAAGAAGCTAGGAAGAGAAAGGGGAAAGAGGGGAAGAGGCCATAACTTGTCTTTGGCGAGGTATTTGATCCTCTTTTCCAACAAAAACTCATGATAGCTCTTGGAAAAACTAGCAAAAATCCAAGAAAGTCCCATGGATTTCACCGACAATTGATTGAGGGTTAGGAAGCGATGCATGGGTGAGGGATTCGAGGGCCTTTTATAGGCTGAGTTCATGGGTCTTCATCGGAGTCCAACAAGCTTTGGACTCCTTTTCTCGATGAAATATGGAGAAGGAAGCAGATGGGATTCTGCCTCCTTGCCTTATGTGCCTATCACGTGAGGTCTCAAAGGATGTTTTTTTTAGGGGGGGGGGTTTATTACATTCTCCTCTCTTAAAATAATTTTGTCCTCAAAACTAGTATATTGTAAAGTCAAAATCTTAAGAATACAAAATTCTTATCCTATCCTTGAGCTTCTAAATAGTATTCTTTATTTGAAAGAAAATTTCAATCCTTTGTGATCAGAACATCCTCTGAATTAGAGCTAATCCTTTCGATCAAATTTCAATGACTTAAACCACCACGCTTTCGCTACGCACTCTGATCTAAACTTATTGAATATCTTGGATTTGCTAAATAACTTCCAAACCAATAGGATCATAATTTGTCAATCCCTCAAATTGTAACCCAAGATAGAAATTATCTATCAATGCCCAAACCCTATGAATTAGCTCTATCACAATCCTTTATAATTATAACCCTAAGTTTCAATATTCTCTATGTCATGCTCTCATAATAAAATCCAATCCACTGATATAACAAAATATATCTTTCATTTACATGGAGTTTCATAAAAATTCTCTTGTAGTTTCAATGCTCGAAAAATATTCCTCTTTAGTGCAATACAATTCTTTCTTAGGTCATATCCTAAACAAACTTCTTTTGAAAAGTTCAAAATTGTAATGATCAAATAATTAACATCAAAATTGGAAAGGTCACTATGAATTTCACCCATATCGGGTTTAGCATTCTAAAGTCTTCTAAATTACAGTTTCACTGGCAACACAACATATCCAGATATTCCACTTTATTCCAGGATCAACACCTCTTGTACTTAGGTCAAACCTTACTTATTGAAATCCAAACATAACTCATCAGTTATGTTATATACATACCATTTATGTATAAATTTCATCATAATATCTATTAATTCAAAATCCAAATTAACTTTGAATCCTTTTTGCTATTTCTATCATATTCCTAGTAATCATAATCTTGTACTCTGATATTCTTTTACACATCCTGAGTGATCATAACCTTATGCTCAGTTACCTCTTAACTCATAGTGCCTAAAGATCATACCCATAAGCTATGATACTATTCTATCATACTTTATTGATTATATCTAAAGTTTTAATATCATTTATATCACAGTCTCTCGTGACTTTAGACCTAAGCTCTGATATCACTCTATCATGCTCCGAATCCAGTATCCGAATCGGACATGTGATGACCGTATACTCCTTAGATAAGATCCTAAAAAGTATGCAAGACCTACAAAATTTGTTATAAACCTCTCCATATTCAAAAATAATAATGATCTACTTTCATAATATCGAGCAAAATTGTACAATTATGTATCCAATTTCTTCAATCATTTGACTAGGCATCAATGATGCTCTATCTATTTATCCGTTTATCTTGAATCCAAACTATAGCCAATCATGAGCATCCTGAAAGTTTAAAAAGAAAAAGAGAAGTGGAGGAGGTGAGCTTTACAATCCAGTAAAAATCTTCGTATATCCACATCAATATAATAATATAATTTAAAAATAGCAATAAATATGAAATCTCATATCAAATATCTAGAATAATGCAAACATCCATATAAACATGTGTCAATTATCTATCTTATCAAAAGAGATAAATCATCATATGTCAACAAATAAAATCTTTTGTTTAGCATTAATTTCATGTTTTATCATATATTTCTCTTATCACATATCTAGTTTTCTTAACTTTCAGCTTTCTAGCTTTGGACTAACCAATACCTTGCGATGATCTTTATTTGGATTGATTTTTCATGATCTTTCTCAGATCAACTTCTGATGATCTTTCTCGGATCAAATTCTTATAATCATTCTTAGATCAAGTTCTTATAATTAATATTTCTTGGATCAAATTCTTCATGATCTTTCTCAGATCACAATCTCACACATAAGCCTATGGGGACTATTCCAAGTATAAGCTCCTGACCGCTATTCTTCGATCTTTATTAGATTGAATTTCTATATATAAGCTCATGAAGGCTATTCCACATGATGAGTAAGTCCAAATTATATTCTTTCCATCTGATCATTGTTGATTTCATCATATCAATTCTAATTTATATATGATCAAGATAAATATATCATATCCATATAATCATGTCATCAATCATTGATACGTATATATTGACATAACATACTCATGCTGAAAAATCATAGTAGAAAATAATAGTATCTAAAATATAGCAAATTCATCGACATGAATTAACGATAATAACGATGCAAGTCTAATAGTAAAATAGCATATATAATGATGATTATATACAGAAATTCTTACCTATAGTGATGATAACTCAATCACAATCATTTACTAGTCTGCTCGTAGCATATTCGATCAATCCATATAATGCAAGCCCATCTTTGGTCAATCATCAGCTATGAAAATAATAAATTATTATTAGATTTCTTTTTTCAAGCTTTAATATCCAAAATACTATTAAATCCAAAATTTTTTCTCCTAGGATCTATCAAGATCTGGATTTGTATAATTTGTATAAGTACCTAGACCCTCCATTGCTTATAAGTCTCCTACAGAGAAAATCCATGAAGAGAGAGGATTCTAGAGAGAGAAAATTCTAGAGAGAAATTATAGAGAGAAAGTGGAGAGAGAGTAAAGAGAGGAGAGAGGGAAGAGAGAAAAATTTTTTTCTATTTTTTTCTTTTCTTTTCTTTCCTTTCCTTTCTTTTTTCTTTTTCTTTCTTTTTTCTTTTTTTCTTTTTCTTCTTCTCTTTCTCTCTCTTCTTTCTTCTTCTTCTTCATGGAAAATAGGGGAGGGAAAAAAATTTCGGCCAACCATCCTACGGCAGTGAGCCAAACAGTAACCACCCCTCACGGTGGCAGAACCCGATGATCTCGACCTTCGACAGCCGAACATGGCCAGCTCCAGTGGATGCTCTGATGGAAAGAAAGAAAGAAGAAGATAAGAATAGAGAAAACCTTTTTCATGAAATCTGTGCCATCCAGCCGACAAGGACCTCAAAGAAACTAGAAAGAGGAAGGGGAAGAGGGAAGAGGCCATACCTTGATCTTTGGTGAGGTATTTGGTCCTCTTTCCCAGTGAAAACTCATAATGGCTCTTGAAAAAACTAGCAAAGTCCAAGTCCCATGGATTTTGCCAACAATTGATCGAGGGGTGGGAAGCGATACATGGGGGAGGGATTCAAGGGCCTTTTGTAGGTCGAGTTCATGGATCCTCATCGGAGTTCGACAAGCTCTGGACTCCTTTTCTGACAAAATATAGAGAAGAAAGTAGATGGGATTCTGCCTCCTTGCCTCATGTGCCAGTCACGTGAGGTCTAATGTTGTTTTTTTTTTGGGTTATTACAAATATTTTTTGAAACTCGTAAGCCTAAATGAAGAAAGGATAATTTATATGATTTTTAAACTTAAAGAGCATTTATGCATTGTTGCATTCAATATGGTCATTTATTAGTTTTTGAAATATATAACTAAGAGTATTTAATGTGGCATGTTGTTAGATATTATAGAAAATACAGTCCCAAACTCAAATAGTAAGTAGTGTAGGTGCAAAAAATTTATAGAAATTTTATGAAAAGAAAAATTCTGACATGTGTATGAAGCATTTTCAGTTGGCGATTTGATCCTTCTTTTTTTTTCGATGTGTATACATTTTTTATCTATATAATAAAATATTTTAGTTATTTTCCAAGAAATATTTCTATTACATATAGTAAATCTATATTTTTAGGATTTTGACTATGGAATGTTATTTCTTATATGATTTAATTTTGTTCATGATAGAGATATGCTATATGAGGAGGTAATGCTATCACGGGAAAGGATCATTCATCAAGAGGATCATTGAGAGAGATGAGGATCATCTAAGAAAATACAGTAACTATTGAATATTATTTCATATATATATTTTGAATGCTCATTATTGAATATTGATGACATATAAAGTTATGGACTACATTTTGTGTTTGTATACTATTTTAGAGTTTATTGTGATGAATAAATTTTGCAACTATAATTTTAATTATATGTTATTATGATTTAATGATATTTGAGAAATACAGATTGTTGAGCAAAATATTAAAATGGGATATGCAATAACTATATTTGAAAAATACATGTTATAAACATAAAAATAGATATGCAATAATTACAAACTATTATTTAAAATGGGATATGCAGCAGTAGGAATCTATTACCTAGACATAAATGTTATTGTCAAAAAATTAACAGAAATTTTTTTGTAAAAATTATTGCACAAATTTTTTAAAAATTGTTGCTGAAATAATCTAAAATGGCTGTCCAAATGTTAAAAAGCATCACGTAAAGATAAAAAGTTATTATCTAGTATAAATAACTGCTGTTTAAACCTACCAATATTATTGGCTAAATATGAAAAATTATTGCCTAAAATAAAAAAATATTGCAAAAATCTTTAGACAATCATTGCCTAAATTTAAATAACCATTGTTTAAAGTGAAAAATGGCTATCAAATGTTCTCAAAAATCATTGCCTAAATACTAATAATCATTGCAAAAACTTGTAATAGACCATTGTATAAAATGAATAACTGTTGCTAATTCTTTCAGAAAAAATTGTTGTCCAAAAAGAACAACCATTGCCAAAATCTCATAAAACCACTACCTTAACCAAAAAGAATTGTTTATTTTCTTTGTTCCAACCATTACAAATACTATTAAAAACTGCTACATAATGTTTTGTTAGATAGCAGTTATTTAATTCTTGGCTTATAATCAAAATACCATTAATTTTAGGCAACAATCACACAAATAGATCCTTTCCCCCCACTTCTCTCTCTAGTCTATTCTAAAGAGAGAAGCCTGAGAAAACTTTTTCCGCCACTTCTCTTTGACAACCAAGGCTTTCTCCGACAATCTCTTCCTCCGGCCACTGGCCGCATCGGCTGACCACCAGGCCCTCTTTCTCCCCCTATCTTTCTCTCACTCTCTCTCTTCCTCTCTATTCCCTTCTCTCACCCCCTACCCTCTCTCTTCCCCTTCTCTCCCTCTCTTCCTCTCTCTCCTCCGATCCTCTATGCTTGAGACCCCCGACCCCTCTCTTTTTCCCTTCTCTCCCTCTCCCTCTCTTCCTCTCTCTCTCTCTCCGATCCTCTGTTTCCCTCTCTTCCTCTCTCTCTCTCCCGATCCTCTATCTCGAGACCCCCCACCCCTCTCTCTCCTTATATCGAGATGTCACCGGTTGTTCTTAAGATGCCCCCACCCTCTCTCTTTCCTCTCATCGGGTGTCACCGACTGTACTCGAGACCCCTCCGTTCCTCTGTTCTCGAGACCCCCCTCCCTAGTTAAGCCCTTACCCTCTTTCCTCCCCGGTTGGTCCCTCTCTTTTCTCCTTCTCTTTCTCACTCTCTTTCTCTTACTTTCTCCCTTTTCTTTTTCCTTCTCTATCTCTCTATCCCCTCTCTCCCTCTCTCACCTTGCTCTTCCCCCGATCCTCCCTTTCTCTCTCCTCCTTGAGTTGGCGAGGATGTCTTTCGGCACGATGAGCCCCTCCCCTCTCTCTATTCCTACTGGATTGTGGCCATCGGCCTCCTTTTCTCTTCCTTTCTCTTCCTTCTGATTGGCTGGCGCCAAGCCCTTCTCTCTTCTCCTTCCTCTCTTTCTCTTTAAGTTATAGTCCACTCCGATGGATCTCCCTCTGTTGGGCATCAGATGGCGGAAGGTTAAGCCCTCCACTTGCTGGTGGTAGGCCCACCTTCCTCTAACTTGATGAGCTCTTCCCTCTCTTTGTTGCCGACCATGGGTGCCCCCCTGGCAGCCACCTTGTCTTCTCTTTCCCTCTAATGGTTGGCACCAGGACCCTCTCCCTCCCTCTCTTCTCCTTCCTCTCTCCCTCCTTGTCCCTTTTCCCCTCCTTCTCTCTCTTCTCTTTGTGTTTCGGCCCCATCGGGGATCACTTTCTCTGACAGGTGAGGATGGTGGAAGGCCAGGCTCCCTCTCTTCACCCCTCCCCACTTCACCGGTCCCTTTGGTGGTGGATCCGCCCTTTCAGCACAGTAAATAGTGGACTCGTCCTCCCTCTCTTCTCTTTGTGTTTGGGTCTCCTTCGACTGGATATGCGGTGGATGGTGGACCCACCCTCTCTCTTTTCTCTTTGAGTTCGGATCTCCATCAGCTGGTCTCCCCCTTCAACATGCGGCGAAGATGGAAGGTCGGGCATCCCTCTCTCGTTCTCTCTCTTCATCGATTCTTTTCGGTGGTGGTCCAGCTATCTCTCTCCCTCTTCGTGGCTAGATGGAGGATGTGCCCTCTGCCCCGCTCTTTGCATGGCATGGTGGCAATGTTGAAGGTGTTATCGATTTGTTGAAAAGCCACCAATTTTTTTTCTTTTTGGGACAAGTGATTTTGACATTCTCCTTCGGATCAACATTGCTTCATTCGTCAGCGGCAAGATGGGAGTTCGCTCCTTTTGAAATTCAAATTTGAAATTTGAATTTCAGTGTTGATGGGTTCTTTTCTTCTGTGCCAAAGGTTTTTCATTTTCCTTATCTTTTCTATAGTTTTTATAATAAAATTGGGTTGGTTTTTTTTTCCTCCCTTTACATAAAAAAAAAGAAAAAAATATTTTTTTTTTGGCTGTTGCAAGTCTCACACCATGGATTTGGTATCATATTATAAGTCTATTACTTGTGTTGGATTTATGCCCTAGAAGCCAATTGTTGGCTGACACATTATGTATTTTCAGAGTTTAAACTTGTACTTGTAATACTTTCATTATAAATAAAGGTTTTTTCATTCCAATCATGCATATGTGTCCATGATTTATTCTAGAAATTAACAAAGATGATTTTTTATATTCTTAAGGAATTAAGAATTTGAGACATACATTAATTAGTAGTTAATTTCTAAATGCTTCCGATCAAGAATCATCACGGAGGACAGTGATCAATCTATTTGAGATCGGTGCATGATTCACCTCCCTTATGGGCAGACGAGTCTTGGATCTGCAGTGTAGAGACACTGAAGTGAAGGTGTAGATGGTTGTTAGAGAATAATTTGCACTGAGTTGACCAATATGAGAACCACATGGATTCTACTCACTCGTCAGTGGTCTTCTCGATGCTGCAGTGGTATGAGTGGTCCTTTGACCTGCGGTGATATTAGCTATTCACAGCGAGGCTACTGAGTTTGACTGTATGTTTTCTTGATCCTTAGCCATTCGGATCCTTGCTGTGTATGTTGGCTTTAGTAGGTTTAGGTTCATTATTTGAAGTAAGATGCACCTTGATGAAATCTGTCGACCTTAGTAGAAAAGGAGAAGTCCTATGTGATTTGCGAGATTGAGTTCAGAAAGTCTTTGGCCAAAGCATGTGTGAATATGGAAAAGAGTTTTCATGGGATTCACAAATGAACTCGAGTGGAGCCAATCTAACATAAGACTGACGATGAGGTTTGACGAGTTCTCCATGACCTCCATCAAGTGGGACTCAAGATAGAAGGACTAAATCATATGATAACTATACCTAGGGTTCATACTTTCATTCTACTGGATTGCCACTATATACTGCTAGGTGTCACTGGTGGATTGTGAGACCATTGGCGTCATCTTGATGATCGATGGTCCTCGAAGGGTAGAATTGAAAATATTTCAATCCATCGAAAGAGTTTCGATGATATTGTGATAGAGATCATAATATATATCTCACTATCAGATGGAATGAACCTATGGGTCACACATTAAGGCATTTATCTGAATTTGTCAATTGGCTTATAAATTTAATTGGGTTAGGGTTTATTGAAACTCTATTAGATTTATGAGAACCATACTAGCACATGGTTAAACTTAATTCTTCTTGAGACTTTGATTTGATCAAGTCCATAGCCTTGAACCTAACCTAAATTTATTTGAATTTAATTGGGCTCTTAATTATAAGCCCAATAGGATTTGATTAAGTCAATTAGTTGGCATAATTATCCTAACATTATCTCTTTTTTATCTCCTAATTATCTCTAAATATGTATGTGGAATAGATGGAAGAATGGGTGGCGTAATTTTTCTTTTTGAAAATTATTGGGTGCCATATCCTATAGGGGCCCACCCCCTCTTATGTGTCATGACATGGAGGAGAGAGAATGGGGTCCACGCCCCATCTCTTATAGCTGGATATCCCTTTGTGGGGCACCAAGCGTTGACGTCCCAACCACCTGATATATATTTCATGAATGCTTGTTGTACATACTTAAAAGTGTTGATTAATTACCTTAGATATCTGATTTTATTTGGCATAAATCATATTTAAAAGGTAGAAGATTCTTATGAGATAAGGATCTATCTTTTTAAGATGACAGGTTCCTAATACGTATCAGGGCTTATGTCTATTTAAAGGGAGGTCTCTAGAGTTTCTAGGGATTATTTTTTTATCAAGAAAACCTTCTCTCTCTCCATCTCCATGCTTCTCTTTCCCATATTCTTCCTTTACACACCCAAAGGTTGGGTGTTCTCTCTCCACACGCCTAGAAGGAGTTCTAGTGACTTAGAGATCAAGGATCGAGGAGAAGAGGAAGAAAGCTGTATATCAAGGAGTTGATCTCGCAGTTAAGATCAAAAGAGTTGATCAGAGTCTTCAAAGTCAAGATTCTTCTTGAGAAGAAGAATCCTCTACGAGAAGAAAAGTTCGAGATCGATCTTGGTGGATATCCTAGAGGCCGGACACGTGTGCGGCTCCATCTTCTACGAATCCGAGATCATCAAAAGCGGTGAATTTCTTACCATGCAAAGGTAATGAGATACGATCTCACATTTTTCTTAAATTTTAGATTAATTATATGTGCTTTCTCCTGGATTTAGGTAGGTTTAGATCTGGTATCTTGCATGTGGGGTTAAAAGGTTTAACTCGATTTATTTTTCACCGCATGTTTTTCAAAATTTTAAAATCTACACATGCTACCTACCCTGTTTTCTAGTAGCTTAGTCATAGAAGGTGGCTCCTCAACTATTGTAGGATGGCTTCTGATATTCATCATTCTCCTTGTTAGCATGTACCTATTTTACATGATTTGTGGACTTGGAAGTCCCATACTTTCGGCGAAGTCAACAGGGCTGATTATATGGCAAAATTAGCGAGGCAGGGGAATGTAGATTGGAGCGCCTATTCTGATGCGGATACCTAGTTTGCTTCCATTCTCCAGGCGGATACTTATGGGGTTGCTTATCCACGAAAGGTGTGACGTTATGAGTTTGTATCCTAGAGTTTTCACAATTTCGTATTGAGCTTTGCCTGTTAGTGTTCAATCTGCTTAAATCTCTATTTGTCTCTTGCTGTTCACATGTTTCGGTGGCTATTGCTTAGCTGGCTATATGAGTGGTCCGATTTTGGGTGCAGCTGTTGATTTTCTCTATGCAGGATGCAATTGATTTGGAGCATTGCTTTCTACTGACTGGATTTTGGTCATTTTCTTTGCTTAATTATGGAGGGGATGCAACTGCTGTGGCTATATATTTTTTCAAATGCCAAACCACCTAGCTACCATATTTACGTAATTACTTCATATGCTGTCATAGCGTCTTCTTGTGGTGCAATGCTATTATCATTTCATCTTCTACCATCAAGCTAATGGCATCTCTTTACAGTTTCTCTATAGAGCTGTTTCTAGCCACTCTCATCATGTTTACTCCTCCTCATGCGACTTTTGGACTCCGAGCTATTTTCTAATGCACAAGCACGTTCCCTCAAAGGATGCTGAATTTTCTTTTCCCAAAAAAAAAAAAAAAAAGGAATTTTACGACTTCTGTTTTGCTTGTTTTCTTGTACAATATTCTTCTGCTAGTAGCTTTCTTGTTATGTACTAGCAGCAGATTTTATGTACTTTTTGTATTTATTTGTCCACATTTAGCCTAAGACACGGCAATCCAACTTCTTGTACTACCAACAAAATAAAATAAAATAACACTCATTTCCTTAGACATATGGTAAGCGTATTTCTTTCAAATTTTCTTTTGACTCAAAGGAGGGCTTTATATCTCATTTTAAACAGTTCCATCATGCTTACTATTTTAAATCAATACTAAGCATTTTTTACCAAAAAGAACATCTTCATCGTAGAAATAAATTATTACGATTATGATCATTCTCAAGTAAAAAATTCATACTTGATCAAAAATTATAAAATTTATTTTTTAGACAGAGGATATATAATATTTATGTTACAACAAACACAAATATAGGACACACAGTTTCGTACCATCACACAGAATAGAGAAGAGAAGAGAAAACAAACACAGGATTTACGTGGTTCGGTTGAAAAGTCTACGTCCACGGGCACGACACGAACGAAAAAATTTTACTATGATGAAAAGAGAGATACAATCACTCAAACTCTCCAAATCCGAGCCGCAATTTGATTTTTCCAAACCTCTCTCACACCCCTATCGAGATTGATAGAAAGTACAATATGTATATTGATCCGTACCGCAGGAGCGTTGCCCCCCCCCTCATTAGGTCAGTGGAGCTTCAGGCATGGACCAATAGGCCCATGCCCTTCACTACCACCACAGACCTTCCAAAAAGTTTCATTCAAGTCGCAATGCGAGCTTTTCAGATCGGATCATAGTTTGAGTCCATAAAAATATTCAAAATTCAAACTATATTAATAATTTAATTTAATATAAATTAAAGTATGCATAAGTAATTGTTATGAATTTTAGTTACAAATATTTAGGATTTTTTTCTGACCATTTGACCTTAGTAATTTATTGGATCCGACAAATGGGTGCCTCGAGGTTGGTTTTTCTCTGCCTGGCTGGTTTGCATTATGTATGGTGCAAAGGAAACTGCTTTAAACGTGCCAAAGAATTTTTTTTTTTTTTTTTTCTTTTCGTTTTCTCGATCTGATCCATGATTTCACTGAGAATAAATTTTCATGCTGGTGGCAGACGCGGAGCACACGACAAGGAAATGCCCGCATTCGAGGGACGGCCTAAGCCTGATCAGCCTCCGCCTAAGAAGCTGCGCCTATTGGCATGACCCCTCCGGAGATTGATCTGTCAAGCGACCAGGGAAGTGAACAAGGCATTTGCCATACTAGCGGGGGAGAAATAGAAATCGCGGATGCCGACTTGTTAAAAATCCAAAAGGTGGCCTCGGAGAGCGACGGAATCTATCGGGCCAAAAAACTTACCACCATTTATTGAGTGCCGAAGGAAATCTATTCATGCGATGAGAAGGCCTACAGGCCGAAAGCCATCTGCATCGGGCCTTTCTTCTACGATTTGAGATATGCACCACATCTGGAATCCACGCAAACTTGCAAGCCGTCTTAGGGATTTTTCTCTAGAATTTTTATTAGCCAATGAAGGGTTCAAATATTTAGTAATTTAGATAATTGATTGAACCCTAGTTTGGGATTCTGAATTCATACTACAAGCGACCATCTGACTTGTTGGTTTTTATTCAGTATCTCATTGGCTATTCCTGAACTCACCAACAATAATCCTTAACTTGTTACCTTTATTTTCATTGGACCATCTGTTTATTGATCTTTAGAATTTGACTATAACATTCTAATTGATTAAAGTCACGGCTAATCTCATCCTCCTTGTTTCAATCTTGTTTCATGATAAACATTAGTTTTTATGTAGAGATGCGATTCATTTGATGAAAAGATATTGGACAAAAGGATTTGTGCTTTGAATTCTAAATCAAGATAAATCCTAAATCATTATTATTAATTAGTCATGTATTAGATATGGTTGAGAAATTTGGAATTAAAAGCAATTCAGATATTAGAGCTTTTAAAAAATAGAAATATAATGATAATTTATTTTTCTTATGTTGATAGTTGATCGATGATGTATTGAAATTACATCATTAATTGGACATGCTAGCTAGACTAGTAAAGTCTTTTTCGGAGTTGTCATTAGTAGAGTTAAGAAATTCTAAATATTGATCATCTATTTATATAAAATTATTTTGTACATCAGTAATTTGATTTATATGCTTTTAATAGTCACATGCTATATAATAATTTGTTAAGTATATGTATGCTTCTGTATGAATTTATGTATAATATATCAGTGATCCTGATTTGGATGGATTTTGATAATCATATGCATCCAGTTTTATAAAAGAATGTGATCTTAAATTACAATACCTAATAAACTTGTAATTGAGTTGTGTAACTGTATATGAGGTTATGATTCTTTGGGCTAGCCACTTTATTGATGCGGACTTGAAACGTTGTTGTTATAATTATTCAACATCAAGCATTTGTGATCCTTTGGGCTAGCTACTTTTTTGGTGCTCTGTTATGGACTTTAAATGTGGTTGTGGTAGTCTACAATACAAGCCACTTATCTTATCACGGGTTGTTATAGTAGTCCATAGGACTAGTCATTTTTGTTGTTTACCATGGACTGAAAATATGGTCGTAGTAGTCCAAAACTAAGCACCTTAATATGATCAGATCCAATGTATATTAGTTGAGATAATTTTATGATGTGACTCATCATAGAAAAAGTTATATTTACTATGCATATTTTATGAATCATGATATCTTTTGGTATATGATTTATATGAAATAACAACTATAGTTAGTTCTCATTTATTATTATTATATTAATATTGATATATGAAAATTCTTACTAGACTGTAAAGCTCACAATTCTCATCCTCTTTTCTTTTTAAGAGTTACAAAATGCCTATACTTGGCTAAGGTTAGAATTATATTTTGAAATGATTGATTACATAGAGCGTTAGCAATATCAGTTGGATGATCGAGTCTTATAAATTCTAGAAGATTTGATATTTGTTAATGTAAAATATTTATTATGAATTGAGATCAATAGTATTCATTAGATGTTAAGATTATAACAAATTTTACAGGTCTTAAATATTCTTTAGGGCTTTCTTTGGGAGTATGCGGCCATCGCATGCCTGATCCGGATGCTGGGGTCAAAGGACGACATTATCCATTTTATTTTATTTATTTTTAAGTTGTTGCACTGGTAGCGATAGAGGAGCTGTCATGCCCTGATTTGAGCACGTGACAAATGCCGCGTGCTTGTAGGATAGACCCTACAAGCATGCAAGGCTGCAGATCAAATTATAAAAATTTTAAAATAATAATAATAGAAACTCTTTAACCCTTGAAAATTAATTTAACAAAAATTCAATTAAATTATTTTTCATAACAAATATCTTTACATAACATATATTTTAATGTTTCATCTGAAATAAATATCCAAACTAAATTGAACAAAGCTAAACTGAACTGAGCTAGTAATCTAAGTAACTCCAATAACTTTAATTGATCTAGCACACTCTCTCAAGTCTCCAGCAATCATAATTAATGATCTAAATTATAGATTAAAAGAGAATACTTAGCTATACTAGTCCAATAAGCAACATAATATATCAAAGTGGTGTCTATGCATGCCAAGCAAATAAATCATATAATATTGATCGAAAGGAATAAATCTCAAATAACATATATTTTTTTAGGGATTCTTGTATGTATACCCTTCTAAACATTCAAATTTACATGGATACCCTTTCAAAATTGATATTTACATGTATATCCTTATAAAATACTTGATTTGTATGTATATCCTTTTTATTTTATTTTTTATATATATACCCATGTCATCTAACATCGTTAAAAAATTAACGATTTAAAATTTAAATGACTGAAATTCTCTTATGGGTATATATGCAAAAAAAAATTATAAGGATATATATGCAATTAGCAATTTATAAGGATATACAAATAAATATTAATTTTGAAAGGATATTCATACAAATTTTGATGTTTAGGAGGGTATATAGAAAAAAAATTTTTAATTTAATTTTTTTCTATTGTATGTTATTTTAACGAGATGAAAAAAATTTAAACATATTAATTAATATCATAGTAAGGGTAATTCAAGTACATTAATTTTTATCTATTGTTTCTTTGTTAGTGTTTATAGTAGAGATGGTTCACTTATTTAAAGATTTTGTTCCTCTATTATCATTATTCTCAATAGTAATAGCTGAGATATCAGTCTCTAATGCAACTGGATGCTCAGTTTTATTCTGTCTTTGATTTTTTCTTTGGTCATGCATTCAAACTTCTCCTATGACAGCTACTTTACCTCTATTTCGGTCTTGGCTCCCTAGTGTTGATTGAGAAAATTATATATCATTAGCCTCTTTTGTGATAAATAAGAAGCACTCCATCAAATTTTTATGTTCTTCAAATAAACTCATTAGTTTATGATCTATATCTAAAATCATATAAGACTTAGGTGATAAATATCTAACCACAGATCAAATCTTTATTGTCTCTTTAAGCTTTAAATTGAATATATACACTATATCATCATATAGATATATATAAGAATAGCAGTCAACATCAACTAACCAACTTTTTTATCTCTCAAAATAATATTTTATTCTTGTAAAATTTTTAATCTTCTTAAAATAACTTTCAAATTTTATCTTCAACTTGAAAAGTGGTTGCTCCATTTTAATAAGCCTAGACATGGAATAAGCAACTATTCATGATAAATCATATATGAAATAAAAATTAATATAATATAAAAATAAAAATAAAAATTATATCTAGCAAAGAAGCAATAGATAAAAATTAATGTACTTGAATCACCCCTACTATGATATTAATTAATGTATTTAAATTCTTTCCATCTTGCTAAAATAACATACAAAAGAAAAAAATTAGGTTAAAAATTTTTGCCTGTATACCCTCCTAAATATCAAAATTTGCATGAATATCTTTTTAAAATTAATATTTATTTGTATACCCTTATAAATTGCTAATTGCATATATATCCTTATAATTTTTTTTTTGCATATATACCCATAAGGGTATTTTAGTCATTTAAATTTTAAACCGTTACTTTTTTAATAGTGTTAGATGATATGGGCATATATACAAAAAATTAAAAAAAAAGTATACATGCAAATCAAGTATTTTATAAGGATATACATGTAAATATCAATTTTGAAAGGGTATCCATGCAAATTTAGATGTTTAGAAGGGTATACATGCAAAAATCTTATTTTTTTTAAAATAATTATTTTCATATACGGATAATAAACTCAACATCAAGCTATGGCTACATAACCTAGTGGCATGAGTCTAATAATAGAAATATATTGCACAAAGCACCAGATAATAGATACTACGATTCTAATCATCGATTGTTTGATGTTGAAATTAGTTTTGTTGGGTATAAAATACCCCCCAGCCGAAGTTCGTGATGGGAGTGACCCTCCGGGGATCCAACTGACTTTCGACCTCCAGCAACATCTCTTCAAACCTCCCGGGCGGCCGAGCCTCCGCCACACTCCCAAGTTTTGCCGACGGGCAGGACCCGCCAGCGTCGACTGGATTCTTCGCGACGTCCGGACTCCTACAGGAGCCGGACCTCGCCCCCGATTCCAATTGCAGGCAGACTTTGTCCGAACTCCTACGGGAGCCGGACCTCGCCCACGACTTCGCCTGCAGACTCCGCCCGGGTTCCTACGAAAGCCGGACTCCACCCACAACTCCAGCTGCAGGTAGACTTTGTCCGGACTCCTACGGGAGCCGGACCTCGCCCACGACTTCACCTGCAGACTCCGCCCGGGCTCCTACGGGAGCCGGACTCCGCCCACGACTCCAGCTACAGGTAAACTTCGTCCGGACTCCTACGGGAGCCGGACTTCGTCCCTGACTCTAATTGCAGGTAAACTTCGTCCGGACTCCTACGGGAGCCGGACCTCGCCCCCGACTCCAATTGCAGGCAGACTTTGTCCGGACTCCTACGGGAGCCGGACCTAGCCTACGACTTCACCTGCAGACTCCGTCAGGGCTCCTACGGGAGCCGGACTCCACCCATGACTCCAGCTGCAGGTAAACTTCGTCCAGACTCCTACGGGAGCCGGACTTCGTCCCTGACTCTGATTGCAGGTAAACTTCGTCCGGACTCCTACGGGAGCCGGACCTCGCCCCCGATTTCAATGGCAGGCAGACTTTGTCCGGACTCCTACAGGAGCCAGACCTCGCCCACGACTTCACCTGCAGACTCCGCCCGGGCTCCTACGGGAGCCGGACTCCGCCCATGACTCTAGCTGCAGGTAAACTTCGTCCGGACTCCTACGGGAGCCGGACTTCGTCCTTGACTCCAATTGCAGGTAAACTTCGTCCGGACTCCTACGGGAGCCGGACCTCGCCCCCAACTCCAATTGCAGGCAGACTTTGTTCGGACTCCTGCGGGAGCCGGACCTCGCCCATGACTTCACCTGTAGACTCCGCCTGGGCTCCTATGGGAGTCGGACTGTACCCACGACTCCAGTTGCAGGTAAACCTCGTCCGGACTCCTATGGGAGCCGGACTTCGTCCTGACTCTAATTGCAGGTAAACTTCGTCCGGACTCCTACGGAAGCCGGACCTTGCCCATGACTTCACCTGCAGACTCCGCTCGGGCTCCTACGGGAGCCGGACTTCGTCCCTGACTCTAATTGCAGGTAAACTTCGTCCAGACTCCTACGGGAGCCGGACCTCGCCCACGACTTCACCGGCAGACTCCGACCGGGCTCCTACGGGAGCCAGACTCCGCCCACAACTCCAGCTGCAGGCAGACTTTGTCCGGACTCCTACGGGAGCCGGACCTCGCCCACGACTTCACCTGCAGACTCCGCCCGGGCTCCTACGGGAGCCGGACTCTGCCCATGACTCCAGCTGCAGGTAAACTTCATCCGGACTCCTACGGGAGCCGGACTTCGTCCTTGGCTCTGATTGCAGGTAAACTTCGTCCGGACTCCTACGGGAGCCGGACCTCACCCCCGATTCCAATTGCAGGCAAACTTTGTCCGGACTCCTTTGGGAGCCGGACCTCGCCCACGACTTCGCCTGCAGACTCCGCCCGGGCTCCTACGGGAGCCGGACTCCGCCCACAACTCCAACCGCAGGCAGACTTTGTCCGGACTCCTACGGGAGCCGGACCTCGCCCACGACTTTACCTGCAGACTCCGCCCGGGCTCCTACGGGAGCCGGACTTCGCCCATGACTCCAGCTCCAGGTAAACTTCGTCCGGACTCCTACGGGAGCCAGACTTCATCCCTGACTCTAATTGCAGGTAAACTTCGTCCGAACTCCTACGGGAGCCGGACCTCGCCCCCGACTCCAATTGCAGGCAGACTTTGTCCAGACTCCTGCGGGAGTCAGACCTCGCCCACGACTTCACCTGCAGACTCCCCCCGGGCTCCTACGGGAGCCGGACTCCGCCCACGACTCCAGCTGCAGGTAAACCTCATCCGGACTCCTACGGGAGCCGGACTTCATCCTGACTCTAATTGCAGGTAAACTTCCTCCGGACTCCTATGGGAGCCAGATCTCGCCCACGACTTCACCTGCAGACTCTGCCCGGGCTCCTATAGGAACCGGACTCCGCCCACGACTCCAGCTGCAGGTAAACCTCTTCCGGACTCCTACGGGAGCCGAATTTCATCCCTGACTCTAATTACAGGTAAACTTCGTCCGGACTCCTACGGGAGTCGGACCTCACCCCCGACTCCAATTGTAGGCAGACTTTGTTCGGACTCCTACGGGAGTCGGACCTCGCCCATGACTTCACCTGCAGACTCCGCCCGGGCTTCTATGGGAGCCGGACTCCGCCCACGACTCCAGCTGCAGGTAAACCTCGTCCGAACTCCTACGGGAGCCGGACTTCATCCCTGACTCTAATTGCAGGTAGACTTCGCCCGAGCTCCTACGGGAGCCAGACTTCGTCTCCAGCCTCAGTTGCAGGAAGACTCTGTCCGGACTCCTGTGGGAGCCAGACTTTGTCCCCGACTTCAATTGAAAGAAGACTCCATCCGGGCTCCTGCAAGAGCCGGAGTCCAAGCTCCTCTCAGATGGGTGGCTAGCCACCTCTCTCCACCAGACACCTCAGCCGAACTCCGACCGATAGACCTGGACCCCCTTGCAGGCCGTAGCAACAGCCATGACTCTGCTCCACCTCCTGTGACGGATTCCACGCGGCTCCATCACTCCCTGGCAGGCCATAATAATGGCCACGATCGTGCTCCACTTCCTGCAACGGATACCGTGCGATTCTTTCATTCTCTGGCAAGTCGCGACAACGGACGCCACTCCACTCTCTGTGGCAGACTCCATGTGGCACACCCCGGTGATAGCCACGGGTCCACTCCACTACTCCCCGCAACAAACTCCTCCTGACTCTGGGCGGTCCACTGTCAGACGGTTACAGACATCGCTATCAGTTTGTTGCCCCCTCCGCCTATAAAAGGGGGGACCCCAGATACGTTATTCTCTAAGCTTTATTTTCTATCCCAAAACTCTGCTAAAATTTCCATTCGAGCACTCCATTCTTGTTGAGGCAGAGAACTGACTTGAGCGTCGGAGGGTCTTGCCGGAGCAACCCCACCTCCGGTTTAGACTTCTTTTGCAGGTCCCGACGGCGATCGCGACTCCCTCAACTCCAGCTTCTCCGACGCAAGTGAATTTTTGTACCAACAGGATTGGCGCTAGAGGAAGGGGCTCGTGTCTTCGCAGTACCCTTGTTCTTAAAGGAGCACTCAACGGGATTGCCCCCTGGCATCTTTTCCGGCGCCCTCTCCTCCTTCCTCCACTTGGTCTTTGCCCGATGCCTCCCCGCAAGGCGTCCACACGGCGATCCACGGCCTCTGCGGCCAGATCTCAGGCTCCGACCTCACCTCCAGTTTTCCAGCTCCTCCTCCTCCTCCGGCAACGGCGGTCGGTGTGGAGCAATTTGATCTGCTGGCACAGCAGGTCAGGGGCCTCACTGAAGCTGTGCAGGCCATGCAGCAGCAGCAGCAGCCGCAGGCATCAGTGCGCCTGGAAAGAATGTCACCGGAACACCAGAATCCGGCGGTGGGGCAGGCCACTTGGGCCAGCCGCCCTGTCTTTCCTGGGAAGACGAATCCGAGGGTGGAGAGCCCTCAATCGGATCATGACTCCACCCCTGGAAGATCCCTGTCCCCATTCTGCCAGAGGACCCTCGAGACCCGAAGTCGAGAGGATTTTCTGGACCAGAGACTCCAGAAGATGAACCGACGGATCGAAGAACTCTGCCATGCTCCCCCCGCTTATGGTGAGGATATTTGCACTGACCCTCCCTTTTCTCAAATGATCATGCAGGAACCGATCCCGTCAAACTTCAAACTCCCCCAGTTCGAAAGCTACGACGGGACTTCAGACCCGGTTGATCATCTGGAGGCCTTCCGGACGATGATGCTACTTCATGGCGCACCCGACGCCATTCTATGCCGAGCCTTCCCATCCACCTTGAAGGAAGCGGCGAAAAACTGGTACTCGGTGCTGAAGCTGGGTACCATCTTTTCCTTCGATTAGATGAGCCACCAATTTGTGGCCCATTTTGTCAGCAGCCGGCACCCCCGGAAGGGTTCGGAGTCCCTCATTAATATCAAGCAGAGGGAGGGGGAGTCCATTCGGGCCTACATCAACCGTTTCAATGTCGTAGCGCTGGAGGTCCGAAATTTGGACCAATCGGTAGCAATGGCCGCTCTGAAAGGCGGCCTTCAGAAGAATGATCTTTTGTTCTCCCTGGAGAAGAAGTACCCCAGGAATTTTGCTAATTTATTGGCTCGGGCTGAAGGGTACGCCCGGATGGAGGAAGCCTTCAAAATGAAGGATGAGGAGACTGTGAGAGAGCGACAGGCGGGAGATTCGAGTAAGCCCGTAGTTGAAAAAGGGCCGAGAGAAGCTCGGCCACGTTCTCGATCCCCTACTGGGCACAAGCGTGTCCATACTCCTCCCCGGATACGTAGGCAGAAAAGTCTAGATCATGGGGTTCGGTGGGGTTCTCCACCGGGAAGATTCTGCAACTATGCCCCCCTCAATGCCTCGAAGATCCAGATACTGATGGAGGTCAGGGAGCAGCTCCCTAGGCCAGAGAGGATGCACACACACCCCAGGAAGTGCAACCCCAACAAGTTTTGTCTCTACCATCACGACCACGGCCACGACACGGAGGAATGCATCCAGCTCTGAGACGAGATCGAGGAGCTCATCCGGCGAGGTCGACTCGATAGGTTCATTCGACGTCGGCCTGAGGGTAGAGAAGATCGGCCAAGGGCCCTGCCGCAACCTAAACCGCCAAGGAGGGAGGAGCAGCCCGGAGATCGGCCTCCCAATCGGGACCATCGACTCCATCACCGGAGGGCCTCAAGGAGGAGCAGACCTTCCATGACCATGGAACTCGAGAAACCT
>NC_025995.2:19396664-19428854 GCF_000442705.2 Elaeis guineensis
TTAGATCTTGAAACTTTTCAAGATCATACAGGGAAGACTAAAATAAATCAAATTTATTTTTTAAAATAAAAAATCTCTAGATCTAAGATCTATTACATGATTATTACATAGCATTAAATCAAAATTAAAATATATAGCATGAACTACATGTTGATCATATCAACATTTTCTATACTACATCTAATTATGTATTAAACAATAGATCAGATCTATTACCTTGCAAGTTAGATGTTCTAACCTTGTTGATCTGGGCTTGAGGATGATGTTGCAAGCGCACATGCGTCCGGCCTCTAGGAGTCATCCCACGAGCCCACGAATCTTGATCAGAAGTCCTGCTTCAGGAAATCAGCACAGTATGCTAGTACTGCGCTGATCCTTCTTTGATGGTTGATCAGGTGCCTCCTTCTTCTTGATTTGGACTCTTCCAAAGATGAAAAGTAGAAGGAGGAGTTTCAGATCTGAGACGCTCTCAGGAAACTCAAGATGGAGGAGAAAGATATGAAAACAAAAACCTAGAAGAAGACCCTCTTCTTCTTCACGTTTTTCTCTCTAGACACCCAAACTTGCGTCTTTTATATCTCCACGACCCAAAGGTATTTCTCTCTATTTTTGGATGGCACAAAGGTCTCTCAAATCTATGACTTTCCTAAAATTTCATGAAGAAACTCATCTTATATAGAGAGATATGATAGAGTCCTTGTCTAGGTCAAACACCTAGTCAAGGCTTATCCAAACATGGCAAGTTAAGGGACGCCCAACTCTTGAGCACCTCCTTCATATTTTCATATGGATCATCAAAAAAGGTACAATGTATACCCTAAAAGCCATGAAATTTAAAAAAAATTTGGATAAATTCGATGCAAAATTGAAAGAGTTTTGGATTTCTAAAACTCTATCTCATAGAATTCGAAATCCAAACTTATTCTTTTAGATTTGATCCAAACCACCTTCCATGTAAGAAAGAAGAGAAGAACCTTTGTGAACGTGGGAGAGATCTGGAGAGGGCTTTTTCGCACAAAATAAGTGGAGATTGGCGTTGAATTAAGAGAGAGGGCATGGAGAAGGTTATGTGGCGCAAGGTGGAATCCTAGTCTTACTAGGATTCTGTCTTATGACTTGTTTTAATTTGATTTTCCAAACCAAATCAAACAAAATTAGATCAACCTAATTAAAATAGGTCTTAACCTAATTAAGAACTAATTTAATCAGATTAAATTAGATTTAAATCTGATTTAATTTTCTAATCAAATTAAAATTAGATTGACCCAAGTCCTAGTTGAACTGGACTAGTTTTTCCTTGCACTTGGCTTATCCAATAAACCATTGGACTTGATCCAATCAAGCCCAAACCAAATCTAATTAAATATATTTAATTAGACTTAATCTCAGCCCATTGGCTTAATCAAATTAAGCCAATTAGCAATCAATTGCTAATCGATCCTCCTGAACACTTGCACTGGGTTAAATGTCAATCGTATTGATCATTTAACCCTAGAACGATTCTTAATCGTTGATCAACCATCCGATCGGATCATGAACTCTAATGTGTGTGACCTCATAGGTCCGAACCTAAGCCGGTAGATAGGAATAAATTTCTATACCAATCGAAGTGACCATCTAGCAATGGTACCCGACGACCGGATAGGTCGAATGTGTAGAACAACATCCTTAGAACCCATGCGGATATAGTTTTCATATAATTCATCCCCTTGACCAAAATGATCATAGGACACCCCAGAGTTCAACTGTCAACTCTGATCAGGTTGTCCACATTGTATTTCAAAATATCAAATCCATCTGATGGATTACCCTGGCCAAGGTTTTGCTAAATTGAAATACAGCGACTCATTCTTCTCCAACTCTTGGAGTGGTCAATCCCATCTCGATCACACTCTGACTTTGCAAGTACTTGACTGTGCCCAGAAGCCTTCCATCCCTGAATTAGAAATTCAGTTAGTCCAGTACCAAAGCACAGTGAGTTGCTTGCAAGTCACTGAGGCGATCTCAGTCTAAGGGACACTTATACCTATATCCATCAGAGACATTCTCGACAGCAGAATGCTCTGGAGTTGGTCACGTTCAATGACGATGTACCTTACATCTCACCTGTATGCCATACCAGTTCTCCACACTCTTTGGTTAAGAGGACAACCAACCCATATGGCCTACAGCGACCTATGCTCGATAGAAGCTGTCGTCCTTATTAACAGCCTATCATTTGGTCGTGAACAGTTTTAAGGACTAATCGATAAATCCTCTCTTTATCGAACTAAATAGTCCTAAGGACTTCATCATAACAACGGAGTTCATTAGAAGATGAAAGCTTATGATGAAATGCCAAATATATTTTATTTATTAACAAATCAATTACAATACTTGGTTGCTCAACCGTCAACAGCTTGACGATTGGCTTTTTGGGACACATTTCCAACAACTCCCACTTGTCCTAAAGCCACTCGGCACAGTATCTAATACCCATCTTCGACTTGTGGTTGTCGAACTCCTTTATTGCCAGGCTTTAGTGAAGGGGTCGGCTAGGTTCTCCTTTCCGTCGATCTTCTGAAGGTCGACGTCACCTCGATCCAGATCTCTCGACCAGGTGGAAGCGGTGCAAGATGTGCTTCGTCCGCTGATGTGCTTTGGGTTCCTTCACTGAGCTATGGCACCAGTGCTGTCGCAGTAGAGCAGGACTGGACCATCGAGGGAGGGTGCTACTCCGAGCTCGTTGATGAATTTCTCAGCCACACAGCTTCCTTCGCGGCATCTGATGCTGCGATGTACTCTGCTTCACAAACAGAGTCTGCCACAGTATGCTGCTTGGAACTCTTCCAGCAGATGGCTCCACCATTCAGAGTAAGATATAACCGACACCTCCTGCTGTCATCATGGTCAGATTGGAAGCTAGAGTCTGTGAACCCCACAAGTTTCAGATCTGACTCCATAAACCAACCATTGGTCCTTAGTATTTCTCAAATACTTAAGGATGGCTTTAACCACTTTCCAGTGATTTTCTCCAGGATCAGATTGGTATCTACTCACTACTCCTAGTGAGTATGCCACATCTGGTCTTGTACATGTCATGGCGATATGATAGATCCCACGGCTGAAGCATATGGGACTCTACTCATACGCTCTCTCTCTTCAGGAGTTGTCGGACAATCCTTCTTAGAGAGAGAAATTTCTTGGCCTATCGGTAGATAGCCCTTCTTGGAATTCTCCATGCTGAACCTCTTCAGCACAGTGTCTATGTACATGGACTGGGATAACCCAAGCATCCTTTTAGATCTATCCCTATAGATCTTCATCCCTAGATGTAGGATGCTTCACCCAAGTCCTTCATGGAGAACTGTGATGACAACCAAACTTTTATTCCCTGTAGTGCGGGGATGTCATTCCGATTAAGAGAATGTCATCCACGTACAAGATAAGGAATACCACAACTGGACCATTTGCCCATTTATAGATGCAGGGCTCTTCTCCATTCTTAATGAAGCCATACGTTTTGATCACCTTATCAAAATGCATGTTCCAACTCCGAGAAGCTTGTTCAATCCATAAATGGATCTCTGAAGCTTGCACACCTTGGACTCATCTGTGGATGTAAATCCCTCAGGTTGTATCATATACACCTTTCGGTCAGCTCTCCATTCAGGAAAGCTGTCTTTACATCCATCTGCCAGATCTCATAATCTAGATGGGCAGCTATTGCAAGCATTATCCGAATAGATTTGAGCATTGCCACAGGGGAAAACATCTCGTCATAGTCAATACCATAACGTTGACGATACCCCTTGCGACCAGACGGGCTTTATAGGTCTCCACCTTTCCGTCTGCGCCCTCTTCCTTTTGAAGACCATTTACACCCAATGGGTTTAACCCCTTCAGGTGGGTCAACCAATGTCCATACATCGTTGACTTCATGGACTCCATTTGGATTTCATGGCTTCAAGCCATTTCTCGAAATCAGGTCTCTGCATTGCATCCATATAGGTGATCGGATCCTCATTATTCTCATCAAGTTCGATGGAATCTCCATCCCGGACCAAGAAACCGTAGTATCTGTCCGGCTGACCGGTACTCTACTGGATCGCCTTAATGGTGCAGGTATATTGGGCTCCGGATCTGATCTAATCATATCAGACTCAGGTTCAGCTATTGGTGTCGGTCCTTCTACCTGTTGAACTTCATCAAGTTCAATCTTAGAGGCAACGGTTCCTTCACCAAGGAACTCCTTTTCTAAAAAGATTGCCTTAAGGCTGACGAACACCTTTTGTTCATCAGTATGGTAGAAAAAATATCCTTTTGTCTCTTTGGGGTACCCTATGAATGAGCATTTGTTAGACCTAGGTCCAAGTTTGTCTGTGACTAATCGTTTGACATAGGCCGGGCACCCCCAGACCCTAAGGTGTGAAAGTGCTGGCTTACGTCCCGTCTATATCTCATATGGAGTCTTAATTACAGACTTACTTGAAACCCTATTTAACAGATAACAGGTCGATCCGAGTGCATATCCCTAGAAGGATATCGGCAAGCTAGCAAAACCCATCATGGATCGGACCATGTCTAACAGAGTCCGATTCCTCCTTTCAGACACACCATTATGTTGTGGTGTTCCTAGAGGAGTCCATTGGGAGAGAATCCCATTCTCTCCTAGATATGTGAGAAATTCACTAGAAAGGTATTCTCCTCCTCGATCAGATCGAAGAGTTTTAATACTCTTTCCAGTTTATTTTTCTACTTCACTTCGGAATCGTTTGAACATTTCAAATGAATCCGACTTATGTTTCATCAGATAGACATATCCATATCGGGATAGGTCATCCGTGAAAGTTATGAAGTAGAAATATCCACCTCTAGCACTGGTGCTCATGGGTTCGCATACATCAGTATGTATTAGGCCCAAGAGCTCAGTAGCTCTCTCACCTTTTCCAGTAAAAGGTGACTTGGTCATTTTACCAAGAAGACAGGACTCACAGGTTGGTAGTGATTCACAATCACTAACTTCGAGAATTCCCCTTGAGTCAACCTGTTTATTCTGTTCTTGTTTATATGACCTAGCTTACAGTGCCATAAGTAGATATCTGACACACTATCTAATCTAGGGTGCTTGCCAGTTGAATAGACTCTTATCAGGCTTGATCTTTTTGGTCTGGCTCTGCATTGATGTCCCAGCCTGAACTTGCACCTTCTTCACTTTCTTCTTCTTGTTCTTCTTTCCTTTCTCAAAGGATCGAGAACCAGAAGACGAACCTCCCATTGAGTTCACCGACTCCTTGAGGAGTTGGTGATCCTTCTCAAAGTTCTGAAGCAACCCCAGTAATCCATGGTAGTTTACTTCAGACTTTGTCATTCTATAATGAGTGAGGAATGGGAGATAAGACTTGGGCAGCGAGTTCAGTATTGCATCTTTCCCAAGCTGCTCATGCAAGGAAAAGCCGAGCTTGCTCAATCTTTCCATCAGCTCGATCATGTACAATACATGATCAGTGACAGAGGCACCATCCCGTATTTTGGCATTGAAGATGGCACAACGAGTCTTGTACCTCTCTACGTCATCGGGTGTGCTAAAGGCATCCTCCAACACTTGAAGCATGTCTTTTGGCTGAGTCATCTCGAATCTGTGACTGAACTCGTCGCTCATGGTAGCCAGCATGATACAGCATACCGTGGTTCGATCACTGAGCCACTTCTGGTAAGTGTCTCTGACTATTCCACATGCATTGACAGCTGGCTCCTCAGGTGCAGGATCCATTATCACATATAGGATCCGTTCATACTCCAGGACTATCTTCAACTTTCGATACCAGCTACCGAAGTTGGGTCCCACCAACTTATCATTGTCCAACAATGATCGGAGCGATAGGGAAGTGGCCATATTTGCACAAAGGAGAACCATAACCTAATTAGTAATTGATTCATTAAACCTAAAGATTTGGACTTTAATCAAAAGGTTTCTCCCACTATTTTATTCGAATTGGTAGCCTCTAGCTCCAACTCGAGGAATTACCCTAATTTCTTAGCGGGTACTAGAATCCACTTAGACTGCACACAAGCCCAACTTTGGTTGGCCAACCCATGTACATCTAGGGGTAGGTTCATAACCAATTATTTCTCTAAATAATTTTTAGTAATTTTAATTTTGCCCCAGAAACCTAATCAGTAGGCTTTGGCCTCCACTGTAAGGATCCAGTTAGGTCCAACCATTAACATGATCATACAAGGTGTATCTAACCAACGAATGATTAAGCCCAACTTTGGTTGGCTCACCTAACCACCATTAGAGAGACACTTCCAAGTCGTCATATGATGAGTGATAATTTCATTAGTCAACAAGCACCAGGCCTTTGGGTCTGCAATGATTATTGAGTTAATGGACTCATTATCAAACACCTTAATGGGAGGCTATGATTCAGTTATCTCCATAACTTTATCATTTTAAGGACTTAATAATTTTAGAAGATTTAAATAATATAGAGGATGAAGTTAGATGAACCAGCTTATCATGATCCTCCCACTGGCTTCACCAAGTCAGCTTAAGGGAGATCAGGGCTGGTCTAGGAGCACCTAAATCAGTCACACTGATTTACCTAGATGACATGGGTCAGCTCGAATAGTCAAGTGATCCAATCAAAACATAATTTCACCAAGAGGCCAGGTAAGTTCGATCAGTGGGAGGGTCTGCCAAAGCTTGCCTTAGACACCATCAGAAATGGCCAGGTAAGCGGGCTCCCAATTAAAAACCACCGGTCTGGTTTACCTTAGACACCAACTGGTTTAATTAGTTTCGATTAGATCAACCTAACAGTTCGTGCTAGACCGCTTAGCCAAGAATCAAGTCCATTTGGTTCTCATTAAAGACATGGACTTGACCAACTACAACTATTGTAATTGATTTAGAGAATCCTTGACCTAATCTAAGACAACAATTGATTAGATTTAGTCAATTCTCTAATTAAGTCCATCTTCAATCTAACCATAGGTCTAACCCAATTAATGGATCTAATTCCCACTAACCCATTAACCCAATGTGTTATGGTTTGGGTCTTAGGTTCTTCAATTCACAATCCTATAACCTAATCAAACAACTTCTTAATTCTTAATTAAGTTTTGGGCTGAGGGTTGGGTTTGGCTTTTCAAAAAATAATTTTTATATTTATAAAATAATTTTACAATATGATTCTACCAACCATATTGCATGTTTGATTCAGAATCAAGATGCAAGTGAAATAAACATGAAACTACTTTAGATCTAATCTAAACAGGTTCATATAATTGAAACAATTTCAACTTTAAACAATTTTTTTGTACAAAAATTATTAACAAAGAGATTTTATTTCAGATTTAAACATCTTTTAAATCTAATAAATCATAAATTTAATCTAGATCATATCTAACAAATTTATGATTAAAGATAGATCTACACAAACTAGGACAACCTTTGCACTGTAAGGGGTAAACTTTACAGCAGGACAACCTTGCAGTTTGTGATTGATCTAAAATTTTAATTTTAGATTTAATAATCAGATTATAAATTAGATCTAATCTAAAAAATAATCTAAGCATATATCAATAATCATGTAATAAAGAACCTAGGCTCTGATACCAATTGTAGGAACCATATCTAGGGTTTCAAGGTTAGATCTTGAAACTTTTTCAAGATCATACAGCGGAAGACTAAAATAAATCAAAATTCATTTTTTAAAATAAAAAAATCTCTAGATCTAAGATTCTATTATATGATTATTACATAGCATTAAATCAGAAATTAAAATATAGCATGAACTACATGTTGATCATATCAACATGTTTCTATACTACATCTAATGTATATATTAAACAATAGATCAGATCTATTACCTTGCAAGTTAGACGTTCTAACCTTGTTGATCTGGGCTTGAGGATGATGTTGCAAGCCGCACATGCGTCCGGCCTCTAGGAGTCGTCCACACGAGCCCACGAATCTTGATCAGAAGTCCTGCTTCAGGAAATCAGCACAGTATGCTAGTACTGCGCTGATCCTTCTTTGATGGTTGATCAGGTGCCTCCTTCTTCTTGATTTGGACTCTTCCAAAGATGAAAAGTAGGAGGAGTTTCAGATCTGAGATTCTCTCAGGAAACTCAAGATGGAGGGAGGAAAGATATGAAAACAAAAACCCTAGAAGAAGATCCTCTTCTTCTTCACGTTTTTCTTTCTAGACACCCAAACTTGCATCTTTTATATCTCCACGACCCAAAGGTATTTATCTCTGATTTTTGGATGACACAAAGGTCTCTCAAATCTATGACTTCTCCTAAAATTTCATAAAGAAACTCATCTTATATAGAGAGATATGATAGAGTCCTTGTCTAGGTCAAACACCTAGTCAAGGCTTATCCAAACATGGCAAGTTAAGGGACGCCCAACTCTTGAGCACCTCCTTCATATTTTTGTACATGGATCACTAGAAAAAGGTACACAATGTATACCCTAAAAGCCATAAAAATTGTAAAAAAAATTTGGATAAATTCGGTGCAAAATTGAAAGAGTTTTGGATTTCTAAAACTCTATCTCATAGAATTCGAAATCCAAACTTATTCCTTTTAGATTTGATCCAAACCACCTTCCATGTAAGAAAGAAGAGAAGAGACCTTTTGTGAACGTGGGAGAGATCTGGGAGAGGGCTTTTTTTGCACAAAATAAGTGGAGAGATTAGCGTTGAATTAAGAGAGAGGGCGTGGAGAAGGTTTATGTGGCGCAAGGTGGAATCCTAGTCTTACTAGGATTCTGTCTTATGACTTGTTCTAATTTGGCTTTCCAAACCAAATCAAATCAAAATTAGATCAACCTAATTAAAATAGATCTTAACCCAATTAAGAACCTAATTTAATCAGATTAAATTAAATTTAAATCTGATTTAATTTTCTAATCAAATTAAAAATTAGATTGACCCAAGTCCTAGTTGAACTCGGACTAGTTTTTTCTTGCACTTGGCTTATCCAATAAACCAATTGGACTTGATCCAATCAAGCCCAAACCAAATCTAATTAAATTATATTTAATTAGACTTAATCTCAGCCCATTGACTTAATCAAATTAAGCCAATTAGCAATCAAATTACTAATCGATCCTCCTGCAACACTTGTACTGGGTTAAATATCAATCGTATTGATTATTTAACCCTAGAACGATTCTTAATCGTTGATCAACCATCCGATCGGATCATGAACTCTAATGTGTGTGACCTCATAGGTCCGAACCTAAGCTGGTAGCATAGGAATAAATTTCTATACCAATCGAAGTGACCATCTAGCAATGGTACCCGATGACCGGATAGGTCGAATGTGTAGAACAACATCCTTAGAACCCATGCGGATATAGTTTTCATATAATTCATCTCCTTGACCAAAATGATTATAGGACACCCCAGAGTTCAACTGTCAACTCTGATCAGGTTGTCCACATTGTATTTCAAAATATCAAATCCATCTGATGGATTACCCTGGCCAAGGTTTTGCTAAATTGAAATACAGCGACTCATTCTTCTCCAACTCTTAGAGTGGTCAATCCCATCTCGATCACACTCTGACTTTGCAAGTACTTGACTGTGCCCAGAAGCCTTCCGTCCCTGAATTAGAAATTCAGTTAGTCCAGTACCAAAGCACAGTGAGTTGCTTGCAAGTCACTGAGGCGATCTCAGGTCTAAGGGACACTTATACCTATATCCCATCAGAGACATTCTCGATAGCAGAATGCTCTGGAGTTGGTCACGTTCAATGACGATGTACCCTTACATCTCACCTATATGCCATACCAGTGTCTCCACACTCTTTGGTTAAGAGGACAACCAACCCATATGGCCTACGGCGACCTATGCTCGATAGAAGCTGTCGTCCTTATTAACAGCCTATCATTTGGTCGTAAACAGTTTTAAGGACTAATCGATAAATCCTCTCTTTATCGAATCTAAATAGTTCTAAGGACTTCATCATAACAACGAAGTTCATTAGAAGATGAAAGCTTATGATGAAAATGCCAAATATATATTTTATTTATTAACAAATTAATTACAATACTTGGTGGCTCAACCGTCAACAGCTTGACGATTGGCTTTTTGGGACATATTTTCCAACAGATACACATATCCATACCTAGACAGATCATTGATAAAGATAATGAAGTAGGTATAACTATCCCTAGTCTGCACATCAATAGCCCATATACATCAGCGTGTATCAGGGTAAGTAACTCTGTGGCCCTTTCCTCATATCCTACAAAGGATAACTTGACTATTTTTTTTGAAGGCAAGATTCACAAGCTGGATATGACTCTGGATGAAGAGAGCCAAAAATTTTATCATTTTTTAGTTTGTTTATCCTGTCCACTCCAATATGGCCTAGTCTATGGTACCATAAGTACTTTTGGTTTATTTCATCTCTGGATCTCTTTTGACCTACGGGACTTACTATTTGCTCATTTAGGCTCACATTCGTATCAATATGCAAGTGATAAAAATGGTCAATTAGAAAATCTCATGCAATCAATTTATTTTGTAAATAAATAAAATAAAAATCTTTATTGAAACTAATTTTAAAACCTTCCTGTACTAGCATAGACACAGAAATTAAATTCTGACTAGCTACAGAAATATAATAACAGTCTTTTAAATCTAACTTAGACAGTAATCAAAGAGGATAGATGTCAATGACGTCTGCAACAACCTTTTCTCCATTGCCGATCCAAAGAATTATATCACCTTTACTCAACCTTTTACTTTCTATTAGACCCTGCATTAGGTACATATATGAGCACTCGAACCAGAGTCTAACATCCAATTAGAAGTAGAATAAATCATAAGATTAAATTTAATTACGAGCATACCTTTAGAAGGTTTATCACTCTTTTTGATCTTTAAGCTCTCCAGGTAAACGGGACAGCTCCTCCTCCAGTGGCTTTCAGCATGACAATGAAAATACTTTCTCTTAGCTCCAGTCACTTTTGGACCATCCTTCTTCAGCTTGCTCTCTTTCTTCAGCTTCTTCATGGATTTAACCTTCTTCTTTCTAGTAGACTTTCTCTTGGAAGAAGAAATTCGCTCCACAGCAAAAATAGTATCTCTTGAACTCTTCAAAGTACCCTCTGTAGTGACCAACATATTGACCAGTTCGGATATAGTGCAATCAAATTTGTTCATATGAAAATTCATAATGAATTGACTATATGAACTTATAAGGGGTTGATCAAATCCATCTGCAATTCTTTTTGCATATCCAACCCGAGCTTCCCAAGCTCCTCAATGTCCTTGATCACTGTCATACAGTGCTCATGGACAGACTGCCCCTCGCGTATCTTCAAATTGAAGAGTCTCTTAAATACTTCAAAGTATATAGTACAGCTCTGCTCATCATACAATTCTTGCAGGTGAGTGATCATAGTCTGGATAGTGGGCATATGCTCATGCTGGCCTTTGTAACTCATTTGACATGGGTGCCAGCATATAGCACTTCATTCGATTGTCTTCATCCATCCACTTTTCAAAAGTAGCTCTTTGCTCAGCAGTAGGATGGTTTGGTAGCACTACGGATTTTTGATCGAGAACATGGCTTAACATTTTTGAGATCAGGATAATTTTACGATTTTTGAGCCAGTCTTTGGAATTAGTACCGATCAAATGATTAGTTTCAAGGATGCGGGACAGAGGATTTGAGGCTGACATTATTTAACTGAAAGAGTAAAGATTCAAGTTAGACTTTTGTACTTAATCTTTAATTTGCTTCTAGAGACTTTTAGATGCAAATAATAACTATTACTAATTTTTCAGATCCCTCCACTCTCTGAAAAATAAACGAAAATCTTAACATGATAAAAGATTTCTGGTGGGTGCTGCGATCCCATCTATGCCATACACCTCACCTAACAGTTATTGATAATATACACATCGATGCACAGGCAACATTTTGTCCAGATGCTTCTCTAAGCATGTTGCAGTGACTTGGTCTTTAAGTCATATAGGCTCATCTAACAGTTATTGCCCACACTCCTTAGTTAAGCCCGACCCACTGTTTACAAGTAGGTGCAAGGCCATCATTGGGTCCCTCACTTAATAGTTATTAAGCCCAATCCCATCTTTATTTTGGAGCAATCTTTTGCTAATAGAGTGATTGTGTGTTTTCAATGTAACTGAACCACTGTGATCAGTCGAGAATAATCAATGCCGGTAGCACGTCTGCACATCTACAATGGTGGAAGACCTATGGACTTAATATTTTTGAAGAGATTTAGGTTTAGGTCTCATCTAATCAGTTATCATATGGCCGATTTAATTGGCATGGGCTAAAGCAAACTGCTAAGCAACCTAATTCAAGATCCAATTCTTCAAATTGGCTAGATAAATGGAGATCGATGGGGGTCCCCCCCATTACCTTTCTTAGACACCAATAAATTAATCTAGTCGGCTAATGTAACCAATTAAATAACCATATCTCATTAACTTGCTTTAGACACCAATAGGTCGATTGATCAGAATTGATTAGCTTAAGTGAATTAGGCTCAAACCAACAAGCCAAATTAGGTCCTTAGGTTAATCGATTCTACATATGGGACTCAATCGATTTGATCAACAACAATTACATGATCATGAACTTAACTGATCTGATTCTAATCAATTCTTGACTTTATTTGATCAATTATTTAATCGAATCAGACCCATATAACTCAAATCAAAAACTTTAAATGCAATCCAATCATATGATCTAATTTTTGATTTTTTCATGATCAAAACCCTCATGCACAAACGTAAATTTCAGATTTTAAAATCAAATTTTAGATCTAAATTTTTTACATAAAAGTAAGTTTTAAAATATAAAAATAATTTTTAAATTTTAATATATAAACATATATCACATATCCATGCATGTAAAATCAAATCTAAACAAAATTTTAGATCTAAGCATGATATCATATATCTCACACATTAATCATGTATCATACTAAAAGTAATTTATGATCTAAATATACAAATATATATCATATATATGAATCAAAATTTAGATCATATAAAATTTCAGATTTATGCATGCATCTATGTATCACATGAACATAAACTAGAACTTTTTCTAGATTAAAATTCAGATCTATACATATAAAAATATATCAACTATATATTCTAGAATCAAACCTAAAATCAAATTTTAGATTTAAAGATTCATCTATACATCTCATATATCAAGAAAAAATAAGTTTTAAAATTTTTTTCAAAAATATATATATCAATTTTCAGCATATGAAAATCCGTGGCTCTGATACCACTGATGGATTTTAGGTTTAGGTGCATACATATGTATTTTAAAATTTTATTTTCTAAATATCATAGTAAAATATAAGATTAAAATATTTTTAATCTAAATTATGCATACATAAAAATATAAAATTATAAAGATTTATTTCATATGCTGAAATTGATATATGTTGAAATTTAGATTGTGATCAAATCATATACCTGTTTTGCAATCCTTTTCTTCAAATCTAAATTTGAAAGAGAAAAAAAATTTTTCTAGCCGCATAAGTATTCGGTCTCTACGGGTATCCACTATGAGATCAACCTGGAACAGACCTCTTCAAATTGAATTTTCTTCTCCAAGAAAATTCAGCCTGCTGAATCTAAACGAAGCCTACATCGCGATCAACACTTGATCTCTTTTTTTGATCTTCTTCTTCTTCTCTTCTCTAACCTTTCTCCCTTGCTATGTGTTACTACTAGATGCTAGAAACTAGCAAACAATGGATGCCCAATAGCCCTTGGGTGTGATGAAGAGAGGATGCCCCAAGTGGTGGGATGTGTGGATGTCCAAGGTGAGAGGAGAAGGGAGAGGAAGAGAGGGCATGGGGGGATCTTTTAGGCGTAAGGGGCTATTGGTTTGGATGCTCTGAGGACCTTAGGAGAGGTCCCTTTAAATAGGCACAAGGATTGAATCCTATTCAATCCAATAATACAAGTCCTATGTGCATTGAATTTTTCATTAACTTAAGTTATCCGACTTATTTTAGAAAACCCTTTAGGCACCAACAATTAGAGCCCTTGCACCCATATTTTGACACCCTAACTCACACCCAAGGGATGCTCCATAGGAGATCATAAGGCCCTCTAATCATAGGATATGTCCAACTTGATCAAATCAAGGTGGTATCCAAGAATAACTATCAAGAAGATTAATTAAGAACTTGTACTCTTAATTTATATGATCCATAATCTTAGACACTCAACAATTGGAGTCTAATAAATTTAATTCATTTAGATTATTAGCAGGTAATTAGGTTTAAATTATCTTATCAAATAAGAAATTCAAACGGAAAGAGAAATTGGATCCAACCACATGCTAGCAAGGTTACTTTGAATCCAATGAATTTTTCTAAATCTAATTGATACTTCATAAGCTCAATTACTTATTCCAGGCCTAATCTCTTTATTGTGTGACCTCATAGATTCAATTCTATCTGATAGTGAGATATATAATGATCTCTATCATTGTATCATTGAAACTCTTTTCAATGGGTTAGAACAATTTCACTCTAACTCATCAAGCATTATCGATCCTGAATAATCTTAGTGAGCTCTCACAATCCATCAGTGACACCTAGCAGTATATAGTGACAACCCTGTAGAATTAAAATGAATATCTAGGTGTAGTTAACATATGATTCAGTCCCTCTATTGTGAGTCCCGACTAGATGGCAGGTCATGGATAAATCATCAAACCTCAACATCAGTCATATGATAGATTTGATTAGCTCAAGTTCAGTTGTGACTTCCATAAAAATTTTTTTTCATCAATCACACTACTGTGGTCACAGACTCTTGAACTTAGCCTCTCAAATCTCATAGAACTACTCTTCTCTATCAAGATCGATAGTTTTCATCTTGATGCGCATCCTACTCCTACAGTGAATCAACTGTCGCTAACATCTACTACAAGGACTTATTGAGACCAATGTTTATGTGTTAGTCAAACTCCATAGCCTCACTACGAATAGTAGTGCCATCTCAAGTCAAAGGATCAGTCACACAATTATAGCATCGAGATAATCACTGACGATTGAATAAAAATCTATGTGATCTCTCGTATGGTCACACTTAGTGCTAGTTGTTCTCTAACAACCACCCGCACTTGTCACTCTATGTCTCTACATAGTAGACTAGAGACCCATCTATCCCAGAAAAAGTAATTTATGTATCAGTCTATTCGGATCGATCATCGTCCTCATGATGATCCTATGACTAGGAGCATTTAGGAATAAAATACATGCCTCTAATTTTCAATACCTTGAGAATATATATCAAAATTAATTACATGAACAATTAAAAGACACATCACACTTGAATGAAAAATGAATTTATCCTTTTATTTTCATATCAATATATTAAGTATAAAATTGTGCCTTAGATCTGTTACAATATGTCGGCCATATTGACTTATAGGACATACATCTAATATTTATATGATATTTTATACGGTTGTATATATACTTGTTTTGCTATATGTGTGGCCATAAAAATTAACACAATATTTTGTGAGATATATATATATATATATATATATATATATATATATATATATATATATATATAATGTCATTGTTAAAGTGAAATTAATTTGATTCTGGTATATATCTGAAATGAAGAAGATAGTGTAAATATTATATATATTATATATGTTTATTTATCTACAAATTTATAAAAAAAATTATAAAAAATTAGCATGAAAGTAATCAAATTTTTTTTGGATTAAAAGAATAACTAGTGAAGCAAAATAAGCATAGGTAAAGCTCTTTGACGATGCTAATTAGCATCGACAAATGTTATATAACATCACCAAAGGGCATGCTGGAATGTCGGATGTGCCACTATTAGTGACGCTATGGAACATTTACTGATGCAAATTAGCATCACCAAAGAGTTACCTATGCTTATTTTACAACACCAAACAAGACAAGTAGCAACTCAAAATAAGCATAGATAAAGTCCTTTGGTGATGCAAAACTGCGGCATGCCTCAACTTCCTAGCACGCCCTTTGACGATGCTATGCTATATTTGTTGATGCTTATTATCATCGCTAATAATTTTTTTTGATGTAAAATAAGCGTCGCAAAATAAAGACTTTTGGTGACACCTAATTAATGTCGCTAATTATTTTTCTGATGCAATTTAGCATCGTAAAAAATAGATTTTTTACGATGCTTATTTGTCGATACTTTTTAAGCATAGGTAAATTCATTATTTTCGATACTAATTTTGTATCGCTAAAAATCTTTTTTTCAATATATTTTTTAAGCATAGATAAATAAAATCAATGACGCTTTTTGTAAGTATTGATAAAAGGTAATATTTATCAATAAAAAATTATAAGTGTCGATAAATGAAATCAACAACCCCTCTTTTGTCGGTATTTATTTGCCGACGTATTTTACATCGGTAGTTATTTTTTTGTGATACTTTTAGATATTTAACTATATTTTTTTTGCATAGCTAAATATTTCTTTTTCTTATAGTATCAATATTTAATGATTGGTATAAATATCAAAAAAAAATATTTTTTTTAACTAATTACAACTTAACAGAACGCTAGTCGCCTCAATCAAAACTTGGTTTCTCAGATTCTGAGCATGACTCACTATCCAACCATTAAAAACAATTGGACACCTCGTATCTCACAAAGCTAATATTCAAAGAAAAGGACATGTTAAACCATGAATCTTGAGTCTTTGTCTGTCTCACTTTGTGGTGGCCGGTGCAAGTACCATGAGAGGCATTTGGTCCTTGGAGTTGAATAATGTCAGAAATGCCTTGTCATGCATCCAAATGATAGCTCAGAAAGGTGGAACTTAGCCTATTGCAAGTCTCACACCATGGATTTCGTATCACGCTCCTGTTATCATCAGAGCATAGCTCCATAAATTGAAAATTTGGCAGCCAGTGAAGAAGAATCCTTTCTATCAAAATTCCCCAAAATCCATAAAATATCATGCTTCTACCAATGTTAAGCTCTCAAAAGCTCAAGGGACCAACTCACACTGCCACAACTCGTACAAAATCCCATATGCTCGAGAGAAAAAAAAAAAAAAAAAACCACTCACAACCTAATTAGAAACCCCTTCGTTCTCTCTGATCGAGCGCTCTCTTCCTCCATGGATCTCCAAAAAAAGAATGAAATGAAAAAAAAAAAAAGCAGAAAAGAAAAAAAAAGAATCATGAGTCTATGTGAGAAAAGGTCTTACCTTTCAATTTTTTCTATCTTGCCATTGTTTTCATTGATTTTTCCTATGGTTTCCTCTAATTTTTCCTCTATTTTTTTCCATCTTTAAGAGTCTAAATTGGGTGGGAGGCTTGGAGTAGCTTTTTCCTCTCCTTTTTTTGGTCCTCAAGAGTCTCAATCAGGTGGGCTGGGAAGGCTTGGAGTGGTGGAATAGGAAGCTTAGATGGGGCTAGGGTTAATTTTATGTGATGTGTATATGTAAGATTTTAAATGGTATAAATATAGTATCAACCACTTAAAAATAAATTTGAATTGTGGCTTTTTGGGTGATGTTCCATAAAGCAATCTCAAGGCTTCGGGTTCATGTCCCCATATCTTCATATATTTTTTTAAATATACAAATATATATAATTAAAATCGAATAGTGGATATCCAAGGGGAAAATTCTTAATCCTTCCATTCTAAACCCAAATTTTTTAATTTTAAATTTTAAATTCTTCTAAAATCTTATAAGGTATTGCTAAATAGATCCTATTAGGATTTAGGATGGATTGACTATTCAAAAAACCTTACTATTGCGGCCAATCCCCTCGTCGCCTGGTCGCTGAGAGCGAGCACCTGCAAAAGAAGTCCGCACTGACCAGAGGTGTCTCCGGCGGGATCCTCCGACGGTCAAGTCAGAGAGGAGACTAGGCAACAGTAGAAAAGAATCAAGAAGCTCAGCGATGAGAGAGAGAGAGCTAGAGAGGGGGAGTTCAGGGGTTTCGAAAGAATCTCCTCCAGCACTGTTACCTTCCCCATTTTATAGTAGAGCGCGGCATGGCGCCGTCATTAATGGCGCAGACAATGGGAGGAGTTGTCAAATCGTCGGAGGCTGTCAGAGTCGCCGCAGACTGTCAAGTAACCGTGGGCTTGTCACATCGCTGGGGTTAATCTATGTCCTTGGTAGGACAATGTCCCAGGGCGGCTATGCCGCATGCCTTTGTCAGGACGGCGGCCCACAGCAGTCGTATGGCGTTCGAGGGAGCCGATCGATTGTGCGTCGGTGTTTGGTTGGTCAGGTGTCTTGCTTAAGTCGGACGTCGGCTACCACCCCCGATAGTGAGTCGGTAATAGAGGTTCGGCTGCTCGATCGGTCGGGAACAACATGGGTCGGTTCGGCCGACACTCCTTTAGTCAGACAATGTCGGCAGCTACTATCGGCAGTCGTCGATCAGTGCGGTCGGTAGAGTCGGGCCCGATAGTGAGTCGAGGTATGGGGGTCAGTCGGTATATCCCAACAGTTGCCCCCCACTCCTGAGTCCGATGTCGTGTTGGCTCGCGTGAACACGTGGGCGATGGCTTCGGGCGAAAGGAGTGGTTTTCCATCATGTCTTGCCCCGACTCTGACGATCGCATCAATGAACGATCCGATGTCGGTCATCCTGACTGCAGGTCGAGCATGCACGTTGGGTCGGAGGTCGGCCAACCTCCGAACGTTGCTCATCAACACGATCATTCCGCAGAGTCTGATGGTCGAGTAGCGTCCGATGTATTTGGATAGGATAACGATGGCAAGTCGAAGATTCATTGACGTAGCATGTCGAGTCGTATGATAGACGGTAGCAAGCCGAATATCCTTCGATCGGTCGTGATCGGGTCGGTATGTCGGAAGTCGAATATCCGTTGCCCAGACCTTGGTCGGGCAGGTATGTCGCAGTTGTCTTGGTGTTTTGCCCTTTCTTAGTCGAAGCTAAGTTGGTAAGTTAGCCAGCCGCGTTGGTCGAAGCCCTTTGCCTTTAGAGGTGGGGCTGTCAGTTCGACGATCGATGATCGAGTCGTTGATTCGACGATCGACGATCGAGCCGTGGATTCGACGATCGGTGATCGAGCCGTTGATTCGGCGACCGACGATCGAGCCGTTGGTTGGCGATCAAGCCGTTGTTTGGCGATCGATGATCGAGCCGTTGATTCGGCGATCGACGATCGAGCCATGTTGGTCGGGGCCTTTTGCCTTCAGAGGCCGAGGCTGTTGGTTTGGCAATCGGTGATCGAGCCGTTGATTCGACGATCGACGATCGAGTCGTATTGATCGACGATCGAGCCGTTGGTTCGACGATCGGTGATCGAGCCATGTTGGTCGGCGATCGGTGATCGAGCCATTGATTCAGCGATCGATGATCGAGCCATGTTGGTCAGGGCCTTTTGCCTTCAGAGGCCGAGGCCGTCGGTTCGGTGATCGATGATCGAGCCGTTGATTTGGCGATCGAGCCGTGTTGGTCGGTGATCAAGCCATTGGTTCGACGATCGATGATCGAGTCGTTGATTCGGCGATCGACGATCGAGCCGTGTTGGTTGGGGCCTTTTGCCTTTAGAGGTCGAGGCCGTCGGTTTGGTGATCGATGATCGAGCCATTGATTCGACAATCGATGATCGAGCCATTGCTTCGACGATCGACGATCGAGCCATGTTGGCCGAGGCCCTTTTGCCTTCAGAGGTCGAGGTCGATTGGTGATCGAGCCATTGATTCGGCGATCGACGATTGACGATCGAGCCATGTTGGTCAGGGCCTTTTGCCTTCAGAGGTCGAGGCCGTCGGTTTGGCGATCGATGATCGAGCTGTTGATACTATTGGGATATACCGACTGACCCCCATACCCCGACTCACCGTCGGGCCCGACTCTACCGACCGCACTGATCAACGACTGCCGATAGTAGCTGCCGACATTGTCCGACTAAAGGAGTGTCGGCCGAATCGACCCATGCTGTTCCCGATCGATCTAGCGGCCGAACCCCTATTACCGACTCACTGTCGGGGGTGGTAGCCGACGTCCGACTTAAGCAAGACACCTGACCAACCAAACGCCGACGCACAGTCGATCGGCTCCCCCGAACACCGTACGACTGCTGTGGGCCGCCGTCCTGACAAAGGCATGCGGCATAGCTGTCCTAGGACATTGTCCTGCCAAGGACATAGATTAACCCCAGCGATGTGATAAGCCCACGGTGACTTGACAGTCCGCGATGACTCTGACAGCCTCCGACGATTTGACAACTCCTCCCATTGTCTGCGCCATTAATGATGGTGCCATGCCGCGCTCTACTATAAAATGGGGAAGGCAACAGCGCTGGAGGAGGTTCTTTCGAAACTCCTGAACTCCCCCCTCTCTAGCTCTCTCTCTCTCATCGCTGAGCTCCTTGATTCTTTTCTATTGTTGCCTAGTCTCCTCTCTGACTTGACCGTCGGAGGGTCTCCACCGAAGTCACCTCTGGTCAGTGCGGACTTCTTTTGTAGGCGCTCGCTCCCGACGACCAGACGACGAGAGGATTGGCCGCAACACTTACCAAACTCCCATCCCTATCCTTATTAGTAGGGCTGTTAATGAATCAAACATGATCGAACATGCCACTGTTCGGGATCTACTGTTTTGAACTACTATTTAATTCGAGTTCGATTCAGATTTGAATGTATTCAAGAAAACTCTATTTGGGATCGAGTTCATTAAGCTCGTTATGTTCAAATTAGGCTCGAATTTAACTCGTCTAGAGTATACATGATCGAACAGGCTCATGTTCGATTCGTGTTCGGATATATTCGAGGAAACTCTGTTTGAGATCGAACATGCCTTCTTCAGTTGTTAGATCAATGATCCGATGATGATTATTAAGGCTTATGTATATAATGCTATAATGTACAGTATATATTATATATACTAAAAAAATATACTAAAAATTCATAAAAAAATAAATATATTAGTATAATATGTATATAAATATATATAAAACATATAATATATTTATTTATTTTATCGAGCTTTTATCAATCCGAACATGATCGAACAAAAATTTATTCTAGTTTGGATCATTATTAAAAATCTTGTTTGTATTTGGTTCTACAGTTTAATGAGCGAGTCGAATACAGCTCGAAAATGATTCGAATATTTCGAACGAATCAAACAATGAGCTAGACTGATAGTCCTATTAGTAAAAGGGTATTAGGAAGTGCGGCACATTTTTTTTAACTATACATGAGGTATGAATGCATGGGGGATTTTTTTTTTTTGTTATACTTAGAGTTCCAATGTTGGAGGGACCTCTTGTGGAATAGGATCAAGGCTTTGTGGGAAACTTATACATGATGGAGAATTTGTTTTGATACCTAAGGGAGCGTGAGTGACACCCTTTTTTTCTTGGGGCCAATAAGAGTCTCAACATTGAGGGAAACTTACATTGTAGGAAACTTGAGGGTAGGGGTGGCAATCAGGTTAAATTGAGTTAAATATGTGTTAGGTCGAATACAAGTCATATAAAAAATTCATCAACTCAAATTCAATCTATTTAGTAAATAGGTCAAAAATTTAAGTCTGAACCCAACCTATTTACAAATGGATAACCTAACTTGACTCACATAATCCATTTTATTAAATAGGTCAAGTCAGATTAAATAGATTAAATAGGTTTAAGCAGATCAAGTTAAACAAGTCATAAATATGTTAAATAGGCTTTAAATAGGTTAAATGGATCTGATCATAATTCGATCTAATTATTAAATAGATTAAAATAGATTAAATAGATCAAAGCTCTAAACATGAACCTAATACATTCAATAAATAAGTCTAGATGGGTTGATCCGATAATAATCCACATCTATTTATGTCAAATCCAAACCTACTTGAAGCAAGGTGTTCGCAGGTCAGAAGTATATTAATTACTTAATTAAAAATATTAATTAACTAAATAATTTATTATCTTTTATGGCCTCCTATTGATTTTATTAGGGCAAAGGAAGAATTTCCTCAACCTACTCAACTCAAATATCCTAAAAGTTAAGTAGAAAAAATTAGAAAAATTACGAAAGTATACGATGGATCTTGCTCCAAGATCCAATCTAGTTTTATCCAAAATAGCTAAAGTTATCCATATCGAGTTTGGTAATCCTCTTACATCACCAATCACTAATTTAATATGTGTATATCTTTTAGATGTAAAATAAAGCAATTAGTACTAATTCAGCCAAAATCACTAAATAAGTACTAATTTTCTTAAATTTCTCAATATTTGTTTAAATTTCTTTTGACAAATTCGAGTTTGAGTGGATTGATGAATTTTTTTTCTTCTTTACGATTAGATTAGAACAAAACCATCAAATTAGCATCACTATATATAACAACAAATGAGGTTGTTGTTGCAAAGCATCAGTTAAGATGAAGGTTACATAAGTCATTTTTCAAAAGTATTGTATCATACAACAATTTTATATTCTATACTAATGAACATTAGGAAATAGTTCCATCATATGCTGCAAGAAAAATTATTTTATGCAATGGTAAATGGGATCATTGTTAAAAGCTAATACTTTAGGCAATATTTAGGGAAACTGTTGCTAAACACCAATATTTTAGAGAATGTTTAAAGAGATAATTGTTAAAAATCATCACTTTATCAAATAATTCCACAAGCTATTGCTGAAAGCATCATTTTTATGCAATGATTTTATACTTCACTACAAAATAGACTTATTTTCTGCAATGGTTATATTATTCACTATTATAAAGAATCACTTTGTACAAAAACTTTTATAGTTGCTACTATAGATCATGACTAAAGATAATGGTTGTATAAATTATCCAAAAGTATCATTTTAGGATAACTATAAAAATCACTATTTGAAATTATACTTTTATACAATAGTTATTTTAGCTACTACAAAAAATGCTAATTCTAGGCAATAACTATAACTAATCATTGCATATGGATAGATGTATAAACAACATTAGTAAAAAAATATTGCTAAAATATAAACTTTTGCACAATAATATTTGAAATCATTGCATAGTCGTCACATAATATATCCTGAGACAATAATTTAAAGCTATTACACCAAAATCATTTCTTAAAGTTAGATTTAAGCTAACAATTAAAAATACTATTGCCATAGAACCACTTTCTCAATAATGTTTTTAGACATCAACCATTGCCTCCAGCTACTTTTCTTATAGTGTTGAACATCCACATTGATAAAAGTAGGCCAAACTAGAATTAGAAGGTTAGAATCCATAGGTTGGTGAACACATCAATAGTTTTCCATCATGTATGAGCAATTGGAATTGATATTGCAAATGAGAACCAGCACTACAAACTTTATTCCAGATGATGGAGCAAAGACGAGGTTTAACATAAGTAGACCAATATTACCAAATGAGTCCAACATGACTATGGTCTCAAAACTAGATGAGCTATAGTTGAAAGAAATGGAATATGAAATTTGAGAGTATTGAATTTGATTCTCTATCTCATCTTACAAGTAACCTATCTATCCCTTTATATAGTGAGGGAGATATCTATACATGGAAACTAATGATTCTACAATCAATTATAATCACCAATATCAACCCTAGAATCACTATCCATAATTATAAGGATTACAGAGAATATTTCTTCAATTAATACAAGATACACAAAGATCTATTCTGAGATTGATCATGATTTAAGCAGGATCTGATTGGATCCATTCGGATGGATCCATGAGTTGGGGTCATGTGGAGCTATGTAGATCATATCGTTAACAGCTACCAACTTAGAGACACAAGCTTGTCTACTTGATAAGAGAGAAAGAAGCCTAGGCTACCTTGTGATTTAGGAAGGTATGCTAATTCTCGAGTAAGAAGATGAAGAACCCTAGAATTAGCTAAGTAGTATCACAAGAATGCATGAAACTCCTTTACATCTGATTTAAGATACTAGTAGGCACATAGATAGCAGAAAGTGTATATAATGGGAGTGAAGAAAGAACAGATTGAAGCAAACTAGATCGCCCAGCAAAAGATACCAACCTCACTTCCATATAGCAATATGAGAAACAATCAATGGGCTGAAGAGTAGTTGAAGCCGGATGCACACCTGGGTATTTCCAAAGAGACATTGATTGAGAAATCAGAAATAAACTTCTAATTTGATGCTTGACATCCAATAAGACTGATAGACTAATACATAGGACTTAGACTAATTAATGGACTCACAAATAATAGACATCTGAATGGTAGCTAAATACACAGCATTTTTAACTATTGCTGGGTCGAAAGCAAATAATCATCAACAAAGAGAATGTATCAGATAATCAGCCCAATACTCGTTTATAGGCTCTCAAGAGAAGGGATTGTACAACATAATGCGGGAGCTAAGATAAAACCTCCGAGCACAAAATAAAAAGTTATGGTGATAATGGATGATTCTATTGCAACCTGGAGAAGAAGAAAACCATAAAGAGGGTGAGCCATTAATCTATATAGCAAATTGAGTCCGAGCAACACAGGTGAATATCCATTAAATAAAGATGTTATGAAAACCAAACTGACTCAAAACATAAGATAAAAACCCCACTAAACTTTGTTATAGACCTTTTCCATGTCCAATTTCAGCATCATCAAGCATTTAGACTTAGGTGCCCTATTGAGAGGATGCATTAATCCTGACTGATCAGAATATTATCTATGATATGCCAACCCTACATAAAGGCTTCTTGTTTATTGGAAATGATCAACAGCAATGCAGATTTTAACCCATTAAGAAGAATTTTGGTAACAAGCTTATAAAGAGTTTTGCACAAACTTTTTGGGGGAAGTCCATAGCAACTTGTAGATTGGAAACCTTAGGTAGTAGAGTGATAAAAGTTTAATTCCAAGAAGTAAGCAACATAGAATGATCAAAGAACTATTTAAGGAAATGAGTCTTAGAATGAATTTAATGATTACTTCTAATTTAGGTTGACTATGATTTGAGTCTAACCAACAAGTTTGATGGTTGGCCACATATTCATAAACTAATTCTTTTCAGGCCTTCGTAGTTGGATTTTATAACTGGCATATATCGATAACCCATATATTATGCTTTCTAGGGCTAAATACTTTAGTCTTGTCATGAGGCTAATCATGGCTATGTGAATCAATGCTAGTTTTTTTCAAGTCTTGCTAGTTAGTATAGATTGTGGGCAGATACTAATGGATGATATGTTTTATTCTTAGGAGCTAGTCTCTTTCATGCCTTGTCACAAGGTTATAACCATAGGATGAGAAGAAGTGGATTTTCAAATGCTTTTAATTGAAAATTCTAAAATAGAGATTTTTTTATTGGATACATTAAATATAATGAAAATTTAAATATTATGTTTATAAGTTTTCCTTTTATAGAATCCTCTTCGTAATTTGGAAAAATTACTATCATTGATTATAATCATTTATTTGTGAAATAACATCCTGTACATTATATATTGGATCCAACTAGAGGTAAAGATTACTTGCTAAGGCTATTTGCTATTAAGATTTGATGTCTCGAGATTCGATCACATTGAGCCACAATGAGGTCTGGAACGACGAATGGAGTCCAACGAGCGCAAGAGCAGCCTAAACAAAGTCCAAATGGCAAAGATACACGTGAAAAAATTTCAAAGTAGGTGGCATAATGCACGAGATGGCAGAGGCTAGCAGTGGACCGACGGAGGCTGACAGCGGTGCAATCGGACCTGACAGAGATGCACACACACAGCGTGCATGGCCGAGCACATAGGCTGGCCTAGCACAGGCGTGCACATTGGCCAGCCCAACACACACGGGCACCTAGGTCTAGCACCCTATGTGGTCCACCATGGACCACAAGATGCTGGGTGGTCATGAAGGCCGCATGGACTGATCATGTAGTCTACACACGGTCCAGGAGAGCTTTTGCATGATCCGACGGTTCAAATCACATGCGGTCACGATTGGACAGCTAGAACTCAACCTAGGCATGATCAGCAGAGGCTGTAGTGCATGATCAGACAGCTCTAGTGCGAGCCTGTCATGATCAGATAGCCATAAATAGTTCTAGAATTGATTGAGACTCTGTATTCCTACTGTAACAGTATTTTTGAGATTCTAGAGCTTATATAGCTTCGATTGACGAGCTGTCAATTGTGTTGGATAGCTGGTGACATTTTAGAGATGTAGAAAGATTTTAAGAGAGATTTAGAGAGTTTTTATGAAAATTTTAGGGTTTCTTATTGAAAAATTCTTATATAAGGGTTGAGTGATGAGTTTCTCTTATATTGATTTATTTTATTTTCTCATAGTGAAGCTTGCATATCCCATGGAGGTAGGCTTAAGATCAATCCACATATTTGTATTATGTTTCTTGTTTTGTTTTTTTTTTTCCTACTACATATGTGGTACCAAATCTTATGCAATAATTGATATCAGAGCAAGGTGGTGAAGGAAAAACTAGCTTTTTCTGCCGTAGGATCTTCCAGATCTAATGAGATCTGGGGCGAAATATTTAAAAAAAAATATTCTATGATTATTTCAGATCTAAATCTATTAGATCTAATTTTTATTATCTGATATTAAATCTAAAATTAAATCTGAAAATATGAGGAATAGAGAAATACCTCTAGGATAACTTGATTACCCTGTAGATGATCGCAGCAATGTCTGAGGTTCTAATATAGCCATGCAGTCGCCTGGCCTCTATCGGTATCCACTCAAGTAGAATCTGGATCATCTTCTCCTCGTGAATCTTTACTTCAAAAATTAGATCTGGATCTGATCCGAAAGTTCTTCAAAAGACCTCCTGAAGCTGGAGCAACGGCTTCTCGACAGATTGCTGCAGCCTTCTGATCAGGCCACCACCACGCCTTGGATAAACACCAGATGGATGCCCAACTTCTTGGGTGTGAAGAGGGGAGAGAGAGCACTAGAGGGGAATGGAGAGGTGGAGGGGTTTCAGGCTTTTGCTGGGTATGGCACAGCATCACTTAACCCTAGGCGCAGACAGGGTTTAAATAGACCCAGCTGCACCACGCAGTGCCACATCATTCGACCAATCAAAAAATTCCAATTAATTTTGAAAAATCTTGATTGGTGGAGTGATATCATATGATCACATCAGATAAGAATCCCCTCAATCTCTCCAACTGTTGGCACCAACACTGGATAAGCCCAGTGAAGTTGGCGCCCAACAGTTCAAGTTGATCAAGGCATCAGAGTTCTCATCTCATGAGACTCTGATCCTTATCCAATTGGGGTGCAAGCCCAATCTGATTATGGTGCCCACTTTGAGACTGAATTTAGTAGGTGGACACTCCACAAAAACTCTTGAATGACCTCTTTCCAAGTAGCCTTCAGTCCAAGGTCCATGGGTCAACGTTTGACCGATGTCCTAAAATGAAAAATGACAGGTGACAGGAATTAGCAGATGCTTGTCTTTAATTCATCTCATGAATTAAGACAAGTCCTTTCTGAGCTGGACTGGCTCCAGTCAGACTGAGAGAAACCTTCTCAAGGTTCTCTGGATGAGTCAAATCATATTTGGCTCAGTCGAGATAGAAAAGATTACACGAGGAGAAAGTTAGGCTCTATCGTGTGCTAGCACGATTTTCTTGAACCTAATTGGATCTAATCCAAATCAATCGAACTGGACTAGCTCAATTGATGACATCCAGACCTTAATACTTATTAGTGTGACCCAGTTAGGTTCATTTCCGTATGGTAATGAAACATGTCGTGATCTCATCATCGACATCATCGAAACTCCTTTCGATGGACCAGAACTCTTCTGATTCAGACAATTAGAATGATCGATCATCAATATCATTCTAATTGCTCCCAAAATCCACCAGTGACACCTAGCAGTATATGGTGGCAACCCATCAGAACTGAAGACGAACCTCTCAGTGCAGCTATCTGTGTGATTGAGTTCCTCTATCATGAGTTCCGACTGAATTAGAGTTAAGGTGAACTCGTCAAACCCAACATCAGACATATGAATCAATCGATCGATCCGAATCCGATGTGAAACCCTAATAAATTTTTTTTTTCCATTATTTCACTTTGCCATGGTCATGGACTTGAGGACTCGATCTTTCGATCATCATAGGACTACTCCTTTCATCTATCGAAGTTGATAGACCCCATCTTGGTGCGATTTGGTTCCTACAATGAATATGCTACAGCCAACATACACCTCAGAGTTTCGAATGGCTAGAAGATTGAGTTATGGTGTAGTCAAACTATAATACACTCAAGGTGAACTGTCGATGCACCTCAAGTCAAAGAACTAGACACACAGCTGCAGCATCGAGCTAGTCATCGATGAGAAGATAGACTTCCTTATGACTGCTCGAGGTGGTCACGCTCAGTACTCTTATTCTCAATAAATACCTGTACTCTCACTCCGATGTCTTCACACCGTAGACTCAAGATATATCTATCCAAAGAAAGCGATCGTACACTAACCTTTCGGATCGATCACCATCCTCGTGATGATCCTATGGTCAGGAGCTGTTTATGAGTTAGTTATGTAAATTCATGCCTTAAATTTTTAACTCTTAAAAATATGAATTAACATTCTTACTAACTCAAAGGATGTATCACAGACATAATGTACATAATGTGATACTAGAATAATCTTTTTATTCATTTATAGTCAAAATTATAAATTTATCCTTAGATTTGTACAGGAATGTGTCAGCCAATCTGGCATCTAGGGCACACATCTAACAAATTTTTACTTGACCTAATGTCAATTGGCTACATATTTAAGTCCCATTTTCTCAAGGTGGGCTTCGATCTTCTGCTGACTTAATGGCTTTGTCAGCGGGTCTGCCACATTGTCTGTGGAGTCGACTCTCTTAACCTCGACATAATTTTTTTCAAGATAATCACGGATCAGATAGAATCACCGCTCGACATGCTTGGACTTCTGGTGAGACCTTGACTCTTTAGCTAGGGCTATGATGCCATTATTGTCACAGTAAAGAGGGACGACATCCGATGACATCACTCCAAGCTCTGCGGCAAACTTTTTATACCAGAATACCTCCTTCATAGCTTCCGATGCAGCAATATACTCTACCTCCATGGTGGAATCAGCAATCACCGTTTGCTTGAAACTCTTCCAGCTAACTGCACCACCATTACAAATGAACAGACTCCCAGATGTCAACTTTCGATCATCTATATCAAACATAAAGTCTGAGTCTGTAAATCCTTGAACCTGGAGTTCTCCATTCCTAAAGACTAGAAATATATCCTTAGTCCTTCTCAAGTACTTAAGGATACATTTCACAGAAGTCCAGTGCTCTTCGCCTGGATTCGACTGATACTTGCTTGTGACACTCATAGTGTTATAGCCCAAAACCCAGCCCAACCAAGCCCAATCCAGCAGACCCAAGCCCAAAAAAAAAAAAAATAGAGGATTCAAATCGGGAAGAAGACTCCCGATAGGAGTCTTCTTCTCTAGCGAGACCAGGCAAATCGGGAATCCTAGGACCTCTCGGAGTCCTAGGGTCCTCTATAAGAAGGCCTCCCCTTTCCCTTGGAGCCGATCATCAGCCCTTTTCTCCTCTTTTCCTCTCTGATTTTTCTGAAGTAGAGCCGCAGATCCTTGCCTTGTTCTCACCGTGACTGCTCACCGACGAGGTCACCGGAGGCCGAGGTGAGTCTTCCTCTTCTTCCCCTCTTCCTTCTCCTTCCTCCCATGCCCTTGTGCGCGGCTGCCGGCGACGAGAGTCGCCAATTTTCGATCGAAAAAAGGGACCTCTGTTTTGGTCTCTTTTTTCACAAATTTTTTCGACGTTGACGATCGCAATCGATCGCCGGCCATGCTCCTCCGTGATCGAGGGAGTGGCCCCCTCTGCCGCGGCGGCCATGGCCTGAACGGCCCGACACAAGGAGGGGACCGCCGTCCCCTGTTCGGCCTGGAAGGACCCGAGAGAAGAAGAAGAAAAAAAAGAAGAAAAAGAGAAAAAGAAAAGAAAAAGAAGAAAAAGAAGAAAAAAAGAGAAAAAGAAAAGAAAAAGAAAAGAAAAAGAAGAAAAAGAAGAAAAGAAAAGAAAAGAAAAAGAAGAAAAAGAGAAAAGAAAAGAAAAGAAAAAATAATAATAATAATAATAACAATATATATATATATATATACTTATATATATATATATATAAATAAATGAACAAATAAATAAACAAAAAAAATAAAAAAATGATGAGAGAGAGAGTTTCTCTCTCTTCTTTCAGTATGAACCCTGACTTTCTCTCTCTGGAATTGGACTTTCTCTCTACTTTCTCTCTCTAGAATTTTCTCTCTCTAGATTGTTTCTCTCTCTTGATGGATTTTTCTCTCTCTAAAGTTATTCCTCTAGGATTAGCATAGTGTAAGGCTTCATTTGATGATTTTGATCGAGTTTAGGGAAGAGTCTGATTTTAAGTGAGATTTTGATTTGGGACTTGTTTAGATTTAATTTTGAATTAAAATTAATGTAAAAATATAATTTTGGATAATAGGCACGGAAGAATCTCCTAGAAGTTAGTCGATCTGTTCATTCAGTGCTCCGTGAAAGATAAGTAATGAATCATCTTCTCGAGATATTCCATATTTATTCTGAAAATAAATAATTATTCTCTAAAATTATACATGATTTATGAAATTATGTTTTGAAAGAAAAGTGCTTTTGAAATATTATGGTACGTCGATTTATGCACATGTTCAGTGAAAAATTATGATATATTATGGTACAAAGTATTTTGATACAGATCGAATTTATGCTCTCAGCCTAACTATGTTTCAGTGGGCCCCGCCAATGGAGATTATACGTTGGTACTCAGTGGACCCTGTCAGTGGGGGTTGTGCACTGGTGTTTGTGGACCCTGCCAGTGGGGATTGTGCATTGGTATTTGTGGACCCTATCAGTGGGGGTTGTGCGCTGGTATTTGTGGACCCTGTCAGTGGGGTTTGTGCGCTGGTATTCTGTGGACCCCACCAATGGGGGTTAAACGTTGGTCATAGTCAAGGCTGTTGAGTTACGAGTGTTTTTGAATCGAATCAGATTTATGATTATATTATATGTGAATATTTGAAAATATTGGATTTGCATTAAATCAGCATGAAATATACTCTTATATTTATTTGCAGCATTATTCTTGAAAATTATATAATATCTAAATTATCTAGTTGAGATATTTGTTACTTACTGGGCTGTCTAGCTCATTACCTTTCTTTCTATTTTTTAGATTCAGATAATTAATTTCGAGCATGGGACGAAATATTGGGATAGAGTTTTTAGAAGTGAGATTAGCATTGTCAACTTCATTGAACCTAGACCTATTATTTTATTTTTAGCAAAAATTTTATTGGATGTAAGACATTTGATTTAATTACTTGAATTATAGTTGAATAGTAATTATTTGAATTTATTCCGCTGTGATGCATTGATATCGTGATGAGATGCCTTGCATGCTTATGAAGAGAGTTCTTCATAAGTATGCGGCGGTTGCCGCGACCCTCGATTCATAATCTCGGGTCGGGAGCGTGACAATTAATATGGTATCAGAGCATAAGTGAATAAATTATGACACATAGAATTAGACATAGTATGAGTGTAGGTGGGTAAACATTAGGAATATTGGGACGTTAAAGTATGAGCATCATAATAAACCCATCATAACAAATAGATAAATGAATCTAATAAGGTTTTACTACTACAAAGTTACCATGCCTTCCCGTAGAATGACAAGAACTACTCAAGGAATTGCAAGAGAGACATCACAACCACGGGATGGTAGCACTCCCCATCTGATCAGTGGCACCCCTCAGGAGGAGGGAGTCATAGATCCTAATGGGAGTACTTCGAGAGCACGTCAGGAACCAGATATGGCTCAGTTAATGCAGACCCTAATCAAGATGGTACAAGCGCAACAACAAATACAGCAGTAAATGCTTGAACAACAGCAGATACAACGAGATACACAACAACATCAGCATCCACCACCACAACATAGAGAGCAACCAGTACAATGGAATAATATTTCAGAATTTAAAAAGCTTGCCCCTCCAGCTTTCAAGGGGACTACTGAACCTTTGGAGGCTGACAACTGGATAATGGAGATGGAGAAGGCTTTCGCTGTCCAAGAATGTCTTGATGAAGAAAAGATTCGATATGCAGCTTATTTACTACAAAGAGAAGC
>NC_025995.2:19428954-19448300 GCF_000442705.2 Elaeis guineensis
TGCATTTTAGCCTTAAAAAGTCTTTGGCAGACTTGATACTTGGCTGCGTGACTTTGTTCACCAAACAACTCTTGTAGGTGAGCCAATATTTGGTGGATAGTCATAATGTTCTCATGCTGGCGTTGCAAGTCATCAGACATGGCACCCAACATGTAGTACCTGGTTTTGTTATCGTCATCCATCCACTTTTTTAGAGATGCTTTCTGTTCAGCAGTCGGACGTGCTGGCATGGTAGGTGGGTCCTAGTCCAAGACATGAGTCAGTTTCTCAGAATCCAGAATAATTCTGTAGTTCCTCAATCAGTCCTTGAAATTGGATCCAATCAATCTGTGGGTGTCTAGTATTTTGGTCAGAGGGTTAGACGCAGACATGTTTTTTGTAGAGTCAAAAGTTTCTAGTTAGATTTTATAATCAGACTTAACCAATTTGTTTAGGAGTTTCATTTTTAAACAAATTAGGCTCCCACTATTTTCTCAGATCCCTACACTCCCTAGGTAGAGATGTGAAAATCTCCGTGATTAGTGATTTCTAGTGGGTGGTGCGGTCTCACCGACTGGCTCACCACCTCACCTAATAGTTATTGGTGATGGATTAACCGATGAGTGGACAACTCTTGTCCAACGATTCTCTAATCATGGTGCACCCAAAACTTGGTCTCTAATTCATGAAGCTCACCGTGCCCGGAATATTGCTCCAATCTTAGTTAAGTCAGACCCACCATTTGCACGAACTAGATTCCTGATTGGTTCCTCACCATATCTGAAATATTGAGCATAACCATCCTCTAATCCATAGCATCCAATGCCTAATGGACATGGTTGCATCTTTCCGTGCAACTGAGCCACTGTAACCAGCCGAGAATAATCAACCCCGGGAAGGGCCCGCACATCCACAATGGTGGAAGATCTTAGACTTAATATTTTTTAGGAAGATTTGATTTAGGTCTCATTAAACTTGACTTGACATAGTCATAACAATTATGACTAACCTAGTGGCATGGGTTAGCTCAATTGTTAGCCACCTCAAATAGAACTGGGTGACACATATGGTAGGTAAGTGAGACCGATGAAAGGGATATGCCATTAACTCGATAAGAATGCATTCAGTCGAGTAGCTCCAATTAAAAATAGTCGGTCGTATCTGCCAACTTACCTTAGACACCAAATTGTTGAACCAGAATCAATTGGGTTAGCCTACAATCCAGGCTCTAACCACTGAGCCAAATTAGGTCTTAACTTGATCGAGTCACATCTGAATGTGATTCGACCTTGACCTAGACTTAATCCTATTAGGCTGGTCAATTATTAGCATTCATGATCCCACTTAACCAACTTTTGATTCATTTGATCAACCGCTAGACCTAATTGAGCTACCCAAGTCCGAACCCAATTTTATGAAAATGACTTAGATTTGAAATTCTCAATTTTAGACCTAATTTGATTTCATAAGCTTAATTCATTAATCAAGTCTTGGGTTCATAAATAAAATATGTAAAATAAATCTAGAGTTCAGGATCTAGGGTTTTGTAGAAAAGTAAATTTGATTTCTGATTAAGGATGAACGCGCAGCACCCCGACATGCCATAAGAACACCCCATTGAATGGAGGAGAAGGTCTTAAACCCTACTTTGTTCTTATGACCGGACGGCCATGAGAACACCTTAATCAGAAATATTAATTTAACTACAAAACTAGTTAGATCTAAGTTACATATCACATATATAATTTCAGATCTAATTTATACATGCTTTGCATACATCTCATGTATTAAAATCTGATCTAATTAGCATACTTTCAGATCTGATACATCACATGCAACATCTGAAAAATAAGATTTAAATTGAACTATTCAATATGAAATCTATTCTAGACAGTTACTAGAATAATTCTACAACTAGTCTAGCATGCAAAGATCAATCTTATGTATTAATAAATTTTATTTTTTATTTTTGATCTGAATATAATATTTATAATATCAAAAAAATAAAAATAAATTAGATCTAATTTATATTTTAATCACATTAAAATATAAAACTATAAGACTATTCATAGATTAAACTACTCCTAGTCTAGTCATGCATCTCATACATGTTAGATCTACTTAGATTTAATTTTAAATTTTTTGATTTCAGATCCTATCACATCTGATGTGACATCTAAAATTCATCAATATCAGATAAATAAAAATAAAATTAATCTAAATTAGATCTGAAATAGAGCCATCAACCTGGCTCTGATACCAGTTGAAAGAAAAACTAGCTTTTTTCTGTAGGATCTTCCAGATCTAATGAGATCTGGGGTGAAATATTTAAAAAAAAAATTCTTATGATTATTTTAGATCTAAATCTATTATATTTAATTTTTATTATCTAATATTAAATCTAAAATTAAATCTAAAAATATGAGGAATAGAGAAATACCTCTAGGGTAACTTGATTACCCTGTAGATGATCGCAGCAATGCCTGAGGTTCTAATGTAGCCACGCAGTCGTCTGACCTCTACCGATATCCACTCAAGAAGGATCTGATCATCTTCTCCTCATGAATCTTTTCTCCAAAAATTAGATCTGGATCTGATCTGAAGTTCTTCAAAAGACCTCCTAAAGCTGGAGCAACGGCTTCTCGATAGATTGCTGCAGCCTCCTGATTAGGCCGCCACCATGCCTTGGATAAACACAGATGGATGCCCAACTTCTTGGGCGTGAAGAGGGGAGAGAGAGCACTAGAGGGGCATAGAGAGGTGGAGGGGTTTCAGGCTTTTGCTGGGTATGGGCAGCATCACTTAACCCTAGGCACAGACAGGGTTTAAATAGACCCTGCTGCGCCACGCAGTGCCACATCATTCGATCAATCAGAAAATTCTAATTAATTCTAAAAAATTTTGATTGGTGGAGTGATGTCATCTGATCACATCAGATAAAAATCCACTCAATCTCTCCAACTATTGGTGCCAACACTGGATAAGCCCAGTGAGGTTGGCGCCCAACAGTTCAAGTTGATCAAGGCATCAGAGTTCTCATCTCATGAGACTCTGATCCTTATCCAATTGGGGCGCAAGCCCAATCTGATTATGGCCCCACTTTGAGGTTGAATTTAGCAAGTATACACTCCACAAAAACTCTCCAATGACCTCTTGCCAAGTGGCCTTCAGTCCAAGGTCCATGGGTCAATATTTGACTATGTCCTAAAATAGAAAATGGCAGGTGACAGAAATTAGCAGGTGTTTGTCTTTATTCATCTCATGAATTAAGACAAGTCCTTTTTGAGCTAGACTGGCTCTAATCAGACTGAGAAAAACTTTCTTAAGTTTTCTGGATGAGTCAAATCATATTTGGCTCAGTCGAGATAGAAAAGATTATATGAGGAAAAAGTTAGGCTCAATCGTGTGCTAGCATAATTTTTTTGAACCTAATTGGATCTAATCCAAATCAATCGAACTGGACTAGCTCAATTGATGATATCCAGACCCTAACCCTTATTAGTGTGATCCAGTTAGGTTCATTTTTGTATGGTAATGAGATATATCGTGATCTCATCATCGACATCATCAAACTCCTTTCGATAGACCAGAACTCTTCTGATTCAGACAATTAGAATGATCGATCATCAAGATCATTCTAATTACTTTCAAAATCCACCAGTGATACCTAGCAGTATATGGTGGCAACCCATCAGAACTAAAGATGAATCTCTCAGTGCAGCTACCTGGTAATTGAGTTCTTCTATCATGAGTCTCGACTGAATTAGGGTTAAGGTGAACTCGTCAAACCAACATCAGTCATATGAATCAATCGATCGATCCGAGTTCGATATGAAACCCTAATGAAAATTTTTTTTCATTATTTCACTCTGTCATGGCCATGGACTTAAGGACTCGATCTTTCGATCATCATAGGACTACTCCTCTCATCTATCGAGATTGATAGATCCCATCTTGGTACGATTTGTTCCTATAATGAATATGCTACAGCCAATATACACCTTAAGATTTTGAATGGCTAGGAGATCAAGTTATGGTGTAATCAAACTATAACACACTCAAGGTGAACTGTCGATGCACCTCAGGTCAAAGAACTAGACACACAGCTGCAGCATCGAGCTAGTCATCGACAAGAGGGTAGACTTCCTTATGACTGCTCGAGGTGGTACGCTCAGTACTCTCGTTCTAATGAATATCTATACTCTCACTCCGGTGTCTCCATACCGTAGACTCAAGACATATCTACCTAAGAAAGCGATCGTACACCAACCTTCCAGATCGATCACCATCCTCGTGATGATCCTATGGTCAAGAGCTGTTTATGAGTTAGTTATGTAAATTCATGCCTTAAATTTTCAACTCTTGAAAATATGAATTAACATTCTACTAACTCAAAGGATGTATCACAGATATAATGTACACAATGTGATAGTAGAATAATTTTTTTATTCATTTATAGTCAAAATTATAAATTTACCTTTAGATTTGTACATAAATGTGTCAGCCAATCTGGCATCTAGAGCACACATCTAACAGGTGGTACCAGAGTTGGTGATTGAGATAAAAAATGAAGAAGACAAACACAATCAGATAGAGATCAACAGATTTGATGGAAAGAATAATTTTTTCTTATGGCAAGCAAGGGTGATGGATGTACTTATCCAATAAGGATTAATCAATGCTCTTTTGTGCAATGAGAACCGACTGCCATGGAGGTACAAGATTGAAGGTGGCTCCAAATGCAAGTGGTGAGTACAACCTATTGAAAATTATATCTTAAAATCAATCATCAGTCTGTTAATGGTTATGCTTATCATTGTAATTGTATATGAATTATTGAATTAATAAATATTATTTAATTTTTTCATCACTGTGTATATCTCATTTTAAACTCTATTAAATGATGAAGTCCTTAGGACTATTTGATTTGATGTAAGAGGATATATCATTTAGTACTTAAACCTTAAGTTCATGATCAAATGATATACTATTATTAGAATGATAGCTATATCAAGTATAGATCATTGTGTGTCATGTACGTTGGTTGTCTTCTTAACCAAAGAGTGTGGAGACACTGACGTAATATACAGGTGAGACGTAGAAGTACATCTCACTGAACGTGATCAATTACTGAGTACTCTGCTGTCAAGAGTAGCTCACGAAGGATATAGGTATAAGTGTCTCTCCGACCTGAGATCATCATGATGGCTTGCAAGCAACTCATTATACTTTGGTACTGGACTCTCTAAATTTTTAATTCAGTGATGAAAGATTTTTGAGCATAGTCAAGTACTTGCAAGTTGATGTTTGTGAAGTTGGTGTATGAGTTAAGATGAAATTGGCCTCTCCGAATAAGTAGGAGTTAATGTATCAGTGTGTTTCAATTCAGTAAAATCTTAGCCGGGGTAATCCATGTGATGTATTTTAAAATTGAAATACAATGTAGATAACCATATCAAGGTTGATAGTTAAACTCTAGGTCACTTTGAGCATTTGAGTCAAAGAGATGAATTATACAGTAACCATATGCTAATAGATTCTTGAATGATGCTTTACAATCTTTTGACCTATCGGATGTTGGGTATCATTGCAAGATGGTCACTTTGATTGGTATAGAAAGATTATTTCTATACTACCGCTTAGGTTCAAACCTATGGAGTCACACTCAAATAAAATTTTAACTGATCATATGACTGATCAACGATTAAGAATCATTCTAGAGTAAAACAGTCAGTTCGATTGATGATTAACCCTATGCAAAAGTTGCAATAAATCAATTTGCTAACTATTGGTGAATTATAGAAGGATTGATTAGTAATTAGATTGCTAATTAACTTAATTTGATTGAGCATTGAGGTTTAGATCAAATCTAATTGAATTCAATTCAATTTAATTTGATCCGATCAGGTTATGAGATGATCTAATCGCTAAGGGTGTTTGATTCATGATATGATCAAGACTTGAGCTTGATTAATTTTTGATTTGATTAAAATTTAATCAAAGCTATTTACTATCTAAGTAGATTAGATTTAGTGATCTAATTATGTCTAACCTAATTTGGTTGGGTTAAGAATTTAATTGAATGAGAAAATAATTCGAATTCAAATCTCTTGCACCTCCTTTATCTGTGCCCTCTTATTCTTCACGTGAAAAATATTTTTATGTGATTTTTTTATATCCAAAAGTCTTTTCCATGTTTTCATTTGAGTTATTTTGAATTAAAAATTGGTTGGTTTAAATTTGAGTTCAAATTGATTTGAATTTGAATGAAAACCTAGAGTCCAAATTAAGTTGGACTCTCCTTTTCATGCCACCATATTTCTCCATGCATAAATATTTTTGCATGAGATTTTTTGCACCATGCTGATGTTGGTCGACCTCTCTCTGAGTTCATAAGATAAAATAAAATTTATTCAAAATTTAATTTAATTTGATTTGAATTTGTGATAAGGATCAATCAATATTTGAATTTGAACCGAAACTACTTTTTTCTTATCCTTATCTTCCATGGGATGCCAACCTTAAAAGGGAATCAGTTTTGTGTGAAATTAGAAATGATTTTTAGTATGAGAAATCTGAAAGAGGGCATGTGAAAAGTTGAGAGTGAGTTGGGCTTCTGTGTGTGAGAAACAGAGGAAGTGTTCTTCCTTTCGGGTGTGAGTTATGGGTTCTAGGATTTCATCTTTAGTTTTTGTGAGAAAAAAATACAAGAGTAAGTCTTGTCCAATCTTCTACACCACCACCTTCTCATAAAACTTCACCTTCTAATCCAAAGAGTCTGGGAGATTTGAAGAAAGGAGCTTGGATCAGCCATCCAGAGCCTTCGACGCGAGCTAGCACTCCCACGAAGAAAAATTCGATCAGAGCTTCGAGTGGACGATCTATAGAGGTCGGACGACCTGTATAGCTACTCGGCATTAGCAAGAGCTTCGTACCATACCTATCAATAGCAGAGATCATCGACCAATGAAAAAATAATGAGTTCTGAACTCTACTGACATAATCTAAAAGTTAGATCAGATTCAGAGTATCGATGTGATCGATGCAGTTTTCTATTTATATCAGATTTTATATATAAATTTTTATGTCATAGATCCTTAATGATAGTTTAGATCTGATCTAAGTATATTTAGAAGATTAAAATATTTAATCTTTTATTATTTCGCTGTAAAATTTTAAAAATACATGCTTTGAACTATCCATTTTTTTTTTACGATCTATTTGTACCTAGCGGATGAGGTGATGATCCATATGCTTGGTGAGATTTTTTGATAATGCTATGGTCGAAGCTTGAGAAGTTGTACATAACAAAGTCTCTCACCAACACCCTCTTCCTTTAGAGACAGTTCTACCAGTTGCGGATGATTGAGGGACAAAGCATGCAGGAGTATCTCAGCTACTTTCAGAAGATCCTCACCAACCTCTTTAGCATTGGCGAGAAAGTTAAAGAGGAGACCAAGGCACTGGTCTTGCTAGCATCGCTCTCAACTTCGTATGAATCTTTGATGATTGCTCTTTTAGTGGGGAAGAGCACCATTAAGATGGATGAGGTTACCGTGGTGATTCTCTAGAATGAGGTTCTTAGGAGAGAGAACCCAGCTTCGAACTCAGGTGGCAGCTCAGCTTTAATGGTTTCTGGAGGAGCAGGAGGTGACAACAGAGCGACAGGAGATCGCGACGAGTGCAATCCAAGTCCAAGATGAGAGATCTGAGCAAGATCAGATGTTATTGATGTGATGAGTTGGGACATCTAGCCAGAGATTGTCCTTAACTCAAGATGGGATGAGGGCTACTATAGCGACGGCTAGTAGCGAGTCAGAAGGAGATACCCTAAAAATATTGATGAGATATCTGCTTCTTTTCAGTAGTGAATTTTAGATTTTACATGCACCTATCATATATGTTGCAGAGAAGAGTAGTTTGACTCCCTAAAAAGTAGTGAGTGTACTGTTTATCTGTCAGATGGATCAAACTATGTGATCAGAGTTATCAGAATAGTCAACTGGAGACAAATGATGGTGCAGTGAGGAGTTTGAGAGAGGTCTGATATATATCCAATTTCAGACAGAATCTTATCTCACTGAATAGACTGGATTCGAGAGGCTACAGGATGATAGCTGGTGGAGGAATTCTGAAGATTTGCCCGACGATCGGATTATTTTGGAGAGAAAAAAGAGGACGAGAGAATATTATTACCTGATGGAGAGCCTTATGCGAGGTAGAGCTTTAAAAGCTAAGAGGAGTCCAGAGTGAGGTGAAGCTCTAGATGGAGGTAGATCGGGCACTAAACAGGAGACTTAGAAAAACGAGAGACGACATCACAGGGTGAGATTTCTATTACCACAGAATAATACCCTGAGCAGTATTTGGTCAAAGTAATACACCCATGATGGAGGTGGGATTAAGCGACCTAGTTTGACTCCCATGTTGGCCTATCCATGAGACAACGGACATCTCCCAAGGCATGGGGGTGAGACAGATCACTGGCTCTCAAAGACAGGTAAAGGTCGAATATCGAGTCGAAATAGAGATTGTTGAGATTTAACATCTCAAGATTCGATCCATGTTGAGCCCATAGCAAGGTCTAGGATAACGAATAGAGTCCAACGAGTCTAAGAACAGCTCAAACAGATCCAGAAGGTGAAGACGCGCGAAAAAAACTCGAAACAGGTGGCATGGTGCACGAGCAGCGAAGGTCGGTGGCGGCGCACCCGAGCTCAACGGAGATGCATGCACACTGGCCCAGCACATCGACGGGCACAGTGCAAGCACACACACGGGCCGGCCCAACGTGCATGGGTGCTCAGGCCTGGTGCCCTATGCGGTCCACCGTGGATCATAGGGTGCTGGGCGGTTCATGGAGGCTGCGTGGATCGATCACGCGGTCCAATCATGGTCCAGAAGAGTTTTTGTGCGATCCGACGGTCCAAATCATATGCGGTAGCATCGGACAGCTGGAACTCAATCTGGATATGATCGGATGTGATCAGAGGCTGTAGTGCATGATCGGATGGCTCTAGTGCGAGCCGATCATGATCGGATGACTACGGATAATTCTAGAGTTGATTGGGACTCTATATTCCTACTATAACAGTATTTTTAAGATTCTATAGCCTATATAGTTCCAATTGACAAACTGTCAGTTGCGTTGGATAGCTGGTGACATTTAGAAAGTATAGAAAAGCTTCAAAAAAAATTTAGAGAGCTTTTATGAGAATTTTGAGTTTTTTATTAAGAGACTCTTATACAAGAGTTGAGTAGTGAGTTCTTCTTGTATTGGTTTTATTTTATTCTCTCATAGTGAAACTTGCATGTTCCGTAAGGTAGGCTTGAAGCCGATCTATATATTTATATTATGTTTCTTATTTTATTTCTTCTTTTTCCTACTGCACCATATGATATTGGATCTTGCACAACATTTGTTAGCTCACTCTTTTCTTTCTTGCCTTCTCACGGGATACAATGGAGTAGCTCAAATGGGGTAATGGGCTGAGCACTAGGGGATTATCATTTAGCTCATTATCCCTCGTGAGTAATTTATATCCAAAAGTTATCTAATTTTAGAGGAAAAGACTCTATTTAATTGAAATTTTCAAGATGCTTCACCATCCACTATTGTCTGTTTTGATGCATATTTATTTGTAATTTAGCGATTCAGGTAAATCATGCATATCTTTTTGAGCTAAACCTTATATATTATGTATGGCTTCCTGTCAGATGCTCGGCTTGTACCGTTAGGTCGGCGTGTAATCATGAACCTTGTTTGGTGGATTTCTAAATCACACTTTGCTCCCTAATAGCATACTACCATGCTAATGAGCTATGATGTTTTTATTAAAAGTAGACAAAATGACATCCTTATTGCATATTAATTAATTTTTGTGGATGTTCACATAAGATGATCCCATGATTTTTATTAAAAGTAGACAAAATGACATCCTTATTGCATATTAATTAATTTTTGTGGATGTTTACATAAGATGATCCCATGACATTGCTATATAACTAATCACCACAGTTTACAAACTCGTAGTTGACGATCAGATGGCCTTGAGCAATGCCTTGTCCATTTGTGTCTAGTTGCGAGAACACAGAATGGTCCAAATCAAGCCCTCCGTTCGAGCATTGGTCCACAATCCTCACAGTGACCTGTGCTCCAGTAGCGGTGTTTGTCACCTGCATGGTACCAAGAAACTACATTAGAACAAAATGTGGTTGTGCACGTATTTATTGGGTAGGTACTTCTGTTGTTCAAAAGAAGAAAAAGATACGGCATAAATTTTCCAGGTTCGTTTACTATACGCCAGACATCGGTTGTGTTAATAGGATTTTATTAGCCATCATGATGAGAGCACTCTTTCCGCCATCCTTTCCTTTCTTCTTTCTTTCCTTTCTTTATTTATTTCTTTTTTTTTTTTAGAAATAAGTCATCATGATCAAGATCAAGTATATTAACATTTGATCCCGGTCTTATTTAAAAACCTAAAATGGAGTTTATAATTTGTCGATTCTCTTTTCTCTTTTCGAACTTGGAATGAGCTAAAACCGCTTAAATGATTCACTGGAAAAGTTGGCTTTGAAATTGGTTTGCCAATTTTAGATTTGCACTAGCCTGGTCAGACCGATTCAGAGACTAGGATTTGCTGAGATTTAGCTAGCAAACAGAACTCTCATGGCGCATCATGTGTCTCACCTCTTAATATGGGTCCTCAGTATTTATATGTTGTCAGCATTCACATCATCCTCCTTATTTTCCTAATTTTTACACAAAATTTAACTAATAATAAAGTCTAGATTTGATCACACCTAATGCAAAGGGGGTGGCGAATTAAGGATGCACTCTCTTCCTTGAGCGCAAGGTTTTCTTTTGAGAACGTGGACAGATGAAAGGCTGACACAAATCAAGAGGGCCACGGAACGAAATTTATCTCTCAGGTCAGAGCAAGAGATTTTGCCGACTGGTTGGGCTTCAAGCTCAGACAAACGAGGACTAATGTTATACCATACACATTATGCAATGCTAGTAAAAGGCAGCTACATAAATTTTATACCATACACATCCAACTGCTACATCATGACGTGTGATACTCAGACAAACGAGGACTAATGTTGGGCACATGCAATGTCAGATGTCGTCTCATCTAGCTAATTTCTTGACTAATTATTTTCATAAATATATTCTTATTTTTATCATGCACTTCTCTTTTCTTAATTTATTTTTCAAAGAATAGAAAGCTTGATCAAGTGATGTGTTATTGCAGAAGAAATTTCAGCATGTGTTCTGTTGGATAGTTGAAGTCGACCTCTTAATCCTATTTAATTGAAAATTTTATATCTGACCCTAAATTTAATGGCCATTTTATGCTAATCCTTGTTCTGTGTCTAAGTGTGTAGGAAATACGGATCAAACTGTGTCAAAAATATAATTATAATTATGCAAAGGGACCAAATATAAAATACCAACTATCTAAAACCTAAATATAATTCAATCACAACCAAACAAGTTTATCAAAAAAAAAAAGGGTGAAACAGGGACTTGGTTTTTAACTTCAATTCTTTTTCCCACTTGAGAAACATGGTAGGATATGCAACCACCGTCAAACCTTGGACCTCTTCCACAAGAATGGGGCTGCCAACTCAGCCAAGCCAAGCTCAATGGCTAGGTAAACCATTCATGACATGCATTCATTATGTGTAGCTCCTAAAGACCATTATGGGGCAGCTTAGTCCTGTACATCCCAGGATTGTTAATGGCATGGCCAGCAATGATTTTATCTTCAAGCCAAGCTAAATAAGGCCTTCTCCCAATACAACAGACTACCAACTTGACCATTATTAACCATTTTAGTAGTCATACTGACTGCTTTATTAATCTAAATGGTAGTTTTCAAAATTTTAAAATTAAAATAATCACTAAAATAATGGCTATTGTAAGTCTACAATGATGTTATAACAGGAAAAATGAGCAATAGGTAAAAAATAATAGTATTATTTTTATTCAATTTTTATTAGATAAAAAATATTACTTTTAAACAATATAGAGTTTATCATTGGCTGAGCTTGAGTTTAAAAGATGTCAAATTTTAAATAGGCTGGACCTGAAGCCTAACTAAAAATGAAAATAGTTTAAGCCAGGTCTGACCCATGATCAACTATATTTTGAGCTATCATTTTGTACAGTAAAACTTTAAAATAAAAAGCTCTGAACTTTGAATAAAACAATATTATTTTATTCTAAAGAAAAAAAATACTAGTGAAAATAACCGGTTATTAGTTATATGATTATAGTCCCAAGAAATAATAAGAAATAATAGAATATAAAACCATGCTTCAAATAAAGAGACTCTACCGAGTTACTGGAATTTTCTACATCCTGGATAAATGAGCAAATGAGTGAACTCATGCTGTAAGAATTTCCCAAACCAAATAGAGTTTGAACATGGATCATAAATCAGATCCAGTTGTGCCGGAAACCAATCCAAGCCCAACCAGAGTATATTGGACTTTGCTAGCCGCAGCCCAATGGTGGTTGAATATAAATCCCAGCATGATCCTTATGAGAAGAAACATTTATCCAAATGAAAAGAAACAGAAATTGGACCAGGAAGAACATAGCTAGGTTTTGCTCCATTCTTACCAACAAACACTTTCCACAGGCAGCTTCGCCGGTAGGGCCGACCGGACCGCAGAAGGCGGTCCACCCATACTTTTGCCGCCATGAGAGTGGCATATTGGCATCCCATGTAGCACAGTATACACTAGCTGTATTTAGATCCCAATTGATCTGCGCTGCATTGTAATCGTTGTACGTCGCACGAACATTGGACGCCGACTGTGCGCTCGCCGCAACGGCGATGCACAGCAACAATGCCACTGAGAGACTCACCCTCTTCATCATCTTGCCACTGGTTTGGATGGAGAGGAGGAGCCTGGAGGCCTCAATTTATTGATGTTGTTAGGCAAGCTTTCTGACCGCTAATATGCCAATGAGGTTGGATAACGGAGACTTGCTAACTTGAAACGATGCCAAAAAACCGGTTGGGGCCTATGAACACACTCCCATATTTTGATGTTGTACCCCTTGTAGTGAGACAGAAAGAGACCCATGACCACAAAGCTGCAAAGACACCATCAAATAGAAGTGGAGTACAAGTATCAATTCTCTGGATATAGATGCTACGTCAAACATAGCAGCCAAAGTTTCAACGCATTTGGTCATAGGATTATGTGACCAAACTTTTGAATAGAAAAGTATGACACGCAAATTCCTCCTGTAGAAGAGAGAATATATCACGTCCGGGGGAGGACGCGGAAAACTCGGAAGAGATTAGATTAATTATTAGTTGCTGCTTCCGGATGTCACGTCGAGGAGGTGGCGTTGGAAAGTTTCACAGCAGACGTATTTGACATTGTTGCACTACGTTATCGGCCGCCTTGGCTGGTATACTTCACGTCCGCGTTTGATTGGTCAAGACGGAAGAAGAAGGGCAAGAGTTTCCACAAGGGCAGGGAGATTGAGGAATGCTTTTGTCAAGGTGCATCGTACTTGTTCCCGACGTTTTACGTTGTGGTTAATGATCTCGGTATGACTTGTATTCAAGTAAATTTTATTAGATACAAATTCCTATAGCTTAGCTAAGAAGCTCTCCTTATGAATCATTCTACCAATCGACTCTCGATTTTATTAATGAGGTGTTGCTTAGGTCACCTCATGGTAAAATTTGACCAACTAGAAGGCAATCAAAAATACATCTTGATCACGTTTTTCTCTCCTAGTTGACGGTGATGAAGATAATGTTGCAATTGAGGTTTGTACTTGTGGTCATGCCCCTCCACTTAGCAATAAAAGATTTTTGGCTTCATTCTTGAAAGGTGGATCCTTGAAAAATCTAAACTTGGATAACTATAGTACATTTATTATTAGGATTTGATATCAAGAGATTCAGTCCATATTGAGCTCACAACGAAGTCTGCGATAAAAAACGAAGTCCAACGAGACCAAGATCATCCAAAACGGAGCTCGGACGGAGGAGATACGCGCTTTTAAAGTCGGCACGGAACTCGAGGTGGTGGAAGATGGCTAGCGGCGGGCCGGCGGAGCGGCGGTGGCGTGGCTGCGTGTGGCGGGGTGCGGCCCAGGCTAGCCAGCACGCGGGCTGAGCGCGCATAGGGTGTGGCCCAACGGGCGGGCCCGACCCAAGCCCAAGAGTGCGGGGCGCGTGGGCCAGCCCAGGCCCGAGCACACTGGGCACGACCCAGGCCTAGGCGCACGAGCGTGCGGGCCGGCCCAAGCCCAGGCGTGTGTGGCCCAGGCCCAGGCAAGCACAGCCCAGGCCCAGGCGCACGAGCGTGCGGGCCGGCCTAGGCCCAGGCGATCTACTATAGATCGGGTGGTCCACGGCCAGTGCGTGGACCGCATGGGTGTTTTCCACACATTTCACACGGTCTTTGGTACTATTCCATGGACCAGTCATGATCGGACGGCTTTGGGAGGATTGCGGTCTTGATCCAATGGCCGGGGAGGCTTTTAAGCTTGATTAGGATTCCTAATCCTAATCTAAGAGATGTTTAAGGCCTTTAAAAGGGCCTGTACAGGGAACAGTGGCTTGTGTGGTGGTTTTCGCGAAAGATTTTGTAAGGAAACAAAAGAAGGGAGCCCATGAAGAGAGAAAAGGGCTAAAATACTATGAGAAAATGAGCAGGAAACTTCTGAATAGCAGACAGCGGTCACTTTAGGGGTTTAGGGGGGGTCTTACTAGAGAGAGCTTTTATGAGGGAGAACCTTCTGTGAGGGAGAAATTGAGTGTATGAGGATTGAGGGTGAGATCTCCTCTTATAATATTTTTTTTTCATAGTGAAGTTTACATGTCCCGTGGAGACGAGTCCTTTTTGGCTGATCCACATATTTTGATTGTTTTCTGTTTATTTCTTCTTTCTTCCTGCTGCATCGCGCAGTACCGAAAAGGTCTTGGGAGGTGGTGTCCTGGCCAGACAACCATCCAATAAGTAGTATCAGAGCGAGGTGATACAAGGATGCAGATTACAGCGGTGGTGAGCAAGACTGAAGATAGAGAAGACAGGAACAATTAAGATGGAGATCAACAAGTTTGATGGAAAGAGCAATTTCTTCTTGTGGCAGGCAAGGGTGAAGGACGTGCTATCCAACAAGAGTTGATTGATGCTCTCTTATACGAGGAGAAGCCGACCACCATGGAGGTGCAGGATTGGAAACGGCTACAGATGCAAGCGGTGAGTACCATCTGCATGTATCTAGCGGATGAGGTGGTGATCGGTCGAAGCTCGAAGAGTTGTACATGGTGAAATCTCTCACCAACACTCTCTTCCTTTGGAGGCAGTTCTACCAGCTACAGATGATTGAGGGATAGAGCGTGCAGGAGTATCTAAGCCACTTCTAGAAGATCCTCACCGACCTTCTCAGCATTGGTGAGAATGTTGAGAAGACCAGGGCACTGGTTTTGCTGGCGTCACTTCCCCCTTCGTATGAGTCCTTGGTGACTGCTCTTCTAGTGGGGAAGAGCACTATCAAGATGGACGAGGTCAACACGGCGATACTCCAAAATGAGGTTCTCAGGAGGGAGAATTCGGCTTCGAGCTCAGGTGGCAGTAGCTTAGCTTTAGTGGCTTCTGGAGGAGCAGGAGGTGGTAGACAGAGCGACAGGAGATCATGATGAGGACGGTCCAAGTCTAGGAGGGACTTGAGCAAAACCAAATGTTACCGATGTGACGAGTTGGGGCATCTAGCAAAGATTGCTATCAACTCAAAAATCGAACGATGGCTGCTATGACGATAGCCAGCAGTGATTCAGAGAGAGATGTCTTGGAGATATCTGACGAGGTATCTACTTCTTCCCAATAATGGATATTAGATTCTGCATGCACCCATCATGTATATTGTAGAGAGGAGAGTTTGACTCGATGGAGAATAGTGAGGGCACTGTTTATTTGCCGAATGGATCGAACTGTGCGATCAAAGACATCGGGACGGTCAGTTGGAGGACACATGATGGTGCAGTGAGGAGATTGGGGGATGTCCGCTGCATACCTGATTTCAGATGGAATCTTATATCACTGAGTAGATTAGATTCGAGAGGCTACAGGACGGTAGCTGGTGGAGGAATCCTGAAAGTACTATGCGATGATAGGATTGTGCGGGAGAAAAAGAAGGGGAGGAGAGAACATTATTAGCTAGCAGGGAGTCCAGTGTGAGGTAGAGCTTCAGGAGCCAGGTGGAGCCCAGAGCGAGGTGGAGCTCCAGGTGGAGGTGGATCGGGCACGAGACAGGAGACTCGAGAGGAGGAAAAGCGACGTCGCAAGATGAGATTCCTATTATCGTAGGATGATATCCCGAGCAGATCTCAGGTCAGGAGGAGCACAGCATATAACAGAGATGAAAATGAACGGTCTGGCTCGACTCCCATGTTTGCCCATCCATGATCAGCAGACGATTGCCCCAGGGCATGGGGGCGAGGAGATCCAAAAGCTCTCAGAGTTAGGAGGAGGCCGAATATCGAGTCGAGGTAGAGATTGTTAGGATTTGATACCTTGAGATTCAGTCCATATTGAGCCCACAACGAGATCCGCGATGAAAAACAGAGTCTAACGAGATCAAGATCATCCAAAATGGAGCTCGGACGGAGGAGATACGTGGCTTTGAAATTGGTACAAAATCTGAGGTGGTGGAAGATGGCCGGCGGTGGGTCGGCGGAGTGGTGGCTGCGCACGGCCCAAGCGAGCCAACGCACGGGTTGGGCGCGCACAGAGCATGGCCCAACGGGCGGGCCTGACCTAGGCCCAGGTGCGCAGGGCATGCGGGGTGCTGCCCAGGCCCAGGCATGCGATCGCGCGGGCCGGCCCAAGCCTAGCACGCCGCTGGGAGCCCGATTCCGCGGTCTACCATAGATCGAATGGTCCACGATCAGGTGCATGGACCGCGTGATCGTTTCTCACACGTTTCATGCGGTCCACGGCACTATTCCGTAGATCGATCATGATCGGACAGCTTTGGAAGGCTTGCGGTCTTGATCCAACGGTCGGAGAGGTTTTTAAGCTTGATTAGGATTCCTAATCCTAATCTAAGAGGTGTTTAAGGCCTTTAAAAGGGCCTGTACAGGGAACAGTGGCTTGTGCGGTGGTTTTTGCTTAAGACTTCGTACGGAAATGAGAGAATGGAGCCCGTGAAGAGAGAGAAGGGCTGAAACACTATGAGAGAAGGAGCAGGAGGCTCTTGATAGCGGACAGCGGTCACTTCAGGGATTTAGGGGGTCTTCCTAGAGAGAGCTTTTGTGAGAGAGAACTTTCTGTGAGGGAGAAATTGGATGTATGAGGGTTGAGCATGAGATCTCCTCTTGTAATATTTCTTTTTCATATTGAAGTTTGCATGCCCCATAGAGGCGAGCCCTTTTTGGCTGATTCACATATTTTGATTATTTTTTTTTTATTTCTTCTTTCTTTCTGTTGTATCGCGCAGTATCGAAAAGATCTTGAGAAGTAGTATCCTGATCAGACATCCACCCAATATTTATATCTTCCCTTTCGTATCACTTTAAAAGAAAATTTGTATACATTGTCTTTCCCACGAGCCGAACCAATTTCTAAATGATATGATTAAATGACAACCCATAAATAAAAATAGACTTGTTATTTCATGAACTTTTTGTTAAAAGAATGCGTGATCACCGTTTCCAATCCAAACTGAGGACTAATCCAGAGAAGGAAAAAGTTCTCATTTTTTTTGTTAAAGCATGGTTAAAGAATGTTGGATAAGGGGTGTTATAAACCTCTACCACCGACCATCATAATTTAGAAATTACACTTTAAGTGAAAAAAACCATTATGATTTTTTAGTGCTATTTTTGTGGTTTCCTACCTATGAGTTATATGGTTAGAGATAGGCAGCTAAAGATATTTATGCTCTAATTGCTACTACGACATTTTCCTCATACCTTGCATACCTTGCCTATGTTGGTTGCAGTTCATTCTTTTTCATTTACAGAAGTGCCAATTTATACATACATACATATATATATATACACATATGTGCCTACATATATGCATACATATATATACATATACATATATACATACATTATGTAGATACATACTTGCCTTCTTAGAGTATAATCATTAAAAATTAGTTTTCTAATACAAGATGATTTTTTTTTTTTCTGATCTACTATGGTTAGCTAGTATACAAAAGGTTATCTAAGAAAGATAGAATGATTTTTGTAGTGAATTTCTTGACAAACATTATACAATAGAAGTTATATAAAATATCAAGATGTCATATATATTATTTAGGATATTATAGATATTGACAGAAAGTTATAAGCTATTAGAAAGTACTATAAGAAATTAAGATATTAGCAACGGTATTTTTACCATCACTAATACACCTATTAGCGACGGCATTACCGATTGCAACGATTTCATTGCTAATAATAATTTTACCGATGGCTATTAGAGACGGTATTTTCACCGTTGCTAATATTAGTGTTATCGATGATATAAAAGGTATTAAAGACGGCATTGCCATCACTACTAATCATTAGTGACGGCACTATTAGAGACGGCATTCATCGTCGCCAAAAAAAATTTATTAAAATTATTAGAGATGGCGAAAAGAGTATTAGCAATGATAATTACTACCTCTAATAATCGTTAGCGACGGCACTATTAGCGACAGCATTCGTCGTCGTAAAAAATAAAAAAAAAATTATTTATAAAATTATTAGCGACGGTGAAAAGAGTATTAGCGATAGCAACTACCGTCTCTAATAATCATTAGCTAGGCACTATTAGCAATGGTATTCATGATCATAAAAAATAAAAGAAAAAAATATTTTTATTATTAAAATTATTAATGATGGCAGGAAAAGTATTAGCGAAGAAAGTTGCCATCGCTAATACCCAATACAGAATATAATTTTTTTTCTATTTTTTTTAAATATGATATAATTTTAAAACTTAAACCTCATCTTTACTGTTTACTATCTAGATAATTATTGTTAGAGTATCATCACAAAAAGTTATCTGGATCTGGTAGCCCTAGCTAGGACGATCAATAAAATTCAATTTCGATGGTTGCAAACGACTGCATGACGATTTGATAGATAAAGACAATCGATGGGTCCAAAAACTTGCAATGATGATCTCGGTGATATTTTTAGTACACTATCAAAATTTTACTTCAATCGAATATTATTATCATTATCAATTTAGCATGGGATGATTGAAACTGTTAAATAAAAAATGAGTGATCAAAAGATCAAATGGCATCCGATTATAAGATAATTTTTTAGATAAATAATCTTTGCTACTATTTTGATCACTTGCACGATAGTGATCAT
>NC_025995.2:19448400-19460900 GCF_000442705.2 Elaeis guineensis
GTATGTATGTGTGTGTGTGTGCTTGTGTGTGTATGTATGTATTTATATATGTATATATATATGTATATGTATGTTTGTATATCTATATATATCTATATACATATGTATATATGGTCCGCTTGCCTTGGACTCGATTTTGGTACCAATTCATGACGATCAAAGTCGAATCGTAATTTTTTTTATTACATATATTTTATTTCTATTTCTATATATATATATATATATATATATATAATATATATATATATATATATATATATATATATATATATATATATATATTTGTGTGTATCTATGTATGTATGTATGTATGTTTGTTTGTATATATATAGGTACATACATACATACTTATATATATGTATGTATGTGTGTATATATGTATGTATGTATTTATCTGTATGTATGTATGTATGTATGTATGTATTATGTATATATGTGTATATGTATGTATGTATGTTTGTATGTGTGTATGTATGTATGTATGTTTGTGTGTGTGTGTGTTTGTGTATATATGTATATGTATATATGTATGTATGTGTGTGTATATATTTTAGTCCCTATGATGTAATTTATTATATAAAAATTCTTGCGTTATGGTTTAGCCCCTGCTGAACTTTATTATTTCATTATAGTCCTTCAAAACTTCTGTTTAGTCCTTGAAAAAGGTTTATGTCTAATGATAGTCCTCAGAAAATTAATTTTTTGATATTTTTATAATTATGTAATATAATATGTCATGTTTTGAATTATTTTTTGGGCCATTATAGCTTGAAAAGTTATTTTGGCATGTGATGGACCCTCTTATAGTATGTATTTTCTCTAGTTGTGTATATATTTTGTATGGCTTCTATTTTCTTTGAGGAGATTAAATAAGTGAAAATCTAATTATTTATTTAAGCTATACAAATCTGTTACTATGGCATTGAAATGTGATATTATGCTGTAATATGATTAGTGAGATGCATGTTGTTAAGTATCTCATTTTGAACTTATCATTTGTAGGCATACATGTGGTTAAAGTATGTCGATTTGTATTTATTTGGATATTTATTTTTTTGTATAGATAATTTTATGGGTTGACATGAATATTTATCATCAAAGTGGTTTATTTATGTCAATCCATGAGATTTTTCATCATGAGAGGGATATTTTCTAGTTATGACATACAATCACCTACCCAAAGAGGGTTATTGTGTGTTTTAACTGAAAATTACATGGAGCTTTGTGTGGTGAGGGTACTCTAGCTTTCAAAGTCTGTCTGCCCAAAGGGGATAGGCTTCTAAATGTTAGGGTATTTCTTCTTGTAGCTTCATATGAAGAGCAGTTATGCATATTGCATATTTTCTCCAAAGGAGAATATGTAATATTGTGTTTGGGCTCTTGTTTGTAGCTTATTTTATTAAAAAATTATGTTGTTTATGTATGTAATCAATTAACTAATATTTTGCATTCCTGCTATTTGATTGTATAGTCTCATTCGGTGTTAACAATAATAATATTATCATTGAGATTTTGACTGGATCAAATTATAAGAGATGGAAGCAAAATATGAAATTTGCTCTTGGGATTGCTAATATTGACCTAGCATTGCATGAGAATAAATTTGATGATCTCAATAATCAGAGTACACCTAAATAAAAAAATTATTTTATCAAATGAAAATAATCTAATAAGCTTAGCTTGATTGCTGTTAAAAGGTCTGTTTCTGAGCATCTTTTGAGTGGCCTGCCATAGACCAATAATGCTAAAGAACTATTTGATGCTGTGGGACAGAGATGCCTTGTGTCTGAGAATGTTGAGTCTGGATGCTTAATGAAAGAACTAACAACCATGAGATATAACAATGTTGGGGGTGTCAGAACATATATTCTGAAAATGATTCATCTCCAAACCAAGCCTAAGGATCTCAAAATTGACCTGTCTGATTCTTTTCTTGTGCCTTATGCTTTAAGTTCTTTATCTGTTAAATTCTCTCAGATCAAAACTGCCTATAATACTCTGAATGAAATCTAAATTGTTAATGACTTGATCACCAAATGTGTTGCTCACAAGAAAAGCTTAAGAAAAAAAGAGTGAGAGTGTCCTTCTTTCCTTTCAATCCAAATCCCATTCTAGTAAGGGTTCTGTGAATTAAAAAAGACATAAATCTATTACTCTTAGACAGTCTCAGGGTGCTAAAGACATGATGACAATCTTGATCAGAATTGTTCTATAGGAAGCCCAGCCCAAAGTTGTCACTGAAAAAAGTATCAGATATTTTCATTATAAGAAGAAGGGCCATATAAGGAGTCAATGCCATAAGTTTAAGTCTTTGATAGAAAAAAAAGAAAAATAGGAGGGTAAGCTCCTAGCTCTTGTTTGTTATGAGTCAAATGTAGTCAATGTCTTGATTGATTCTTGATGGATTGATGGTGGTGCCAAAACTCATATTGCCATTTTTTTGTGGGGATTCATAAGCAAGTGGAAACCAAGTCTGAAGAAGTACAAGCTGAAGTAGAAAATAATCTTGAAGTTGAAGTAGAATATATAGGAGTTATCAAGTTGTCTTTAGAGTCTGGTTTTGAAGTTTTCTTGGAGAACATCTTTTATGTATCTTCTTTTACAAGAAATTTGATTGATATTTTCTCTTTAGATAGGCTTGGATTTGGTTTTGATTTTCATGATGAAAAGTTACTTGATGTTTAATTCTCAGATTATTGGTTATGGTATTTTGAATGATGGACTATATAAATTATGTTTAGCTTTAATAATCTATGTGCTTCTTTAAATGTTGAGAATGTAATTGCACAGTATTCTAAGATTAAAGATAGATCTTCTATGTTGTGGCATAAGCACTTAAGGCACATATCTAAAGAAAGAATGGATAGATTGATTAAGGATGACATCTTTTCTACCTTAGATTTTGGAGACATGGAACTAGCATTGATTATATTAGGGATAACTTGACTAAGACTAAAAAGAAAGGGGTGATTCGTAGTTCAATTCTTGTAGAAATATTCACACTGACATTAGTGGACCTTATTCCTCTACAATCTGTGGTAATAAATACTTCATTATATTTATTGATAATTTTTTTCAATATGGTTATCTTTATTTAATTAAAAAAATTAGATGCTTTTAAAAAATTAAAAATCTTTAAAACAAAATTGAAAAATAATTGAGAAAGGTCATCAAAATCATGAGATTTGATCGTGGGGGTGAGTATTATGGTAAACATGATGTGGCAAGGCAACATATGGGTTTGTTTGCTAAATACTTACAGGATTATGAGATTGTTACCCAATACACCATGCCTCATAGCCCTGAGCAAAATGATGTGGTCGAGAGGTGTAATCATACTCTTAAGGATATGATGAGGAGCATGATGAGTAGGTCTAACTTATCAGAATATATATGGGGTGAGGCTCTTAAAACTGTCTTGTATATTCTTAATAGAGTTCCTAATAAATCCATATCTAAAATACCTTTCGAACTTTAGACTGGTAGAAAATCTAGTTTAAACCATTTCGGGGTCGGGGGTTGTCTTGCAAAAGTAAGAATATATAACTCGATAGAAAAAAAATTGACTTCAGAACTAGTCATCATTATTTCATTGGGTATCCAGAACATATTAAAAGATATAGGTTCTATAGTCCTAGGAGAGGTAACAAAATTGTAGAGTTATTGACTGTCAAATTTTTAGAACTTGATGTGCTAATGTTGAATCTTTCCAAACTATTGATGGTGATAGTAGTCAGATTGAGACTATTTGCATTCTTATGTTTGTATCACATGAGAATGTAGTTCTTGCACCCATTCATAGAGTGGATGTTTAGGCCCCTGATCCTCCTACTCCAATGAGAATCTTCAACCAGTTTAGCCTGTTGAAAGGTGCCATTAGAGAGATCTGCCAGATAGAGGCCTATCATTCTTGATGATTTCTTTGTCTACCTTGGAAAAGTGATTATAATATTGGGCATGCGGTTGATCCAGTAACATATTATGATGCTGTGAGCTGTCCTTAGTCTGATTTGTGGATAAGTTTATGAAGGAGGAAATGTACTCTTCTAACAATGAAGTGCATGTGGGGCTTGTTGAACCTCCTGAGAATTATAAACCTATTGGGTGCAAGTGGGTGTACAAGACTAAGAAAGATTCTAAGGAAAGAATTGAACATTTTAAGATTAGATTGATTGCTAAAGGCTTTACTCAGAGAGAAAGAATTGACTATACTAAAACTTTCTCTCCAGCATCCTCAAATGATTCCTTCAGAATCATTATGTCTTTAGTGGCTCATTATAATTTGGAGCTTTATCAGATGAATGTTAAAATTACTTTTCTAAATGATAATCTCAGTAAGGAAGTGTATATGAAAAGTTAAGGATTTTAGAAAAGTGGGAGAGAGCATTTAGTCTGCAGATTGAAGAATCCATCTATGGCTTAAAACAAGCATCTCAGCAATGGTACTTGAAATTTGATGAGGTGGTTACTCTCTTGGCTTTAAAAAAAAGGTTGATCAGTGCATCTATCTCAAAATCAATGGGAGTAAGTTTACCTTTTTGTTTTATACGTTGATGATATCTTACTTACAGTAGTGATATTAGTTTGCTTAGTGAGACTAAACAAATACTATTTAGCACATTTATATCAAAGATCTTAAAGTGGTAATCTTTGTCCTAGTTATTGAAATTCACAAGGATAGATTACGTCACCTGTTAGGTTTATCACAGAAGGCACATATTAACATGTTCTTAAAAGATTTAATATGCAGAATTGCAAACATATGATACACCTGTTGTCAAGAGTGACAAGTTCAGTAAAGATCAATGCCCCAAGAATGAGCTTGAGAAAGATCAGATAAAGAATGTGCCTTATGCCAGTACTATAGGGAGTCTAATGTATGCTCAGGTTTGCACCAGATCTGACATTGCCTTCATAGTGGGAGTTCTTGGTAGGCATCTATCAAACCCAGGCTTCCAAAATTAGGTTGCTATAAAGAGAGTGATGAGGTATTTACAGAAAATCAAGGACTATATGATTATGTATAAGAGAGTTAATAACCTAGATTTGGTGGGCTATTCAGATATTCAAATCTTGCTGGGTGCCCTGATGATTTTAAATTAACTTCAAGATATATTTTTATATTAATTGAGGGTAAGTATCCTAGAGGAGTGTTAAATAGACCTTGACTGCTTCTTGCACTATGCAAACTGAATTCATTGCCTACTGTGGGGTTGCTACTCAAGCTATTTAGCTGAGAAACCTTATTGTAGGGCTTGGATTTTTTATTCTACCATTAAACCAGTGACAATCTATTGTAATAATAGAACTGTTGTGTTCTTTATAAAGAACAATAAATTTTTAGTAGATTTAAAATTTGGAGCTGAAGTACCTGACAGTAAGAGATCTTGTGAAGAAAGGAGACATAACTATTGAGCACATAGATATAGAGTCCATGTTGGTTGATTCTCTGACCAAGGCTTTGAGGTTCATATGCTTTATAAGGCATGTTGAAAATATGGATATATTGAGTTCTTTTGATGTACTTGATTAGTGGGAGTGACTTTATATTTATGTTTTATTTATATTTTATTGTTATGGACTTTTTTCATCTTATACACCTATGATGAATATTAATATATATTATCGATATAATAACTTGATGGTATACTTGTATTAATTCTTTTGGTTGTGTATATATTTGTTTTAGTACACTTGGAGATATTTTTTATTTATGTACCTGTTATATGAAACCTGAGATCAGATATCGAGTCTCAGATATATTGTACTGTCTCATCATTGACACTACATTGAGTATGTGAGATAGAATGACTTCACTACAAGAATTCAGACTATTAGTGATAATTAGTTATCATCACTAATAGTCTCCATGCCATCGCTAATAACTTCATCATCGTTAATTTTGTCGTAACAGCCAATCTAAAAAATCTGATCGCAAAATATCCTTATTAGCAATGAAAAACATAGTCATTGCTAATAAGGCTATTAGTGATGGCTTTAGTGATGAAATTTTTTCATCATTAATTATTTTTTAATTTTTAAATTAAATTTTAAAAAAAATTTAAAAAAATATTAGCGATAATATTTTGTTTAGCTAATGTCGTCTCTAATTTTTTTAATTTTTAAATTAAATAAAAAAAATTAAAAAGATTATTAGTGATGGCATTATTATTGCTAATGCCGTGCTAATAAGTATTAGAGATGATATTTTTCATCACTAATACTATAGCAAATAATTAATTTTATATTTTTAAAAAAATTAATAATAATATTTTTTTAAATCTATTTTAATTAATCACAATGAATTATGATTCCTAATACCTGTTATAATTAAAATTCAAAGATAATATGATAATTAGAAATTAAAACTAATTATATTATATTAAAAATATAAATTATATAATTTTTTTACAAGCAGTATCAAAAAAAGTATAATACATTAAAAAAAATCAAATTTAATCTTCATTATCATCTGCCTCCTCCTACTTTTCTCCAGCAGCTGGTGGATAAGAGCCAGATGTCCCAGCATTCTGTAACGAAAAAAATAAAATAATATTAGTAAGTTTCGATATGGAAGTAATCTTTTGATACGGAGGCACATCTTTCATATACTCTTTGATTTCAACAGATTATTCGTACACATTCCATTCGATGATACGAAGCTATAGATATCTCTGGCTCATCGATTAGATAGTTAGATTGAATTTTTAACCTCTAGATCTCCTTTTCAAACTCAAACCTAAATATATGAAGCTTCTAAGTATAAAAACTTAAAACAATAAAAGATTTAGTAATATAATCATCTGATGTGATGGCTGAGATGAAGAGCCCAGTCGGTCATGTAGTTGTGGGTCTCAGAGAAGCTCCATGACTGTATCATGGATGGCATCCAGGAGGCTTTGAGGTCGCTGGCTCAGAAGCCTCTACACGACCTCCTCCATATGCGCATCGCTTCAGGTTTGGGATGTCGAGGCCTGTGAAGATGCCGAAAGGTATCGAGCCGATGGAGGGTCGAAGCTGTGGCCGAATCCTATTGACCCGACTCCTACTCACCCCTCCTAGGTAGCGCTAAGCCATCCCTCAAGGTCAAGGGGGCTGAGAAGAAGGCTAGGGTCATCGTGTACCTCAGCAATGTATGCCACGTAACGCATCTGCACAGTTCAGAAATACATTAGTTCTAATATAAAAATCAGATCCTATAAAACTTAATTAGTAAATAAAGTTTGAAATTCTTACTGTGATTTGTCATGATGTAGAATTTAAATGTCACTAGTCCTCCTAGACTAGTGTGTGGCCCACCACAACTGTAGCTGCTCTGGTGGACAACCCAGCTGCCATGTCTACAATAAATAAATAATAAAATTAAATTAATTAAAGCATGGATACAAAAGTTTTTACAGTTCTAGTGAAAATTTTGGTATAGATTTTTTATCAGTCTGTTGGCCATAACATGTGTGCCGATGAGCCATCCATGTGCCTGATCGATCCTCTGGGGGTTCGATTCTATCGGGTCCTCTGCCATCTATCAGTGTACTCTTCGCTGCTCCACTGATCACAGAGGGCCTCCCATATGTCCACCCCATCCAATGATCCCTATAGGACTTTCAGTCTGATGGTGATTGGAAATCGGAATGCTTGATGGTGGACTGTCGTAGGCTGTGTAGTCCATCTCAAAACCTACGTATGGCCACCTATTCGAAAATAGGATGGCCAGCCTCTTCATCCTAAGGAGATAAGAATCGGTAGTAGTCCTGCAAGTAGAAAATTAATAAATAGAATACAAACCTACCGTAAATTATTAAATTAAATACTTTTGACTTATCCGAAACATCTCTCAGGCTGCATCACGTGCCTCCGACGGCCAATTGGAGAACGTGTCCACCGACCCCAGCATCAATCGCCAGATGATCCCAGTAACCACACGAGTATGGAGCTCTTTTTAAATATGCTGCAAAATTGATTTTGATCAATAAATGTTAGACTCTACAATGGCTAAATTTTAAACATATTCAATAAAGATATAGTACTTATGAGCGGCCCTGAATATGGATGAGCTCTCTATCTTCTGACCGAGTTGGAGCTACCACGAGTTGGGCGGGTCCTCTACCATGCCTTTATGTCTGAGAGTTGGCTGCTGTTGCGTGTGACTATGGGGTCACTGGTGACCCCTTGTCATTCGAATCTGAGTGCATTAAGATATTATAAAAAATTTTATATTAGATAATAAAAGATAAAATAATATAAAAAGAATAACTAAAATATTAGAGTTTACCATATGATATGTGTGCCGCAGAACCATGTGAGCTGGCTGCATGAGAGCTCTCTCCTTCAGAGTTTCCTCCTCGACTATGATGGCTTTAGCCTTAGAAAGACATGATCTATAATCTCTGAAAATAAAAATAACTATATATCATATTGTATTAACTGTGTATCAAAATAAATAACTATGTATCATATTTATTTAACTATATATCATGATACTTAACTTTGTACCACTTTCATAAAAGTAACATGCATAATTTATGACTAAAAAAAATAAACAAGATTAGTCTAAAACATAAATCAGAAAAAAGATATCTAACTGCATCAATAGGATGCTTTTGCCCCGACCTTGATGATGTATGATTTAGTTTCTTTCGAGCATCTTAGTTTCTGCAAGAAGTAGTTCTTCTTCGATAAAAGGCAACTTGTCACAAGTATTTGTCACCCGATGGAGTTTGACTTCTATCTTTGTAGCCATGCAAACTAACACATTATCATGTACTACTGGATGAGAATCATTTTTCTGCTGATACATTGTAGATGCTAACTAACAATCTTACATAACATCTGATCTCTCTGATGAAGGATAGACATTGATTGGTAGGTCTAGGGATAGGTCTACTGTGGTGCGTCATCTACGGCAGATCAAGGACAACGTTACTAAAGGCATCAAGTTGATTTAGTAAAAATAAATAGATATTTAAGAAGTGGAGCCCCAGTCCATGACTTCCTAAACTTGTAGGATTCCAAGAAAATTACTATTTGTGGGAGTGTTAAAAGAAGGCAAGTTTCAGTCCATAGTGTACCAGCAATTATTGTTCCAGGGTAATGACCTCCCAAAAGGAGAAAAAAAGATGTTGGACTCTGAACAACAGAAGAAGAGATCAGTTCTCATTGCGTAAAATCTTCTATTGTCTTGAAAATGGGAAGCAAAATCCATCGGCATCCATCAGGTTTTAGACATCATATGAGAACAAAAAAATAGCCTATAGCAATCTGTGGAGCCATTTCCTTCAATATTTATTAATTAAGTTGGAAACATCATCAAAAAAATAAGAAGGTAACCACAAGAATATAGAAAGTAAAATTCATTAGCACCCATCAGCTTTAAGACATCATATAGGTAGAAGAAAAAGAGGCAAGTTCCTTCAATATCATTTAGTTTAGATCATCATCAGAAAAAATAAGAAAGCAACCATAAGAATACAGCAATTAAAATCCATTGGCACCCATCAGCTTTAAGACATCATATAGAAAGAAGAAAAAGAGGCCAGTCCCTTTAATGTCCATTTAGTTTGGATCATCATCAAGAAAAATAAGAAGGCAACCATAAGAATATAGCAATCATAATCCATCAGCATCCATCAGCTTTAAGACATCATATGAAAAAAAAAAAAGAGGCTAGTCCCTTCAATATCCATTTAGTTTGGATCATCATTTGAGAAAATAAGAAGGCAACCATAAGAATATAGCCATTAAAAAAAAAGACATTGCAAGTTTCTCTACACCATTAACCATAAGACAACACTAGCCATCACTAATGCTGTCGTCTATGTGGTGCGGGGACGCGGCCATGGGGTAGGGGCCATAGGGATGGGGTCGTAGGTTGGGGGCAGCAGGGCGGGGGCCGCACAGTCAGGCTGGTGATAGGGCCACCAGGAGGCCGACAGGGTAGGGGCCGCAAGGTCCGACTGATGAGGTCGGGCCAACCACGGGTGAGGCGAGGTTGGGGTGGCTGGCTCGAGGTGGGGCATAGGAGGCACCGGTAAGGTAGAGGTAGCCGCGAGTGATGTGGGGCTGGGGCAGTGGACTCGGGGCCGCAGTGTAATCGATGTCAGTGGGTTCGAGGTCGGGGCGGCCGCGGGCTAGGCGGGGTCGGGGCTACAGTGTAGGAGCACGGTTAAGGTCGAGGTGGCCACAAGTGAGGCAAGGCTGGGGTGGCAGGCTCGAGCCCATGATGTAGGAGGTGCTGACGGGGTCGAGGTGGCTACGGTCGGGGTGGCTGGCTTGGGGCTGCGACATAGGAGGCACCAGTGGGGTCGGGGCAGTGGGCTCGATGCTGTGGCATAGGAGGCGACGGTGGGGTCAGAATGTCGGGAAGGGGGATGCACGGGGAGTAGGGAACGCCAGAAAGGACACGCCAGGGAGGGAGGTTGTCGTCGGTTAGGCAGAGGCACCAGTGAAGTGGGAAAAAGCTGGGAAGGAGGAGAACGAGAGGGGATTCACGAGGAGGAGAATGAGTGCAGAATTTGATTCCCCCTGGTGGGCTGGTCTTGTTGTTTAGCCAGACTATTACCGATGACAACAGTGGCCATTGATAATATGATCGGTATAACTCCATTTTATGTGTCAGGATATTAGCGACGGTATTTTTTATCACTAATACCCATCCGCTATTGCTAATACTATTAAATTTTTTAAAATACTAAATTTTAATATTAATTTTTTTAAAATTTTTAAAATAATATTTTTTCAAAATTATTAGCGATGGTATAATATTCGTCGCTAATGCCGTCTTTAATACTATTAATTTTTTTAATATTAAATTTTAATATTAATTTTTTTCTCTTTGGTCATTTTTTGGGTGGTTAAAATTATTATTGGGTTTTATTAAATTTTTGAGCTTTATTAATTTATAAATTAAGTCTTAATTAATTTAAATTAGATTTAATTTAATTAAACTTGATTTAATTTGAGGCTAATTGAGTTTTAATATTCTACGTAGGATTTGGATTCAAAGCCTAATTGAATTAGATTTGCAGAATTTTGAATTGGATTCAAATTGGATTCAAATTGAATTTAAATTGAAAATTATTTTCTCTTAATTAATTTAAATCAGATTAAACTTAATTAAGCTTAACTTAATTTGAGGATAATTAGGTTTAACAATCTAATTAGAACTTGAATTTAAAATCTAATTGAATTAGGTTTGGCAGGATTTTGAATTGAATTCGAATCAGATTTGAATTGAACCTATATTGAAAACTATTTTCTTTTAATTAATTTAAATCAGATTAAATTTAATTAGAAGGTAATTGGATTTTATATCTAATTAGGACTTGGATTCAAAGTCTAATTGAATTAGAATTGACAAGATTTTAAATTAGATTCAAATTAAACCTAAATTAAAAATTATTTTTTCCTAATTGATTTAAATTAGATTGAATTTAAGTAGGCTTGATTTATTTAAGGTTAATTAGATTTTATAATTTAAGTAAGAATTAGATTCAAAGCCTAATTGAATTAGGTTTAACAAGATTTCGAATTAGATTCAAATCGAGTTCGAATTGGATTCGAATTGAATCATAGATCAAGTCTTAATTTATTTAAATCAAATTTAATTTAACTAAACTTAATTTAATTTGAGATTAATTAGATTTTATAAATCAAATAAGACTTAGATTCAAAGCCTAATTGAATTAAGTTTGACAAGATTTTGAATTAAATTCGAATCAGATTCAAATTGATTCGAATTGAATCATAGATCAAATCTGAATTAATTTAAATTAAATTTAATTTAAATAGATTTAATTTAATTTAAGACTAATTAGATTTTATAATTTAAGTAGGACTTAGATTCAAAACCTAATTGAATTAGATTTGATATGATTTCAAATTTGATTCAAATCAAGTTCGAATTGGATTCGGATTGAACCCAAATTGAAAATTATTTTTTCCTAATTAATTTAAATAAAATTAAATTTAATTAGGCTTTAATTTTGCAATCCAATTAGGACTTAAATTCAAAGTTTAATTGAATTATATTTGATGAAATTTCAAATAGGATTCAAATAAGGTTCGAATTGGATTCAAATTGAATCCAAATTGAAAATATTTTTTTAATTAATTTAAATTAGATTAAATTTAACTAGATTTAACTTAATTTAAAGGTAATTAGATTTTATAACTGAAATAAGACTTAGATTCAAAGTCTAATTAAATTAGGATTGATAGGATTTCGAATTGGATTCGAATCGAGTTCGAATTGGATCGAATTGAATCAAAGTTAAAAATTATTTTTCTTAATTGATTTAAATTAGATTTTATTTAAGTAGCTTGAATTAATTTGAGGTTAATTAAATTTTATAATTTAAGTAGGACTTAATTTAAAGTCTAATTGAATTAGATTTGATAAAATTTTGAATCAGATTCGAATCGAATTGGATTTGAATTGAACCCAAATTGAAAATTATTTTTTCCTATTTGATTTAAAGAAGATTGAATTTAATTAGACTTAA